>NC_141140.1:89291550-89893112 GCF_053477565.2 Lygodium microphyllum | reverse complement strand
ACTGATGTTTATGCTAGCGGATCTTAGTATGCAAGATGGTATCCCAACCATTTTTGGTACTTTGCAATGTTGTTTCCCAAATTTTATTCCATTTTGATCATATATGCACAAAGTATGAAGCTTGTAGGTCAAAGTACTATAGTAGACAACATGCAAGAATTCTACACAACAACCTAAACATAGTTGAATTCAGGGTACCTACTCTTAGAATTTGATAGAGGTTTCATTTGGACATTAATAGAGTACTTCTAGGCTTTAAGTTTGTTGCAATAAGTTTTTCAATTTGACATATATAGAAAAATTTGTGAGAAAATTTTAGGCTATCAGTGCTTCAATATAGCACATAGGAATTCTAGACAATACCCTAAATATAATTGAATCTATGGTACCTACTCTTGGAGTTCGATAGAGGGTTTATATGTGTAATATTTATGTAGTTGTTGATATGGATTAAGAGTATTGTCGCATCATGTGTATATACCAAGGTGCATAAACAACTATGATAATAAAATGAACTTGAACTTATTGTTGTTGGAGTGCATCATAAAGAACTAGTATGGTTGTCTTCAGATGTGGATAGTACTTTAGGGTTGTTAATGAAGTTGTTATGGTTGGCAATTCAACGGTACACTAGTATGGTTGAATATTGACATTGGCTTTTGCTTAGTAATCCTCGCATGGGATAAGCTTGGCTTTTTGTACAAGATATTGTCATTTGTGTAGCAGCTTCATCATTCCTAGTAAAGATTTGCCAAATTGTTTATGTAGGATAACAAGTCAACTTCACAGTATTGACCCTACTAGTGCATGATAAAGAACTAGTGTGTTTTTTAACAAACATGATTATTATTTCATGGTTATCATCAGAGCTATTGTGCGGTTGCCAATTCAATTGAAGACTATTGCATTGCACTTAATTATCAACCTTGCCATTTTCTTAGTATCACTTGCATGAGATGCCCTTGCTTTTTTAAAGACAATATATTCATCATTTTTGCAAGGACTTCATCATAGCTACTAGCCTTTTTGGCAAAATTTCTTATGGATCTTGATTGGTATCAATCAATTAATGCTCAATAAGCCCATATCTAAAGCAAAGAAAATTTGTACCTTCAAAATAGAACGTGATGGACAAAAATGAGTGTTTACATCTTTTAGCATGATGATGTTTGCTATCATTAGAATAGCATATTTGAGGTGGGAGACAAGTGCTAACTTGTGACAAAGAAACCATTTGTTTCCTAGTTGATGGAACCTAGAACGGGCCGGCACTGGCTCGTGCACTAGCCGGACCTCTATCACATGCGCTCAACAACCCCACGGCCTTGCGGCCAGGAGCGTTGATGACACATACATTGCCTTCCTAAATATCTTGCGTTTGTATTACGTCGTTTGTAGTCCACTCTTCTCTCACCCACTACTCCTCAGAGGGAGTCCCTTACACATTGCCTAATGGCACGAAGCACACACATAGGGGGTCCTCCAATGGCTGAATGCCGCCACCCCTCTGCGACTCTCCTACACCTTGGGGATTGGCCCCTCGGTGCGTCGCTCAACATATAAACATTTCGTACAAAATCCACTCAAGGTACCATTTAATCGTATACAGGAATGTACCATTGTCCTTACTTCTCTTTCCCCTAGACCCCATGACTAGCCTATGGCTTAGGGTGTCCTGTCTCTCACTTAACGTGGGTCAAGGTCCTAATGAAAGCAATTGCTGTGCATCCAGGATTTCTGATACCTTTAAATATTTCCATGATTTATGCATATTGTGGATGCTAAGTGCTCAAACAATTATAAAATCAATATTGTGCACATGTGGAAAACATCCTTTCAATGATTTTCAACTACCGTTCTTATGCGGCGTTGCACGAACCTAGCACCGAGGAAACCCTCGTGCTACTAGGCTCTTATTTTATAATTATTCACCGACCTATATGGCATACAAAAAAAAAAGCAATCTTTTCATCATCTTACTTTGCATTTAGACACATTCTAACCACTCTACCCTCCCATCGATCAAATGTTGCATTGTGGTATGGATTTATAGGGCATTTTGCCATCATTTTATGTGTAAAAAGCGGGAAAAACACACTAGAACAAGAAGGTGGGGTTGAACTGAGGCAAATCCTCATGCTTCAGTCCCCACAAACATTCACAAACATTGTTCTTAATTTTTATTAATTTTCCGCACCCAAAATGCATTTTTCCCTATTTTTAGTGATTTTCCTCTATTTTCCTTGTATTTTCCCTTATTTTCTGCATTATTTAATTACTAAAAATTCAAAATAGGTTATGGGCTGTGGCCCTTAGTTCCTTCTTGCAACAAAAATGAAAATTTAGTTGGTGTTCCTATTCATTTTTCCATTTTTATGCCCAAAAACATCATTTTCCCTTGATTTTCCATATTTTACGTGTTTTAGTGTATTATTTTGAGACACAAGATGCATATTTTTCTGATTTTCTAATTATGATCAACAAGTACTCATAGAAAACATCAACATAAACAATTTTTAGCCCACATGAACAACATTTTATCAATCAAAAGCCATGAAATCTCAAATTTCCTTTGAAAAAATTGAATTACCGCTTATTTGCGTGTTTTGGGTTTCATGTCCATGGCTGCAAATCTGAAAATCAGCAGCACTTCATGCTCATGACGATCACAAATCACCATTTCCAGCGCATGGAGCAATCCGATCGATGCCGGACAAGCCTCCACCATTCTTTCTTCTTCCTTCTTCTTCCCACATGAACTCCCTCTTAGAGGAGAGAGAGGGAGGAGAGAGAAAGACTGATTTTCTCTCTCCCTCTATAGGCTGCCATTGAATGCGTAAACCGGAGTGATGCGGAGCGGAGATCGAGTGTAGTTGCCCTCTGCAATTGGATTCATGGCTTGTATTGAAGCTCTCATCTTGATTTGTGGGGGGGGGGGGGGGGGGAAGGGGGGGGCGCCGTTTTTTTCGGCGGCCTGCAACAGCCGCCGCCCCCCCTCCACCACGATTTTCCAAAAGGGGGGGTGCCCCTTCACAAAGGCACCCCCTCATTTCTCAATTTTTGGGCACCCTCCAAATTTTTGCCTGGCCTTTTGGCCTTTTCCCTGCCTCTCGCGTATACGGTGTCCAAATCGCAGTCTGAAAATTTCTGTGAGCTCATCTCGGCATCCCGCACTGACTAATAGCTCCACTGACTGCCACAGACACATGGAAAATTTACTAAAAATCCGCAAGTGTTACCCGGGCGTCCTTAGAGCACTTTGACACTTAAAATCGAGCCGCCGCCTTTGACATTGGATATTTTTCCCTTGATATTCATAATTTTTAGCTATTTTTAAGCAATTGTCGGCACCAAAATTCCGCTCTCACTAGTATTATACATACGTAGCAATATTAATTAATTCATTTACTATCTCTTTCAAGTGTATTATGAACCCAAAAGTGAAAGCTAAAGGTCGTAATTTGTAATATCCCCGTGCTTCCCCCCTCCCCCCCGGTGCCTCCCCCCCATAGGAACTTCCCCCCCCCCCCCCCCCCCTTAATTTTTTTTTAAATAAAATTAAAAAATTATTAACCTTAGTTCAAATTTTTTTATCCCCCTCTCTCTCCCTGTCGTCGACAACATGTCGGAGAGAGAGAGGGGGAGTGAAGTGGATGTTAAGGGGGCATGCAGCCCCCAAGTGGGACGGGTGGCGGCCATGACACCCACCTCCTCCCTCTCCTATAAAGGGAGCTTCCTCCCCCTCCCTCGTCTACACACAAAGTGCCCCCCATGTCATTCCACAGGCAGGTCTTTCTCCCCCTTCCCCCCCCTGTTGCATCAGAGCGCCCCCCCTGGACGTCGGTAGGTAAGTCCTTCCCCCCCCTTGTGCTCATCACCCCCTCCATGCGGCAGCAACGGGCCCTGGGGGCTTCCGACTGAAACCTTTCCCCCCCTCCTCGATTGCCAGTCAGCTGCGCCTCCCCCCCACCCCCATGAGCAGAAAAGAGGAGAAGGAGAGAGAGAAGAGAAAGAGGAGAGGGAGAGAAGAAGAGAAGGAGAGAAAGAAGAGAGAAGGAGAAGGAGAGAAGAGAGAAGAGAGAAGAGAGAAGAAAGAATAAGAATAAGAAGAGGAAGAGGTAGAAGAGGAAGAGGAGAGGGAGAGAAGAAGAGAAGGAGAGAGAGAAGAGAGAAGGAGAAGGAGAAGAAGAATAAGAGGTAGAAGAGGAAGAGGAGAGGGAGAGAAGAAGAGAAGAAGAGGTAGAAGAGGAAGAGGAGAGGGAGAGAAGAAGAGAAGGAGAGAGAAAAGAGAGAAGGAGAAGGAGAGAAGAGAGAAGGAGAAGAAGAAGAAGAAGAAGAAGAAGAAGAAGAAGAGGTAGAAGAGGAAGAGGAGTGGGAGAGAAGAGGAAGAGGAGAGGGAGAGAAGAAGAGAAGGAGAGAGAGAAGAGAAAAGGAGAAGGAGAGAAGAGAGAAGGAGAAGAAGAAGAAGAGGTAGAAGAGGAAGAGGAGAGGGAGAGAAGAAGAGAAGGAGAGAGAGAAGCAAAGGAGAGGGAGAGAAGAAGAGAAGTCGAGAGAGAAGAGAGAGGGAGAAGAAGAAGAGAAGAAGGAGAAGAAGAGAAAAATAAGTAGAAGAGGAAGAGGAGAGGGAGAGAAGAAGAAGAAGAGAGAGAGCGAAAGAGAGAGAAGAAGAGAAAAAGAAGTAGAAGAGGAAGAGGAGAGGGAGAGAAGAGAAGAAGGAGAGAGAGAGAGAGGGAAGGAGAAGAAGAGAAAAAGAAGAAGAAGAGAACAAGAGAGAGAAGAGAGAAGGAGAAGAAGAACAGAACAAGGAGAAGAAGAGAGAAAGAAGTAGAAGAGGAAGAGGAGAGAGAGAGAGAGAGAGAGAAGAAGACAAAAAGAAGAAGAAGAAGAGAGCAAGAGAGAGAGAGAGAGAGAAAGAGAGGGAGTGAGAGTTGGTGAGTAGAGAAGGTATCGAGGGCCATGCCGAGGAGCCACGTTCGTGAAGCCTTTTTTTTCAAGCCACCCCCTCGGCAAAGGACCCCTTCTCATGACCTTTCCTACCCGAGCCTGTCGTTTTGAAGGCCGTTAAGGTCTGGACTATCCAAACTCTGCGTGGCAAATGGCTCCCAAAAAGAAAGTCACGGAAAGCGTCGGTGCCAAAGCTACCATTGGTACCGGTAATGCGGGAGAGGCGAGTGGAGTGACCAACACAACAAATGCCCCTACGATCACGAATCAAACCCAGGTTCTTTAGATATCCTAAGCTTTATAATTAATTGTGTATTATTTCTCGTGGAAGAAATGAAGGGGTTAGCTACATGTATAGAATAAGAACGAGTCTTAGGATTTTTGTTTACTCTAAGCGCTAGTTTATATGCATGAAATGGTAGAGTATGGAGTTCGCCTAAGTATATATGCATGAAATTATAGCTTTTACACACATAGAATGATAAGATTTTTGTATTATTTCACATAAAATAATAGCTTTTAAACCAGTTCAGTGCATGAACAATCATTTAGAATTCATGCTTCGCAATCATGATTAAAAGAAACAACAAAAATGTTAGTTTCCGTTCGTAAGATGCATTTGCACCGATGGATAGAAACCTAGACTTTCATATACGCAAGTCACATGTGATTCGGTGCATTAGGAAATAGTATTTGTTGCCAGGTATAAAGAGAGTTAAAGGTCATTTAAGATGTACAAATATACTAAACGCACCATGTGCATGATGGGTAAGGATGATTGGAAAACTCTCCATAGTACGACACTAAGAGAGATGGAAGGGATGCATGTATCTAGATTGTATCCTAAAGGCCTAGATGAAGAATCTTGCATGAGCATCTGGGAAAAAAAGGTCCAGGATCGGATGCCAAGAGCATCCGGGAAAAAGGAATCACACCTTAGCAGATGGTCGTACAAACGGCCTCCGAAATGTTTGTGATTGTACACTTAGGTACATTATTGGATCTCCTTTGCTCAAGGAACTAATTCAAGGAAAAACACCTAATGCTTCAGGTTAAAAGCCTGGAGGGAGAGGCAAGAACAGTTATCTCCGAATGTCTACCTAGCCCTATCCAAGGGGGTTGTTGTTCAGATTCAAAGAGGCAGATAGATGACAGACAGAGTGAAGCAACTAGCTTCCTCTCTCACACTGTATTATTTATACCACACTCAATAGTGAAAGATACAACCTACGGTCATAAGACCATTCACACCAAAGGCACCGACTTATTTAATGTATCTAACTACTATGGCTAGACTAGTTGTGTCCAGCTCATGTCGGTCAACACACACTAAATGAGCTTGATATTCTAACACTCCCCCTCAAGCTCAAGACAGCATATGTACTCCAAGTAGCTATCTAAAACCACAGAACTTATCTTTACCCAGAGACTTGGTAAAGATATCTGCTACCTGCTCATCAGTCCTCACATGCATAAGATCAACCTTTCCTACAAGAACCATCTCACGAATAAAGTGGTAGTGTACCTCTATGTGTTTCGTCCTAGCATGGTAAACTGGATTCATGGCCAGGAGTACACTACTCAGATTATCACATAACAGTTTCACTGGAGCATCAACCTGAATATCCAAGTCAGCCATAAGCTTGAGCAGCCAAGCAATCTCACATGCTGCCAATGCAGCCCCCCTGTACTCTGCCTTAGTACTAGATAAAGCAACCGTAGGCTGCTTCTTGCTGCTCCAACTGATCATGCCGCTACCAAAGCCAAAGGCATAGCCACTCGTAGATCGTCTGTCAGTTGAGCATCCTGCCCAATCTGCATCTGTGTATCCAATCAGTATCAAGGGCTTATCTCTGACATAGAACAGCCCATAGTCTACAGTGGACTTAACATACCTCATGATGCGTCTAACTGCATCCAAGTGCGGCTTTCTCGGCTTTTGCATAAACTGGCTTATCAGCCCTACTGCATAGCTCAAGTAAGGTCTAGTGATGGTCAAGTAAATCAAACTGCCGACCATCTGTCTGTACATAGTCACATCTTCTACTTCAGCCCCAGTGTTCATGTCTAGCTTTACATTCTGGTCCAGAGGTGTATCCAGTGGTTTGCATTCAGCCATGCCATACTTCTTAAGCATTTCCATGGCATAGTGCTTCTGCATCAGCCATAAGCCATTTTCAGCTGGTACGACCTCAATACCCAAGAAATACTTCAGATCTCCCAGATCTTTCATGTCAAATTCAGATTTCAGCATCTTCATAGCATGCTGAATTCCCATGTCATCATTTCCAGTGATTATCAAGTCATCAACATATATGACCAGCACTACCAAGCCACTGTCAGTCTTCTTTGTAAACAGGCTGTGATCAGCCCTGCCAACAACAAATCCAAGACTCTGCAAGTAACTGCTGATCCTAGCATGCCAGGCTCTCGGAGCCTGCTTCAGCCCATACAGTGCCTTTTTCAGCCTGCACACATAATGCTGAAAATCAGGGTGCTCATACCCTTCCGGCTGAACCATGTATACATCCTCTGTTAAATCACCATTGAGGAATGCATTCTTAACATCCATCTGCTGCAATTTCCAGCCTTTTGCAGCAGCCAAGGCAATAACAGTTTGTATGGTTGCCATTTTTGCAACCGGGCTGAATGTTTCATCATAATCCAAGCCATACTGCTGAGCATATCCTTTAGCGACCAGCCTTGCTTTGTACCTTTCTACACTGCCATCAGACTTACATTTGATTTTATACACCCATTTGCAGCCAACAGGCTTTTTCCCTTCAGGCAGTGGTACCAAATCCCAAGTCTGATTTTCAGCCAAGGCTTTTATCTCTTCGTCCATAGCCATGCACCAGTTTTCATCCTTTGCAGCTTCAGCATAAGTACCTAGTTCTTTGATCTCCATCACTTTTGTCATGTATGCATAATGCTTTGCAGAATAACTAGAGTACGTCAACCTATCAACAGGGTATCTAACCCTCTGCGATCGTCTAGGCTGTGGTGCACTACTCGATTCACCTCTCTCATGAGGCGGAATGTACCTGTTCTGCCTCGTGCCAGGCGTATAGACAGTCGGAATACCAAGTTCGCTGTCTAAAGTATCACTAGACTCATAGCCCGAAGTCATTCTGCCAGGTGTCATCATACCATCCTCACTAACTTTCTCTTTTCCTTTGCTGTCCAAGACATCATGTCTCCCCCTCACTGACATACCCGTGTCAGTGGACGGTGAGCTCCTCAATCTCCCTGTCCATGGGGATACTGTCTGACTGATAGGGCCTGTCATAGCAGTGCTCTGCTGCATATCAACTGTAGAGACATGAGTGGAAGACAGATCGGATAGCACTGCAACTGGTGAGACATACCAAGAGCCCAGCTCATCAAAGATGACATCCCTGCTTACCAAAGTCTCCCTGGTAGAGGGATCATAACATTTGTATGCCTTCTTCTCCTGCGAGTATCCAATGAACACACTCTTATGCGCTTTGGGATCCAGCTTTTTCCTCTTCTCATCTGGAATGTGCACATAAGCAAGACAGCCAAAGACCTTCATGTGTCTTACATCCGGCTTATAGCCATAGAGCCTCTCAAACGGTGTCATGTCATGAATGCCTGCAGTGGGAGTCCTGTTCAGAATATATGCGGCTGTCACAACAGCCTCTGCCCAATAGTAAAGCGGCATATGCTTCTCATTCATCATGGCCCTGGCAGCTTCCATTAGAACCCTGTTCTTCCTTTCAGCTACTCCGTTTTGCTGCGGAGTGTAGCTACAGGTTAGCTGCCTACGAATGCCATTTTCAGCCAAAAAATCAGCAAATTCATTGGAGACATACTCCCCACCGCTATCAAATCTCAAGCAAGAGATGTAACACTCAAATTCCTTCTCAACCTGTGCCTTAAATTTCTGAAAAATAGCAAAGACCTCATCTTTTGTTTTCAATATGTAAAGCCAGGTATATCGACTGTAGTCATCAATGAAGGATACATAGTATCTGGAACCCCCCATAGATGCATTATGAGCTGGTCCCCAAACATCAGAGTGCACTAACTGCAGTGGTCGTGTACTCTGTCTTACATGCCTGACAAATGGCAATCGTGACTGCTTACCAAACTGGCAAGCCTCGCAGACATGACCAATATCTGAATATTGGAATCTAGGTAGCCCTGTTACCAGCTGCTTCTTCTGCATGGTCTGCAGCCTCTGCAAATTGACATGCCCCACTCTCTTGTGCCAAATCTCTAAGTCCCTGATAGTGCCAGAACCCTGAGCAAACATAGCGGAATTCAGCTCTGGCAGTGTAGCATCAAGAGTGAACATTCTTCCATTTCTGTGGCCTTTCGCGATCAACTTGCATCCATTGCCAAACTCTTCAATAAAGCAGCCATGCTTATTGAAGCGAACCTGCAAGTTCTGCTCTGTCATTTGACCCACAGACAATAGGTTCTTCGTAATCGAAGGAACATGCAAAACATCATGAAGATTCTTCTTCCTGCCATCATGTACAACCAGAGGCACTTTGCCTTTATGCTCAATGCTATGTTGCGTGTCATCACCTGTGCATACATAGCCATGCTTTTCAGCCACCATATCCGTGAACCAATCACCATGAGGGGTCATGTGATTCGACGCCCCCGAGTCAATGTACAACACTGCATCATCAGATGATTTTTCAGCAACCTTATCTTTGACATATTGCATGGCAAACAGTCTATCACCAGAGTCATCTGTCTGACTGGACGTAGCATAATGTCCATGCTGCTTGCCCTTCTGATTTCCCTGCTTCTTCCAGCAATCCTTTGCAATATGCCCATACTTTCCATAGTAGTGACAATCCTTATCTTTATTTGGATTGTCTGACTGACGCTGCTGCTGCCATGAGCCTCTGCCACGGGAGTTAGATCTCCCCCTACCTCGAAAGCTGCCACTACCTCTTGCATTTGATGACTGCTGATTGCTATTACTATAGGATGCATTCTGCTGGCCTCCTCTGCCAGATCCATAGCCTCTACCACGGCTACCACGACCACGCTGATTCGAATAAAAAACTGCATCCTTATTCTTAGAGCTGCTTGACCCTGTAGCTAAGCCAAGCTTCACCTCTTCATGAATCAATAATGCAACCAGCTCATTAAAATCAGGCATCTCAGCCCGCACAGATACTGAAGTGTCAAAAGACTTATACTCCGGACCCAAGCCATTTAAGGTCAGTGCAACCATATCCTCATCTTCTACCTGTGAGCCAACAGATGCGAGCTAATCTGCTAAGGTTTTAATCTCCGTGACATAGTCCTGTATGGATCTGTTCTTCCTCTCTATGTTGTTGAATTTTTGCTTCAGTTGTATCTTCCTGGCACTTGTAGTTGTGCCATAGTACCTGACCAATATGTTCCATGCATCTGCTGGGGATTTACAGTTCATGATCTGCATCACCATAGCATCCGATATACATAATGACAGCCAATGTAAAACTCTGCGAGCTCTTTCCGTCCAAGCTCGATGTGCTCGTCTTTGATCAGCTGTAGGATTCCTATCTGGAACTTCAGGTTCAGCCTCAACACCTGTCACTAAGTCCCAGTATCCTTTGCCTATCAGAAAGTTCTCCATGCGGAACTTTCATATTGCATAGTTGTTGCTATCAAGCTTTTCTCCCACAATATGGGTTACATTATCAGTTCTATCAGCATTTGCCATGTTGCAGACCTTGCCTGACTACCTACAAACCAAGATTTTCTTAACAGTTCAACTTCAGCCCGGAACTGTTTATGACAGTTTTCTGCAATTAATTGCAGTAAAAAAACCAGAGTATTTCAGCCCACTGACACCCCAAAACAACCCACAAACAAGTGGTCTCAACTGTAGATATAACTGTCAATACATAAGCTATGTGTTTGCTTCAGCTTAAGCTTATGTAACCTCACTGTCAGGGTACATACATGCAGTCTGAAAACTGTAAACTGTGAGTAACCAGCAGCAATTTCAAGTCCAAAACTGAGTGTGTCAACAAATTCAGTTTCAGGTTGCAGTCAACCAGAATTCAGCATACCAAGCTCCAAGCAGCTCCAAAATTGTAATTAGCCAGGACAGTGTAACTGCATTTACTTCAGCTTCAAAATTCAGTTTTCAATGATGCTCATTGCTTGCTTCAATTCTCCATGCATTAGCATGTATAGGCCAGTTCATATAGATGATGGAACCCCCAAGATGACCTGTATTGCTTCAGTAATGCACAGTACTTGTCATTGACTGTGTATGACAGTTTTCAGCTTGTCATTGATTTTCAGATCTGAGTATTCTGTCATTGACTGTGTATGACAGTTTTCAGATTTTCAGATCTGAGTATTCTGTCATTGACTGTGTATGACAGTTTTCAGATTTTCAGATCTGAGTATTCTGTCATTGACTGTGTATGACAGTTTTCAGATTTTCAAATCTGAGTATTCTGAGCAAGAGATCTCAGCTCCAAGACATTTGATCCAATGTATACATGCTTTGACACATTCTTGTGCTCCAAAGATGCTTTTTGAGTGTAGTACAAGGCTCCTGTGTGTCAGTAATGACTGAATGCATGCTGTCCATTCATGTTTATAGCAGTTCAGAAATGATTACAGGTCTGTGTCTGTCACTCCAGCTCATAACAGAGCTCCCACACAAGCATTTACTCCTTGCACACTTCAAATACCTTCAATAGTGAGCATACATGCTCTATGAACCTTGTCCAGGTGCCCCACTGAAGATTGACAGGTTGCTATTCACTCAGATCAGCAAGCGCAGATTTTCAGATACAGGTTGCTATCCATTCAGATCAGCAGGCGCAGATTTTTAGATACAGGTTGCTGTCCATTCAGGAGGCAGTCCACGATTTTCAGACACAGGTTGCAGTCCACGATTTCAGGACACAGATTTCAGGAGGCAGTCCACGATTTTCAAACACAGGTTTCAGGAGGCAGTCCACGATTTTTCCTGATTCCTTACTTCCATCTCCTTTGCACTGCAAGTTGTCATGCCCATTCTCCCACAGCCTCATGGATGAAGCTCTGATACCATGTTCAGATTCAAAGAGGCAGATAGATGACAGACAGAGTGAAGCAACTAGCTTCCTCTCTCACACTGTATTATTTATACCACACTCAATAGTGAAAGATACAACCTACGGTCATAAGACCATTCACACCAAAGGCACCGACTTATTTAATGTATCTAACTACTATGGCTAGACTAGCTGTGTCCAGCTCATGTCGGTCAACACACACTAAATGAGCTTGATATTCTAACAGTTGTTAGCCATGCCGGGTAAATGGACCTAACCCGCCGTGAGAGGTCACTCAAAGTTCGTTTCACTCCTAAAGTATGCACCTCCAATGGATATGACACAATAGGTGTCGAAATTCTATGCTGGGTTGAATCCACCCATAAACACCGGATTGGAATCAATGCGCCAAAGGACCTACAAGACACACTCATTCGAGCTGCTCCAATAATACAAGAGGTGCAGACCAAACCAAGGAATAATAGGATCCGGCCTTACAGAGATCATAATAAGGGTATGTCTAGGGCTCAGACTAAGAGAGTGCAGAGTTAGAATCAGGGCCAAAGAAAGAAAGCTAGGGCCAATGCTGTCAACAACTTTGTTCCTACACAAAGTAATGACCACAACCCACTTTGCTTCCATTGCAACGAGCCCAGATACTTCAAGAGGGAATATCCCAAGCTTAGCAGAGGATATCGCCAAGGGCAATTCCAAGGTCAAAATAGAGCCACTCGTGGCCAAGGAACCACCATTATGGCCAGAGGAAGAACCTTCAATGTTTCCAACAAGGCGCTGGATGATGAAGAAGATCCATCCATGGATGCTGACATTGAGAGGGCAATGGTTCATGCCGCTCTTCACAAGAAGGGTCCGAATTGCCAATTCTCAGTGATTCAAACTCCATCACATTATCAAGGTAAAAGCTTCAAAACCCTGATTAACTGTGGTAGTACACATTCCTTCATTTCTCCGATCTGTGCAAAAAGATTAGGGATAGCCACAATAGATACACCTACTTTACTTGTGGAGTTAGCAAATGGTCGTGAGGTCTCTTGTACTAGGCAAACTGCTGAGGTGAAATTCCTACTAGGTGGGAAGCCAACTTCGGTGAGATTCAAGGTAATGAACCTAGGTGTCCACGAATGTTTACTCGGAATGGATTGGCTAATACCCAATGATGCCCACATCCACTGTGGGAAGGGCCAAGTCTCCTTCTGAAATTCTGAAGGGGAACTAGTCACGACTCAAGGAGATGCTGATAGGCCAAAAATACAGTTGGCAAAAGCAACACGGATAATAAAAGGAGTTAGAAAGGGTCTACCTGTCTATCTGATTAAACTAAATAAGCTAGATCAGAATCAGGAATCCGGGGAAGAACCTTCATGGTTAAAGGAATATGCAAACGTATTTCCTAAAGAGCTGATAGAACTTCCTCCTCAAAGGGAAGTCGACCTCGAAATCAAACTAGCACCAGGAGCTGCACCGGTCGCAAAGAGGCCATATAAGATGTCCATTCCAGAAGCTATCAAACTGAAAGAGCAACTCAAGCAATTGTTAGACCAAGGCTACATCCATCCTAGCAGTTCACCATGGGGAGCTCCAGTGCTATTCCAAAAGAAGAAAGATGGAACGCTTCGTCTATGCATTGATTACAGAGGGTTGAATCAATCAACCATCAAAAATAAATACCCCATTCCAAGAATAGAAGAATTACTTGACCGTCTTCAAGGATCGAAGATCTTCTCTAAGATACATCTCAGATCTGGATATTATCAAATAAGGATCAAGGAGGAAGATATCCCGAAGACTGCTCCTACTACCTTCAACAGGTTAATGCAGGATATCTTTAGGCCCTATCTTGATGACTTTATACTCGTCTTCTTTGACGATACCCTAGTCTACTCTAAACAAGAAAAATAATGAACCCCAGCTTCCCATTGTTCTTGAAACAATGAGAGCACACAACCTTTATGCCAAGAAGAAGAAGTGTGCATTTTTCAAGCGACAGATTGAATATCTGGGATTCATTGTATCAGTGGAAGGAATTTTAGTAGATCCAGCTAAGGTCAGAGACGTTCTAGAATGAATATGTAGTTTTCTTGGGTTGACAGGATGGTACAAGGTTTTCATCAAAGATTATGCTTTGATTGCAGCACCTCTGACTGATCTACTAAAGAAGCAAGCAGCAATTGTATGGTCACCTGCCAAACAGACCAGCTTTGACAAACTAAAGCAAAGCTTAGTATCAACACCCATCCTGAAACTTCCTGATCTTAGTAAGGAGTTTGAAGTGGTAACTGATGCTAGCGCACTTGCTTTAGGATGTGTACTTATGCAAGAGGGTCATCCCGTAGCATATTCTTCAAGAAAATTGAAGAGCCATGAAAGGAATTATGCTACCCATGATCTGGAGCTGTTGGTTGTCATTCATGCCCTCAAACTTTGGAGGCATTACTTGCTAGGTAACAAATTTTCCTTAGTGACGGACCACAAGAGTCTTAAATGGATCTTCACCCAGAGTGAGCTCAATATGAGGCAATGTCAATGGATTGAAGTGCTGGAAGAATATGATTTTGAAATCAAATATAGGCCTGGAAAAGAGAGTGTAGTTGCCCATGCACTCAATCGCAAGGCATTTCTAAACTCTCTTATTTTGCAAGATCCATCAACAGCAAGGTCACTAGCCACAAAGGTATCAATACCAAACAACCCAATTCTTGAGCTAGCTAAAGAAGAGGCATATCATGACCTCGTCTATCAGAAAATGCTAAGGGAGATCCCCATCAAGGATCAAGATCCGAAGCTAAAGACAAAGTATCAAGAATTCTTTGTCAGTAGTGGACTTATCTACTTTAGGACAAGATTATGTATCCCTACAAGCCAGACTCTCAAGAAGAATATACTTTGGGAAGCCCATGACTCCCCTTTCTTAGGACATCCTGGTTATGCCAAGACCCTTAATGCGGTCAGAAAGAGCTATTATTGGGAAAGATTCAAGGGTGAAGTTCTCAAATATGTCACGGAATGTTTGTCTTGTCAACACATTAAGGCAGAACATGTCAAAATGCCTGGGAAATTGCAACCACTTGACATTCCACAAATGAAATGGGAGTTCATTAGTATGGGCTTCATTGTTGGCCTACCCCAAGTTCAGGGAGGATACAACTCTATTATGGTTGTAGTAGATATGCTCATCAAGGTCGCACATCTCATCCCTGTCAAGACAAACTATAAAGCTTCAGACATCGCAAGATTATTCATCAAGGAAATATTCAAACTGCATGGGTTACCCAGAAGAATTATTAGTGATCGTGACTCTCTCTTCACATCACACTTCTGAAGGACTATCTTCGAGGCTATTGGAACTAAACTCTATTTCAGTATAGCTTACCATCCCCAAACTGATGGTCAAACAAAACGAGTCAATCAAGTCATTGAAGATATGCTTAGGGCATACTGCTGTCGCGAACCCAAAAGGTGGATGCAATATTTGCCACTCGTTGAGTTTGCCTACAATGCTTCTTACCAACAGAGTTTTCAGATGACCCCTTTTCAAGCATTGTATGGGCATGATTGTCGTACCCCTTTGAACTTCTCAAATCCAACTTTGAGGGTAGAAGCTTCAAGGTAGATGCTCAAAGACATGGATGATCAAATCAAATCAATAAGACAAGACATCCAAGCTGCCAAGGATAGACAGAAGGCTTACGCTGACTTGAAACAGCAAGATAGATCCTTCGTTGAAGGTGATATGGTCTTCATCCGCGTACGTCCTAAAAAGAGTTCATTGTCCTTGGGAGAGTACAAGAAGCTAAGTCCAAGGTATTGCGGACCTTATAAGATCACTAAGTGCCTAGGGCCTAATGCTTACAGACTATAGATGCCCGCAACCCTAAAGATTCATAATGTATTCCATGTTAGCCTATTGAAACAGTATCTATCTAATCCAAATCATGCACTTGATGACCAACAGATTGTAATGCCTAGCCGAGGAGTCCTTGAGCTATGACCTGATAGAGTTCTAGATATTAGGGAGAGGCATTTGAGGTCAAGGACCTTGAGAGAATACCTCATCCAGTGGAAAGATTATCCCGAAGAGGATGCCACATGGATAGATGAAGATACTCTCAACCAACAATACCCCCAGGTCCTCTCGAGATGATGACATCTCGATTCCTCTAAGGGGGAGAGGATGTAATATCCTCATGCTTTCCCCCCCTCCCCCCGTGCCTCCCCCCCCCCATAGGAACTTCCCCCCCTTATTTTTTTAAAATTATTAACCTTAGTTCAAGTTTTTTTATCCCCCTCTCTCTCCCCGCCGACAGCACGTCAAGGAGAGAGAGAAAGGGAGTGAAGTGGATGTTAAGGGGGCATGCAACCCCCAGGTGGGATGGGTGGTGGCCATGCCACCCACCTCCTCCCCCTCCTATAAAGGGATCTTCCTTCCCCTCCCATGTCTACACACAGAGCGCCCCCCTGTCATTCCGCAAGCAGGTCTCCCCCCCCCGCGATTGTGTCAGAGTGCCCCCTTGGACGTCGGTAGTCAAGTCCTTCCCCCCTCCTCATGCTCGTCACCCCCTCTTTGCGACAACAACGGCCCCTGGGGGCTTCCAACTGAAACCTTTCCCCCCCTCCTCGATCGCCAGTCAGTTGCACCCCCCCTCCCCCCGTGAGCAGAAAAGAGGAGGAGAGAGAGAAGAGGAAGAGGAGAGGGAGAGAAGGAGAGAGAGAAGAGAGAAGGAGATAAGAGAAGGAGAAGAAGAAGAAGAGGTAGAAGAGGAAAAGGAGAGGGAGAGAAGAAGAGAAGGAGAGAGAAGAGAGAAGGAGAAGGAGAGAAGAGAGAAGGAGAAGAAGAAGAAGAAGAAGAGGTAGAAGAGGAAGAGGAGAGGGAGAGAAGAAGGGAATAAGAGGTAGAAGAGGAAGAGGAGAGGGAGAGAAGAAAAGGAGAGAGAGAAGAGAGAAGGAGAAGGAGAGAAGAGAGAAAGAGAAGAAGAAGAAGAAGAAGAAGAAGAGGTAGAAGAGGAAGAGGAGAGGGAGAGAAGAAGAGAATAAGAGGTAGAAGAGGAAGAGGAGAGGGAGAGAAGAAGAGAAGGAGAGAGAGAAGAGAGAAGGAGAAGGAGAGAAGAGAGAAGAGAGAAGGAGAAGAAGAAGAGGTAGAAGAGGAAGAGGAGATGGAGAGAAGAAGAGAAGGAGAGAGAGAAGAGAAGGAGAGAGAGAGAGAAGAAGAGAAGGAGAGAGAGAACAGAGAGGGAGAAGAAGAAGAGAAGAAGGAGAAGAAGAGAAAAAGAAGTAGAAGAGGAAGAGGAGAGGGAGAGAAGAAGAAAAAGAGAGAGAGAGAGAGAAGAAGAGAAAAATAAGTAGAAGAGGAAGAGGAGAGGGAGAGAAGGAGAGAAGGAGAGAGAGAGAGGGAAGGAGAAGAAGAACAGAAGAAGAGAGAGAAGAGAGAAGGAGAAGAAGAAGAGAAGAAGGAGAAGAAGAGAGAAAGAAGTAGAAGAGGAAGAGGAGAGAGAGAGAGAGAGAGAGAGAGAAAGAAAGAGAGGGAGTGAGAGTTGGTGAGTAGAGAAGGTATCGAGGGCCCTGCCGAGGAGCCGCGTTCGTGAAGCCATCTTTTTCAAGCCACCCCCTCGGCGAAGGACCCCTTCTCATGACCTTTCCTACCCGAGCCTATCGTTTTGAAGGCCGTTAAGGTCTGGACTATCCAAACTCTGCGTGGCAAATGGCTCCCAAAAAGAAAGTCACGGAAAGCGTCGGTGCCAAAGCTACCATTGGTACCGGTAATGCGGGAGAGGCGAGTGGAGTGACCAACACAACAAATGCCCCTACGATCACGAATCAAACCCAGGTTCTTTAGATATCCTAAGCTTTATAATTAATTGTGTATTATTTCTCGTGGAAGAAATGAAGGGGTTAGCTACATGCATGGAACAAGAACGAGTCTTAGGATTTTTTTTTACTCTAAGCGCTAGTTTATATGCATGAAATGGTAGAGTATGGAGTTCGCCTAAGTGTATATGCATGAAATGATAGCTTTTACACACATAGAATGATAAGGTTTTCGCATTATTTCACATAAAATAATAGCTTTTAAACCAGTTCAGTGCATGAAGAGTCATTTAGAATTCATGCTTCTCAATCATGATTAAAATAAATAATAGAAATGTTAATTTCAGTTCGTAAGATGCATTTGCACCGATGGATAGAAACCTAGACTTTCATATACGCAAGTCACATAAGATTCGGTGCATTAGGAAATAGTATTCTTTGCCAGGTATGAAGAGAATTAAAGGTCGTTTAAGATGTACAAATATACTAAATGCACCATGCGCATGATGGGTAAGGATGATTGGAAAACTCTACATAGTACCACACTAAGAGAGATGGAAGGGACGCATGCATCTAGACTGTATCCTGAAGGCCTAGATGAAGAATCTTGTGTTGCCAAGTATGTTAACTGAACTTGGTTAGAACTGGAAGAATAGAAGACCCTTTTTTGGGTTGCGAATAAGGCATGTGTGTTGCCTTGGTTGACCATTTAATGCTTTCAGTTAGGGATTGAGATACCGTAAGGTAAAACCCAAGGGGAAGAGCAAGTCAAAATGAGTTAACTTACCAAGAACATTTTCTTGCATGATCTTGTTTGAGATTATTGGGATCTCGCCAAGTCGCAACAAGTCGCAAACGATCCAAGATCGAATGATGGGAGCATCTGGGAAAAAAAGGTCCAGGATCGGATGCCGAGAGCATCCGGAAAAAAGGAATCACACCTTAGCAGATGGTCGTACAAACGGCCTCCGAAATGTTTGTGATTGTACACTTAGGTACATTATTTGATCTCCTTTGCTCAAGGAACTAATTCAAGGAAAAACACTTAATGCTTCAAGTTAAAAGCGTGGAGGGAGAGGCAAGAAGAGTTACCCCCGATTGTCTACCTGGCCCTATCCAAGGGGGTTTTTAGCCGCGCCGGGTATATGGACCTAACCTGCCGTGAGAGGTCTCTCCGTGGTTACTGCTTGGAGCAGGAGGACGTTTGGGTGCCAGGGGAGGCTCTGGCTATAAATCCTATGCCTCCGGATTGTGCACAAAAGGCCAACGTGACTCGAGATGGGATCTCGAGGCCCATGTACTAGTCTATGGGCGAAACTTGGAGCAGCAATCCTGTTGATTGCTAGAATAGTCTTCGGGCATGATATTGGATGTACTCCAGAATTATGATAAATAAAGAATAGATACTTGAGAAAAAGGAATTTGCTTGATATTGTTTTTGTGTCAGTGCCTAAGTTACGTGAAGGAATCCGTGATTAATTTGATTAATTAAGGAAGCTTCTTTTGCATGTCAAACGTAATGTGGTAGGTAATTAGATAACTAAAGAAAACTGAGAAAAGTGAGGTGGACGTGACTTAGGTCCATCCTACGGAAGGGTGGTCCCAGCTAGCTGGGAACTTTTCTCAAAAGACAAGATAACGAGACTATGAAGACCTAGCATCAATAGGGTTAGAATCCCGATTTATGCTATTTTAGGGGAAAGGAATGGGACTATGCTTTATGGCAAAGAGGTTGAGCTTCTCATCCCTCTTGTTTCCCATTCTCCATAAACCAACTGTAGCATGAATCCGCTTCGACTCTGTTGTTCCTATGCAAAGTGGTTCATCTGGAGCTCAACGCTAGCTATTTCCCAGAGACCTTGCTGATAGGAAAGGAACCCTGACTTAAGGTCGATCCTAAGTGGGAATGGCCAGACACTTCCGCTCGGGGCAGACTCGGGAAGACCTAGATCGCAAACCCTATGACATTCCTTGCGAGTGTCAGGCGGCGCTTTTTAGACTCTCTTCTCGATGGGCTACTAAGACGTGTCCCTCAAGCGGACGAGCGGACACGTTACATAATTAGAGAGCCCTACACATCATAATGCATGAGTAGTAAGTTGCATGCCTCATTTAAGCACCAATTTGAGAGCATTTAGTAAACAATGATTTTAACTTAATCCTATAGTCATCACGAGTGTATGATGAAGAAGAAATATGGCTATCTATAACTATGGATAGTAGTCGAGGGCTCAAAAACTAAAAAGCCAAAGGGCTTCCAATCCTATTGATGCCATCTATAACTATGGATAGTAGAGGGCTCAAAAAGTGAAGAGCCAAAGGGCTAGTGATGCTATTGATAGCATATGTTAAAATTTTAGGTGTCAATTGTGTTTGCGATCTTGGCTTGGTCAATAAATCATTTCATCCCATGGGGCAGGTGCTCCACATTCATCTTGCACCAATATATGAGTTCTTTGATTGAGTAGTTTGAACAACTTTAGCATGGGGTAGTGATGTGAATCAATTCAAGTGTTGAAGCAATCTTACCTATTGGATTGTGTATGGTGTAAATGTGAATAGCTTTGTATAGGTAGATCCCATTTGTACACATGCCCCACATAGACTCAAAACACATAGAAGATGTGAGGACGTATAGGGATATAGTTGTCTCATGGAACAACAACTATTGCTACTATATTGGGGTTGTAAATAAAACGTACCCACCTTAGATGATTTTTTAATGCACAAGGCCAATGTTTTTGTGCTCTCATAGTAATGATAGGACTAAACGCTATTATCTATCTTTTTTCTTGACAAACAAGTCATTCTAAATTTCTCACTAAATTAAACTATCATGATCATGTAGTAGGCCCTGGCTGGTAGCTTCTTGCCTCATGTTGTATTAGCTTTTGTGAATAATGATGAAGCAAGAAAGTAGTATATGTGTTCCTATGTTCATAACCCAATAGAGGGATGGCAATGCTATCAATGTTGTGTTCATGATATTGCTTTTCCCTAGCAATGCTTGCATCAGAATTCGGTTTTTTCGTATAATCTATTTATATTCTTGGAGGTGCTTCATCATATTTACTAGTGTTTTTGGAAAAGTTGTCTATCTAGGTCAATCAAGTCACTTAATTATTAGCATTTCTTTTCCTTAGCAATGCTTGCATGAGGTGATGTTGGTTTTTGATCCAATGTATTTGTCATCCCTACAATTGCTAGTGTTTTGAAAAAGTTGTTTGTTTAGAAAAATCAAGTCAACTTGAACATACTATCACTGTCAGTGTATCATAAAGAATCAATATGGTTGTCTACAATTGTGAATATTATTCCAACATTGTCATTGGAGCTATTGTGGCTGCCAATTCAATACTAGACATGTGATGATGTCATTGAAGGTACTATGGCTACCAATTCAATAGTAGATTGTGTGATTATTTATTTGTTGACTGTTTACAGAGCAGACATGGTATTTACTTATGCATGTTTATTTCCATGTGCTCATGATCTTGTATAATTTGATTTAGTCATTCTTTATGTCATTGTTAAAAATGATGAACATCATTTCATCATTGTCATAAGTGATACTACAGCTCCCAATTTAGCAATAAACTATGCGATTATGTATCCATTAACAGTTTTACAATGAACATGTTGTTTGCTTGTGCATGTTTATTGTTGTATGTTCATCACATTTATATCATTCGATTTAGTTTTGATAGCAAAAATGGAGTACGTGTAAAATAGTGGGATAGATGAGTAGCACACCTGGTTACACTGACAAGGTACCCCTTCTCTTTCTCTCTCTTTTCCTATATTTCTCTCTCTTATTCTCTCCTCTTTGCAGTCTTCTTCCTTCTCACTCCTCTCCCCTAGGTCTCCTTGATTATAGTTGTTATTAGAGCTCAGTGCTTTGGTCCTTTCTTCCCTCTTTTCTTCAAATCTAGTTTCCTTTTCAAGGCAGTAAATCCTATTTTATTACAGGTACTCAAGAAGTACTACACATGTAGAGATGGAAGCTTTCTTGAAGACCACACAGGCTATGGTAAGAGGTTGGGCCAAATTTAGGGGGCAAGAAGACAAAGATAGCAGCTTCTTTTCAACTCACACTCAAATTTTGAGAGGTAACTTGCCAAGAACTCTTTGGACTTAGTAAAGATTTTATCTATGACTACTTTTTCAAAAATTGAGTCTTTTTCTTCTTCTCCTCAAGTTTCTTTGTCAAAGGGAAACCATGTATGCATTCTAGGCATCTTGAGTAGCTTGTAGAGCTCTCAAGTGGGAGATGTTCAAGTAGAACTCATCCTCTCTTTCCCTAAGCTTGCTCCAAGATTCCATGGATTATCTCTTGCTCCTACCTTTCTCCCAGGTCTCCCATGACTCTTATGGATTACCTTCAAGCTCAAGCAAATGGGTCATCGAATGGGATGAGAAGTAGCCATAGACTGGTCTTCACAAGCCACTAAAGAAAGCAAGGATCATCAATCAAAGGTTGCCATTGACTAATATCCTAGTTCATATCCTTCAATGCTCCTGATACTATCTTGTTCTTAGTTGGATGACATGAGACTAATAGCACAGTAGAAGTTAAGAAGAGGCAATTTGGAATTTCCTTTTAAGAGAGCAATGGATTTCTTAGAAGCATTTAACAAGGGAGATACATGGATCGCAAGCCACCATATATGAATAATTGGAGTCCATCACAAAAATAGGCACTCTCTACATGCAAGAGAGAACTACCAAACTCCAGAATGTGCAAGGCCATCAAGGATTTTTAGCTATAATGCAGGACATGGATATTCAATAGGCCTCAATGAAGATATTATTGAATGGAAATGTAGTTATCAATGGCACTAATTCTTGGTCTAGCCAGTTCAGCATCTAAAGAAGACAGTGAAAGTTCTAATGATGTGCAAGGGTGAGTTTAAGCAATTGCACAATGAATGAATGTGTGCACAAAGTAGAGTGTTGGCATCCAATGAGTCAATGGATTGCTAAGGTAATCCCTCTCCCATCCACTCAATTGTCCATTCCATGCATCACATGAAAAGCCAAAATTTTACTTCCCATCAAATGCATTTCATGCTAGTTTCTTAATTAAAAATGTTTACCATGTATACTCTATCTTAGGAAAAGGCTGATGCCAAGCAAGGTGGTAAGCCAAAAGAGAGGTGAACCACCCATACCACTTAAGACCTTGAACTTGTGAGCCACCTAGCTTAGGGGGGACTTTGCCCACCTCTTGGGATGATCCAGATGTCAATACTTGTGTGTAGGCGTAAGTGAACTTAGTGGTTACTCCATTTCAGATGAAAGGTACCCAAATATGAGATATGTGCATTGACCAAGACATCTATGTATGGCACTTGACATGCATGCATTCAATGCAAGATATATGGCATTGAGTCTTTCATACGTAGTGCTTGCAAAGTAAATTGATGATTGGATGGATGTGGGATTATGCTTACTAATTATGCTTACTATGCCATGTATGTTGGATGCTATGATGCATAGGCTTCTCAACTTGTGAGCCACTCAAATAGTGAAAATTTGGGCCAAGAGATGTAGTGTGCTAGTTGCAAGAATCTCGAGACAATCATAGAAATCTTGTTGCAAAAAAATTTATATTGAGCTTAGGAAGGAACTGTATAGATTCTCTCAAAGAGGCATCATCCCCTTCTACCTAAATCAAAAAATCTCCCTGATTGGAGCTATGATCTAGGATATATTTCCATTTTTGTGCACTGATGGAACCTAGAATGGGCTGACACTGGCTCGTGCACTAGCTGGGCCTCTATCTCACGCGCTCAACAACCCCACGACCTCGTGGCCAGGAGCGTTGATGACACATACATTGCCTTCCTAAATGTCTTGTGTTTGTATTACGTCGTTTGTAGTCCACTCTTCTCTCACCCACTACTCCTCAGAGGGAGTCCCTTACACATTGCCTAATGGCACGAAGCACACACATAGGGGGTCCTCCAACGGCTGAGTGCCGCCACCCCTCTGCGACTCTCCTACACCTTGGGGATTGGCCCCTCGGTGCGTCGCTCAACGTATAAACATTTCGTACAAAATCCACTCAAGGTACCATTTAATCGTATACAGGAATGTACCATGGTCCTTACTTCTCTTTCCCCTAGACCCCACGACTAGCCTATGGCTTAGGGTGTCCTGTCTCTCACTCAACGTGGGTCAAGATCCTAATGAAAACAATTGTTGTCCATCCAGGATTTCTGATACCTTTAAATATTTCCATGATTTATGCATATTGTGGATGCCAAGTGCTCAAACAGTTATAAAATCAATATTGTGCACATGTGCAAAACATCCTTTCAATGATTTTCAACTACCGTTCTTATCCGGCGTTGCACGTACCTAGCACCAAGGAAACCCTCGTGCTACTAGGCTCTCATTTTATAATCATTCACCGACCTATATGGCATGCAAACAAAAACAACAATGTTTTCATCATTTTACTTCGCATTTAGACACATTTTAACCACTCTACCCTTCCATCGATCAAATGTTGCCTTGTTGTATGGATTTATAGGGCATTTTGCCATCATTTTATGTGTAAAAGCGAGAAAAACACACTAGAACAAGAAGGTGGGGTTGAACTGAGTCAAACCCTCATTCTTCAGTCCCCACAAACATTCACAAACATTGTTCTTAATTTTCATTAATTTTCCGCACCCAAAATGCATTTTTCCCCTATTTTTTGTGATTTTCCTCTATTTTCCTTGTATTTTCCTTGATTTTTTGCATTATTTAATTACTGAAAATTCAAAATAGGTTATGGGCTGTGGCCCTTAGTTCCTTCTTGCAGCAAAAATGAAAGTTTAGTTGGTGTTCCTATTCATTTTCCCATTTTTATGCCCAAAAACATCATTTTCCCTTGATTTTCCATATTTTACGTGTTTTAGTGTATTATTTTGGGCCACAAGATGCATGTTTTTCTGATTTTTTGATTATGATCAACAAGTACTCATAGAAAACAGCAACATAAACAACTTTTAGCCCACATGAACAACATTTCATCAATCAAAAGCCATGAAATCATAAATTTCCTTTGAAAAAATTGAATTACCGCTTATTTGTGTGTTTCGGGTTTCATGTCCATGGCTGCAAATCTGAAAATCAGCAGCACTTCATGTCCAGCACAATCACAAATCACCATTTCCAGCCCGTGGAGCAATCCGATCCATGCCGGACAAGCCTCCATCATTCTTTCTTCTTCCTTCTTCTTCCCACATGAATTCCCCCTTAGAAGAGAGAGAGGGAGGAGAGAGAAAGACTGAAATCAGAGATCTTCAAAGAGACCATCATTGCGCGAGCGAAGGGCGGCGATAGAGTCAGCATTCAGGAGGGAAGCAAGGGCAATCATCATTTGCATGGGTTGCATTGATGCTGGAGATTGAAGATCCACCCATAGAGCGCAATTTTCGGGTGCAGATGGCGCCATCTCTCCTCACGTTTTCTTCTCCTCTATTGCATGAAACTTTCATGCCACATTAAAAGTTGGGCTCCCAAAGGTCACTTGCCCATTTTAGCCAAATTTTGTCCACCCCTTCGCATCTTGACCGTTTCCTTGGCCATTTCCCCGTTCGGACTCGGAATCGAGCTCTGAAAAATCCTGGGCGTCCGGCTTAGCATCCCCCATTGGTCAGTAGCTCGTGTCAACCTGCACGACTATCTGAAAAATTATGAAAAATCAACAAGTTTCGCTCGGGCACCTCTAAAGCACTTTGACGCTTAAAATCGTCCTAGATCGAGCCGCCGCCTTTGACGGTGAATATTTTTCCCTTGGTATTCATAATTTTTAGCTATTTTTAAGCACTTCCCGGCACCAAAATTCTGCTCTCATGCACTAAGGTCACTGTGGACAGGGTGCAGAGACTAGTCCAAGACAATCATAGAGATTGCATTGTAGTTTTTTTTATCATTTTTTGTCATAAATCTTGATAGCTCATCTCAAAGATGGTGTTGTTCTCTTCAATTAGAATTAAAAAGTACTTCAATCAGAGTTTCTTATTAAAAGAAATGCTCATTTTACTAATACTGGGTCTAGTTGACTTCATCCAGAATGTCAAGAAACAAAGGCAAGGGCAAGGCCTAGGGTAACCTACAAAGAGCTATTATCAATGATAGATAGCCTATCATTGAAGAGCCACATGGAGATGTCTTTGAAGAAGAATTGCCTGAATAGGGAGCCTTCAACACCGTCAATCAAACCCTATGTCAACATGAGTCGCACCATGCATTAAGGCACAATGACATGGTCTCTAAGCACAATAAAGTGGTATCAAAATTGGACAAGCTCATTGATCATATGGCTCCCTTGAATATCCAATCCAAAATGGATTTGTTGATTGAGAAAATAGTCCTCTCCAACAAGCAATCCATGCTTGCTCAATCTCAAACCCAACAAACCTTGGATAGACTCACTATCCTCATCTCTCAAATGGCTACCAATCATTCACAAGACAAAGAAAGTAGGGATAGAATCGAATCAAGGAAGACCACTCCACCCCCCAAATGGTAGTTCTCACCAAATACAATGGGTAGCCAAATGCTTCTAATCGAGAGATTTGGGACAATCCTCACCAAATACAATGGCCAATCTTCATCCCCAACCATTAGATCTAGAGTAGGGGACAACCAAGTTGGAATCCTATTTTGATCTCTACCCCAAGACGGATGAGCAAAAGATACATTGTGCCATAATTCATCTTGCAGGTTTTGCACACACTTGGTGGCACTATAAAGAGCATGAAAATTAGCCCATTCGTGGGTGGGAGGACTTCAAGGCACATATGATGCAAGTGTTTTTCTCTCAAGTTGAGGCGGAACGACTGGCTGGGAGGTGATACCAACTAGAGTAACATAGCTTGTCTGTGAGAGACTACACGAACCAATTCCTTAACTTGACAATGTATGTGGAAAATGCTAGAGATAACATGAAATTGCATAAGTACATGTATGGATTGAAGCCCAGTTTTTCCCCTAATGTGATGACACAAAAGCTCACTACACTTTTCCAAGCAATAGAGTTGGCTGAAATGTATGCTTGCAAATACAAGAAAGACATTGGATTTCAGTCCAATTTTGGACAACAAAGAGCAATAGCTACACAAAGCCCTCAAGAGGTACTTATGGGCTAATTAATATGTCATATAACAACCCTTAAATACGCACCTGCCTACCATTTAATGCCTCAAAAAATCAGTCAAGTTTAATGAGTTTAATGAGAATAGACAACACAAAATAGACTAAAAATAGGCCAAAGAATGCTTTAGCCCAAGCTAACCAAGGGGGCTAAACGTTCATCTTTTTAGAGAGAAAAAAGAAAAGGGCCTATGTTTTCAATGTGGGGAAAAGTATATTGCAGATCGTGCATCAAAGTGCACTTATGGAGGGCTAGGCTTAATAGTATGTATATCTTGGAAGATGTGGATGAAGAAGATGAGGATCTGGATACTATGGTACATGCTAGTCATGAGGACTATGATGAGGATAGGATTCAAGAGAAAATCTAAGATCCCCTAGATGACTTTCCCTTCGCCCCAGGTTGATACTTGCCTCATGACTTCGATGAAAATGCTTTTACCATACCTCCACACGCTACCACTTCCATATGCTACCACCTCCACACAATTTTGTGAATAAATCACTTATGTATTGTTTGAGATGCTTTCCCACTGAATTACAATAGCCCCCTAAGAGTGCAAATTGTAATTGGTTGATGAGAAAATCAGCATTTAAATATGCTCTAGAGTACCCTTATGCTTGGCTGGAAATTGTGTCATACATGGGCTTGATTACACTTGATATGGGCCTTATTGATGTTTTTCTAGGCTATGATTGGTTGAAGCACATGGGAAAGGTTGCCATGGATTTCTCTCAACTTTACATGGAGCTTGTTAGGCATGGATAGCTCATACGCTTCGAGGGAATTTGAGATAATGCAAAATTTTAGCTTATTACAACCAAGCAACTCAAAAGGGAATTCAAGAAATAGTCACATATATTTGTGTTGCATTTGAACAAAGAAGTTACAGATTAGTCCACAACTTTAGCTAAGAATTCAACATTGAAAGATCTCTTGGATGAGTACAAGGATTTATTCCAAATGCCTATAGCCCTCACGCTTAAGAGACAAGTGGATCACCCCATCAACTTGGAGCCACATTCAAAGCCAATGAACAAGCCACCTTATGGACTCTCAAAGTGTGAATGTGAAGAAGTTGCAAAGCAAGTCAAGGAGTTACTTGAGATGGGGTTTGTTGAGCCGAATTCTTCTTCTTATACATCCTTCATCCCATTAGTAAAAAAGAGAGATGGGTCTTTTAGGATGTGTATTGACTACAGGGACTTGAACAAAATTATAGTTAATAACTGGTATCCCATACTTAGAATTGATGAGTTGCTTAATGAGCTAAAGGGGGCAAAGTATTCCAGAAAGATTGATATGAGATTTGCTTATCATCAAATACACATGAGAGTAGGTGATCGGATAAAAATAACATTTTTCTCTAATCAAGGGCTTTATCATTTCCTTGTAATACCATTCGGGTTGACAAATTCCCCTGCTACTTTTCAATGCCTCATGAATAAGAACTTATACCCCTTTATTTTTCAATTTATACTTGTATTCTTTGACGGCATTCTCATTTACAGGTGATCGTTGAAAGAGTACTTATTACACTTTAGGAGGGTATTTGACATATTAAGGGAGCATAGAATGTTTGCAAAGGAGAGAAAATGTATATTCATGAAAATTGAGGTAGAGTACTTAGGTTATATTGTGAGTGAGCATGGTCTACAAGCTGATCCCAAAAAGGTGCAATGTGTCAAGGATTGGTGCACAACAATTAATACCACTTCTTTACACGGGTTTCTTGGTCTTTCTTCATTGTTTCGAAGATTTATTCACCATTGTGCAACAATTGCAGTACCTTTGATTGATAGGTATGCTCTAGTTAATCGTAGTTTTAATCAATTGACGAAATTGCTTACTTCAACCCCCATGCTTGTTTGCCCAGACTTTTTCAAAGAATATACTGCTCAAGTATGATGCTAGACCCTTTGCTTCAAGTCATCCCTTATCCAATGATATATCATCCTTGTAGCTTCACCTTGTGATTCTTTGGAAAATCTATAAGGTCCCAAGTGTGACTACCCATGATTGAATTATATTCCACTTGCATAGCTTCCATTCACTTTGGATTCTATATAGGCTCTTCAAGCCTCTCACCAACATGCTCGACAACCTCATCAACCACATGGTAGTGGGGCAGTCCTACTCAGTGTGATGGACATCCTAGACTTTGGGACCTCCTTCAATGACATCATCTCCAACATGTCACACGTATTGGCAACCTTCAACATTGAGGACACCCTCCCTTGCCAACAATGTTTTGACCTCCAAGGGTTTGTCAAGAAGATGTGAGCATGCGCCAAGAAGAGCAATGCCATCCTCTAGGGACTGTTGGATAGTCCACACACACACTACCTTGCTCTGCAAGTGATGGGCAATGGTCAAGGATCTACTTTACATGCTCATGGAGCTACAGGCCACCATGAACAAAGAGATCATGGATGATAACATGATGGCCATTCTATATGTACATATAATAACCTATGCTACATATATAAGTTTTCACAGTTTTAATGACAAGGGACAATAGGTAGACACAAATGATCTTCTGCTCTTATGTGTGTGGTGGAGCTAGCTGGTTGATTAGTTGACAAACTTTCGATCGTACTCACAAAAAAGTAAATGTTCTGACTATCCTGACCACTGCAAGACATGTTTGCAACAGGCACAGACACACCGGTAGGGCCATCGAGTGGGAGTGATGGAGTTGTTGTGCCACTCGCATAATATCAAGACGTTATAGGCTGAGTTGGATGCATAAAGATAACATAATCAAATGACCAAAAGATGCTTAGTTTGTGGGTGATATAACTTGCAACCCTTTCTTTCAAAACTATAACCAACAAATATATATTTCATAGCCTTATCTTTCAATTTTTTGAGATATTGCTAAGCTAGACAATCAAAAACATGCAAGTGAATAACAAATGGAGTTTTCCCCACGGCATGCCTCATATGGAGTGTCATACCATAATGATTTAGTGGGACAGTTCTCTTGTACATAAGTTGTACAAATAATACTCTTAAGCTAGAACCTATGTGGCAAAGCTTGACTTTTTTTCATAAATCGTGCCATCTCCTAGGCAAAAATGCATTGAACTCTTTGTATATATACTCCCTCCCCTCCCCCTAAGATCAAAATGGAGAGTGTCCACTTTAAGTTAGTTTTGTGTGTGCGTGTGCGTGTGCGTGTGCGTGTGCATGTGCATGTGCGTGTGCGTGTGTGTGTGCGTGTGCCGCACGCTATTTCGATGTGTGATAGTACTTCAATCTTAGCATTCAAAGAATACACCCATGTATGCCCATAGTAATCATCAATAACTTCATGAACTATAGGTGATTTCCAAAAGATGGTGCCTAATCTATAGCCCTCACAAATGTGTTTTACAGGTGTAGCAAGAGTACACAATGATAACACCATGTCATATCTTTGTACAAATATCAAAGGAGAAATTTTGAAATAGCCAAAATATGCATGCTAAAGCTTTGCATCTTTAACCTGTGAATTCACAACTATATATGTCATATCCACCAAACATTTCCCATCGTTATCGAACTCATTATAACACATTATGTAACATATCAAATGCAATAATTGCATCACCTTATGTGAGATCATGAATAGTATATGTTTCCTCTACGAATTTGACAATCAAGACAATCTTTATAAGTGCAAAAAATAATAGTAAATTATTTTTTATCTCTATCATTAAAAGTATCTAAAATGTGAAAGTACTATCATTATAAGTATTTGATTCAATTTTATCAACAGCTTTACTAGGATTCCTTTTTTTATCTCTGGATCATAAAAAGGATCTAAAATGTGGAAGTACTATCATTAATGGAATTCAATACAATTCTATCAACAACTTTAATAGGATAAGAGGAGTTATAGCACATATGACAATAGTACCCTTAGGTGCAAACTCAAGAGAAGGGAATAGTGTTAATTGCATATCAATATGCTTAGTGCTACCACTATCAAAGTACCACATAGTTGACTCCATAATAGATATACAAGAATCATGTAGCAAAGAGTTGCAATGCATTGTGGACTAAATTCCCACTTTTTATATTGCATAACATTTGTAGATTTTGAATTAGAAGGAGAGATATCTACAACAATCATATTAGCCTCTTTCTTCTTATCCTATTTTCTAACTAGTTTTGGATAGTCCTTATTGACATGATCTCTTGCCTTCCAATACCTACAAAAGTCTTTTCTATCATTTTGTATCTCACCCTTATCATCCTTCTTTGTCCAAAACAATATTTACATATTTGTGCTTACTACTAGAAAACGTAGTTTTTTCTTTACCTTTCTCCAAAAGCTTGATTTGCACTACATAAAGTAGACCTTTTTTGTGAGATTGTTATTTTTATAGCAAGATAAAAACCAACTCCTCACATGACAAATCATTGGGATTTTCTTTCATCATTGAACAAAGTGTAGACACAAGAATTAAGAAGACCATTAAGAATAATCTACACAATTAAACTATCTGGAAAAATCTCATCTATAGAAATTAATTGCTTCTTAAGGTTTTCTATCTTTGTCAATAAACCATCTATAGATATCACCTTCATCCATGTGTTCACTCTCTAATTTCTTATGTAGATAACTAACATGGGCTTCATTTCTTCCTTTTGATATGAATGTGTAAGTGTATCCTAGGTCTCCTTGGTTGTTTAACATAAGAAAATGTGTAGAATCATGGTACTTTCAATAGATAATGCAATAAAGTCATGGTCCTCACATCTCTACTATCCAAGTGAATCTGCTTAGCAATAGGTGATGGTTCTCTAGCATTAACTATAGTAGAACTAGAATCTATAACCTCCTCGACATCACCTATTTCTATTCCCCTTATAGCTTCCATGGCCATGATAGGATGTACATTAATCCCTTGTGTCATGTTTTAGAACCTTTTGTAACCACTATATATAAGCTAAAAAATGAATAGTTGGTTCCATCCAACTTATCCTAAACACACAAAATACATCATTGTTGTGCACAATGACCATTTATTGCACTTGATGCAAAGGTTATATGTATAGATGAAAAGTTATATGTATAGAGGAAAATCTACACAAAATCAACCTATGCTACATAGCACAACATAAAGTAGACTATGAATGGCATTCCTATCAAAGTTAACATCATTGAAATTCTCCACGAAATGATGAAATAGCCTTCATAGTACCAGCAATAGTGTAAACAAATCCTAAAATGAGCTTGAATAAAAATATGGCAACCAAAGGAATCAACTGCAATATTACTCAATGCATGGATGCTTGTCAATTATCATCCTAGTTGAAGATAATGAAGCAAATAGTGTTGATGACTCTACTCAAGAGGTCAAAGCTTACTCTAATTCTAAATGTTAGGTTTAGGGTTGCAAGTGTCGAGAAAACAAAATGATATATGACCAGATTTGTGCCCAAAAGAGGCTTGCCGATAAGTGGCTTTGTATGGAAGATAGACATATGATGTATGCTTTAGGGAGAGATGACAAGATCCCATAAGCACAGTGAGGTACAATGGTACTATCCAAAAGCTATAAAGGCATGTACTTGTTGGACACTCATTTCAATGTAATGAAACTATTAGTTTGAGTCATTGTCACTGTCATTGTCCATCTTACAAAAAGAATGTGTTTATGAGTCCAAGCTTCCATCTTGGAACCTACTTCACTTGTGTAACAATTAGTCTATCTAACTCTATGTCACCTTGAGTTATGTATCCATCTTCCATCCTCCATAGCTCCTCCCATGCTCTAGATCCGTGTTTTTGACATGGTATCAGAGCTCAACTGAGCATGGCATAGCTCCATACACTGCTTCTCTAGTCTCTCTTCACCTCTGGTCATCTCTGTCCAGCTCACATCCAGCTCATGAATCCATCTTCAACTTCATCTTCATCTTCCACCTTATGGCAGCCATAGCCGGACTGCACCTACCCATCTTGAAGCTTCTAGATCTCTCTCTACAGGCCATATCTTCTAGTGATTCCTTCTGGAATTATCTTCCTTTGCTTAGGGCACTTCCTCCTGGGACTTCAAATACGGACATTGGTGGTCTACAGCTTCAGCATTGGCAAAATTCGTGGTCATTGTCCTGGTTTGTGCTTGTGTGCTGTCGTATGGCTGGATCTACACCTACATGCTACAACATCCACTCCAACCATAGGGCTTTGAGAGTTCACTACTCAAGCTTCCTTCTCACCAAATCTTGCGCCAAATGATCCATCCCACGAGCTGCATAAGCATACAAAAAATTAGTCCGATTCAGAAACCCTAAATGTGGACTCCATAGCCACTCAAGCTTCAATCTCTTACTTCCTTCAACTCAAGCTTGTCAATGCTGCTCTAACCTACTTTCACACTCAGTATCCAAAGGAAATCACAACAATTGGCAAGCAAGTGCTCCAACATCAAGATTCAACTTGGAGATTCAAGAACAAGATAGTATCTTTTTGATACTCATTTAGTGTTGATAAACAATAATCTTCTTATGTCTATTGATGCATTGAAGTATAATTCTTTTCCTAAGAAAACTCAAAATTTGAAGCTCATTTTCAGATGTGGGAATGACCAAAATCAAGTTTTTTATGAAGATACTTGTTATGAAGAGTGATACAACTCTCCTTGCCAAATCGTACTACATAGAAGATGCCTTTATTCTATCTATAAGAAGAAATGTAGATGCCTACTCTAGAGTGTAATCAATGATTGCAATCGAAGTTTTTGAAGACATTCCAACTGCCTTGGTCATCATACAAAACTCAAAGTTGGTGGTACCTTTGCTTGAGGGGGACAAGAAGAGCAAAGTCAAAGTCAAAGAAGTTGCAAGCAAAGTAAAGAGTGACAAAGTAAGCAAAATGAAGGACAATATGTTGTATAATCTCAGGAGAAAATCCAATGTAATGTCAAGCCATGAGTCAAAGCCATATGAAATCCCAAAATCTATGTATCCCAAGATTTATAACATGGTTCAACAAGTCATGTCAAGTCATAGCAATGTACCTATTTGTATCCATCTCAAACTCATTAAGAAAAAGAACCTTACAAAGAAGACTAGAGAACAAGATAATGAAGAACAAGTCAAATATGAAAAGCATGAAGAAAAGACCAAGAAGACCAAAGACAACAATATGAAGATCGAGGACATCACCAAAGGATGCCAAAGAAGCAAAAGAAAAATGAAGAAGATACAGTCCGCTATTGACAACAAAAAACTTCCCATAAGTGGATCATGTTTTCCCATAGTGGATCGTTGTTTCCCGTAGTGGATCTTGTTTCCCATAGTGGATGTAAAATCTCTTACCAAAGATGTAAAGTTTCAAGCTTTAACTTGACTAGGCTGCCTATGAGCTAGTCTCCCGAGCCATGTCATCATAAAGGGGGGGCAAAAGCTAGCAAGGGTAGAGACTCATCATTTGAGGGGGGGTGTTGAGAAAAGCGAATGATGTATGGCCAGATGTGTGCCCACCAAAAGAGGCTTGCCCATAAGTGGATTTTTATGGAAGATATACATATGATGTATGCTCTAGGAATAGATGACAAGATCCCATAAGCACAGTGAGGTACAATGGTACTATCCAAAATGTATAAAGGCATATACTTGTTGGACACTCATTTCAATGTAATGAAGCTATCAATTTGAGTCATTGTCCATCTTACACAAGAATGTGTTTATGAGTCCAAGCTTCCACACCTTGGAACCTAATTCACTTGTGTAACAGTTAGTCTATCTAAGTCTATGTCACCATGAGTTGTGTATCCATCTTCCATCCTCCATAGCTCCTACCATGCTCTAGATCCGTGTTTTTTACAACAAGAATACACATATAGCTTGGAGAAGAAGAATGAGAAATCATAACACAAAGTGTGAGGGGTATCAGTGTAAAAGACTTAAATGAATAAGCTTTCCCTAGAATGAATGGCATACATACAGAGCTTGGGGGAAGAAAACCTCCTAATGATGGAATTTTTCGCCTTAATAGTCTTAAGTGTATTCACATACATCACACCCAAAATGAGCTTGAATAAAAATATGACAACCAAAGGAATCAACTACAATATTACTTGATGCACGGATGCTTGTCAATTCTCATCCCAATCGAAGGTAATGAAGCGGATAGTGTTGATGACTCTACTCAAGAGGTCCAAGCCTGCTCTAATTCTAGATGTTAGATTTAGGGTTGCAAGAATATACACATATAGCTTGGAGAAGAATAATCTTGAGAACTCATAACACAAAGTGTGAGGAGCATTGATGTAGAAGACTTAAATGAATAAGCTTTCCCTAGAGTCAACGGCATACATATAGAGCCGAGGGGAAAAAAACCTCCTCATGAGGGGAAAATTTACCTTAATAGTCTTAAGTGTATTCACATACATCACTACCAAAATATGGTAACAAAACCTTGGAAAGATGTTGAGACAATCATTTAATATATATTTATGCATTTTGAAAAGAAATATTGTATCTACAAGTGAATAAGACACTTATAGAATTACTCTAGATATAGTGAAGGGCTTGGAAGGATAAAAATGATTACTCCTTCACAACATTATTAAAGTTGCACATACAAGAGGACAATGATTATCTAGATCTAATAATAATAATGAATCACCTACAATGCCTTTTTATGCAATGCATCGAATATCACAACCTTCAAACACAATTAAACACTCTCTTAATAGGAAGTGCAAGAACTTAAAATGTCTATGCTAGATTTACTTATTCTAGGCCTTATGTGACATCATGGAACTCTATCCATGTACATATGACTTTAAATTTTATGATGATTTTTGTAGACCAATGTCTTAGAAGGTTATCTCTCAAAAAAAAAAAAATCTACATGCACTTTCTCAATGGATTGTTTTCCATGTATTGAAAAGATAGTCTCTTCAAGAAACAACTAGCCACAAGTCAAGTCTCACTTTGTAAAATGCACTTTGTAAGGATCACTTACTAAGAAAGTGCCTAGTAAATTAAAAATAAACACGAACTTGGTTTTGCTAGAACATTATATGATAAGGTGAGAGGATTCTTGAGGAAATAAAACTCTTATAAATAAATGGTAATAAAAGCTTCCAGTCAACATATAATGGAAAATGAGAAAAATGACCTAAATCTATCCTCATTGTCATTCTATTCAATAAAAAACATCTCTTCACTACATCCTTATTTTCAACATGTGATACGTGCACAATACCCCAGTGCCATTTTTTGTTCAATTTGAGTGGTTTACATGACCACTTTTGCATCTCGATGCTTAAGTTTTGCTAGCAAGACTAGGTTATGCAACACGTCCCCAAGGCAAAGGAACTTTAGTGGCCACAAACTTTCTCCTTAACTTTAATGGCTACATGAACACTTTTGGGTCTTAGAGCTTTAAGCCATGACTTTTAAAAAACACTACTAATGAGTTTTGCTAACAAAACTACATTATATAGCATGTTTCCAAGGTAGTTTCTTTAAAGAAATTACCATTGGCAATTATCACCAAGGTAGTTCTTATGCAAAACCTTCATTGGGATCTATCTTCCATGTATTCTTTTAGGCAATCCACTTTTGAAAGCAAGCTTCTAAGATGACTATACTAAACATCTCCAAAATAAATAATAATATCTTGGTTAAGAGAAATACAAGAAAATGAAGGAAAACTTATAACAGCAATAAGAAAGAGCTCTTTGAATGAGAGTTTATGCATAATCAATGTTTCTTTGGGGGTTCTAGAGAGAGAGAGAGAGAGAGAGAGAGAGAGAGAGAGAGAGAGAGAGAGAGAGAGAGAGAGAGAGAGAGAGAGAGAGAGAGAGAGAGAGAGAGAGAGAGAGCTAGAGGACATTATTCTAATAGTCTTCATATCTCACACTAACCAAAAGAATTATTGGCAATGCAAATCACCAATTGATCAAACAAAAAGGTTTCTTTGTTTTTTTGGAAATCCAAATAACCACTAAAGGCTTTCTTTCTTTTAATGAGGAATCTTGGCTATTCTGGGCTGTGATTAGAGCAGTGTGCAACGATATCTAGAGGTGCAAGAATGATACAACTCATGGACAATGGAAATTCAGCAAGCATGACATTGAGAATGTGTATGAGAAGATAGTAAGTGATCTTGTAGCTCTTTTCAACTCTCTGAAGAGTAAGAAGCATAACTACCAAATTGAAGCAAAAGCCTTCTCGAAAGTCCAAGTGCAGTCGTAGTTTAGCTTCCCTAGTCGTAATCTCTCTAAGAGATAGCCTTCCCCTACTCTCTTTTTTGAGAAGGAGGTTGTAAATTTCTCTTTTATCACATAATATATATTTTTTCTATGTTCACATTTGTTAAAAACCCACTAAGAGCCAAATTTCCTACTACTTATACACCTTGAGAAAATCCTTTTATTAAATTTTTTATGAGATTAATAAAGCAAAGCATAATACTTAATCTCATATATATATTCAAAGTCTATCTCTTAGTACTATGGTTAATTTTCCTTCCACCCCATCCAAGTTCCAAAAACATTACATATAGTAGTTTATGAAAATGATATATTGAATGAGGCTTAAGAAATTCTACAATATGCACAATTGATTGTTAGCCTTGGTTAGCTTAAAAACATCTTTTACATACTAAACTATGTAAGCTATGAATTTTGAGCTAGTATAGGAGTACAAGTCATTTAAAAGATTTTTGAAATGTTAAATGTGTCCATGATCTAGCAATAAGAGAATGATTCTAGAAGAGGAAGAACTAGCTTCAAACAAGGACTTGTTCTTTAATTTTATCTTTCATAATGACAATGGTAAGAATCACTACATTTGTAAGACAATTCAAATTTGTGTTGCACCATATGAAGGAAATAAGCCTTTAAGTATTTTTCTATAAATGCACATGGTGAGATGGGGCTTGCTCATCTTTTAATGCAAAAAGAGAGGGAAAATGTGTAGCAAATTTCTATGCATGAGCTTGCATATTGTTCTCATCAAAATATAATTTCCCAATGAAACTTCTTATAAACAACTCTGGTATTGTTGTTATACTAAATGATTGGCTTTGAATGTTAAAATCATGGTAGTGAGCAAATTGTTTGGATGTAATATTCTAGAATTTCTTTGTGGATAATTCTCTTCTTCCAAACCACTTTTTAAATATAAAAGCATTGAAACAATGGAAACCATCTAAAAAACAAACAGTCATGTAGCTTTGTAGTAATTATCATCATAGAATAAAATGCCCATAAAAGCTTTTGTCACAAAACTTAAACACAAATAGTGATTTTATATTTATAAATAAATTTTGATACTTGTAAAAACATAAGGGGTAAAATAGTTTTAGTATTAGATAGAAAGGATTGAGGCATCTTATGTATATCATATAACTATTGTTTTAAAAAAAGTAGTTATGATAATTATTTTCTCCTAAACCATCTTTTTGATAAATAACAAAGCTATATAAGAACTAGTTCAAAAAAGACAAAAATGTCATTTCTGTTACACATTGCCAAATATTAGAGAAATAATTATTGGCATTATAAGATTCTAAAATTTCTAAAAAGAAAAAACTGGTAATTTGACTTTTTACAAATATAGATAAGTTGAACTTGATTGCATGTAAGAAAGCTACATGTAACTCACATGTGCTTTCCAAGCTTGTGTTATTGTTGAGCAAACAAGACAAAATTTGGAAAATGACAAAGATTATGGCTTTTGCAACAACATTCAGACTTCAATAGGCACAACAAAAACCACTATAACAATTATAGTTATAATGGCAATTATTATGAAATAACAATGATAATACCAACAATAACTGCCTCGACAATGAAAAGAATATAAAAATTAAAAAGACAACAAAAACCACATGAAAAGAATGGAAATAATAATAATTTAGTTGTGTAACAAATCAAGTCAAGATGAGGTAGATCTTGTTGAGGGCTAGTGGAAATATTAATGAGGAATCTATGAAGATTTGGAACCTAATTAGGGCTTTAATATTGAAATATGTTTGGTATATATCAAAAACTCTATTAGAAACACTAGAAGAGCAAGTTGTATTAGAATCTTGAAGGGTGTGCTCTCGGATAGCTATGGTAACATGAGAACACATTAGCTAACCTGCCTGAGAAACTCAAAGCAAAAGAGGAATGCCCACAAAATAGCCAATGCTCTCCTCAAGTGAGACATCTGATGTATTTCTCTAAATTGCTTTCTTGGCAAGTTTATTGCTAGGGGCTATAAAAATTTTATATTAAGGGTTACTTAGTATAGCTATAACATTTCACATTTTAATAACCAATGAACAGAATGTGATAAGAGTAGGGTAAGCTCAATTAAAATCCCAACAATAATAAAGAGAAGCAGCACAACAATCTCCTTTAAAGTGGTGTTCTACTTAAACTTATGGTTCTCCTCCTTAAAAATGCATTAAGATGTTGTTTGACTTGCTATAGTCTCACTATGATTGGCCTTCCATATTTGACACATATAAGTCTCCACCCCTCTTGCCCCTTTGTGTTTGTATACAATCTTTTTAAAAAAATATAGCAAGCTTTCAACAAAGTAGCCTACTTTAACCCTCAAGTAGTAGCTCCCCAATTGTTGTCCAACACCAAGATATGTTGCATCTGGTGCGCAGATCGGTCGCAGAATGCTCACGTGGTGAATCCGGAAAGGTCCCCAAGAACAATGAACTCTACCTTTTTGCACAAAAAACCATGTAAAAGCATGCACGACAAGAACAAGAGACCAATTGGGTTCAATCTCCCCCCATGCCTTGTGTGAGCGCTTCACAAAGCATGTATTTTATGTATATTTCTTCTTCATGCTCAATTATAGCCCAATTTACAAAAATATGACAAGCTTTTAGCTTTTGAGTTTGCTTTTACAAAAATAGGAATAAAGCTAGTGGACGGTTCCCAAAGAGTCTGGCACGCCCAATCACAATGTCCAAATAGAAATAACATATCCGTGCGCATAAGCGCATACAAAATAATAATAAATAATCGATGCCTCAATAGACATGACAAAATATAGGCGTGGCGCCTATCAAAATATAATCCATAGGTCGAATACTCACTAGACTCCAATGCTTTCCTCCGCCACTGCTGCTATCTCTACACATCAACTGAAGCATTCACAATCGTTAGTAAAATAATACAATTAAACCGACGAAAGTGAATACCTAGCAGTCTTCAGCTACATAAATAAATCAATTGGTTAGAAATAAATCCTAACCTTAATTTATTACGAGTGCGCACTCTAAAATCATAAACGTTTATTAATTTAATATGCATTTTGCGGAATCACCCGCTATGGAATCACCCACGTACACACTAAATTAATGAAACGCCCGAAAAGGACAGGCATCCCCATCAACTTCTCGCACAAAGAATCCACTTTGTGTATGAGCCCCGGTCATCAAAGTTTATGGAATCCACCGTAAAACCTCACGGAATCCATCGTGACACGGAATCCACCGTGAAATATGCCTCCTGGCATCATACCCCCGGGGTGGGATAGCAATTGACCTCAATTGCTATTAGCTCAATGTGGAGCTAATAGAGTGGGGAAAGCATTTAAGTCTCTAGCGTGCATCCATTGTGCTTCCTCTACAGGATGGTTCTTAAATTTTACTAGATATCTAGAATACCTTGGGCCAGTTCTAGTGGTCATGTAGTCAGTGTCTATGATGGCTTCTGGTTCAAGTATTTCAGTCTCTTCCTCTAATAAAGGTGGGTTTTCATAGACAGGGTGGATAGGTAATTGGCCTCTAAATGGTCTCAATAAACTAATATGAAATGTATTATGAATTTTCCAATGAGATGGCAATTCTAATTTGAATGCATTGTCATTAATCTTATGAATGATTCTAAATGGTCCATAGAATCTAGGAGCTAATTTGACAACTGGATGTCTATCTACACTTTGCAGTCTACGCTTTTCTATTCTAAGCCAAACATAATCATCAACTTTGAAATTCATGGCTTGTCTTTTCTTGTTGGCTTGTTTGGTATATGATTGTTGGGCTTTAGCAATCATATCCTTAACCTCATCAAAAATACTGTTATGCATAGTAGCAATATCATCAGCACTCTGAATTCTATTAGACAAAGATGCAACAGGTATAGATAATCTATATCCATAAATAACTTCAAAAGGTGCTTTCTTTGTAGATGTGTGCGGTGTATTGTTATATGCAAACTGTAATAAATGCAAATGAGTATCCCATGTCTGAGGTTTAGAGATAGTATATGCACGCAAAAGATCTAGAATGGTGCTGTTTGTGGCTTCTGTTTGTCCATTAGTTTCTGGATGAAATGCAGATGAGAAATCAATCTTTGTGCCTAGGTTAGCAAACAGAGTAATCCAAAAATTGTTACAAAATCTAGAATCACGATCTGAAATGATAACTTTTGGCAATCCATGGTTAGTAAAAAAAAAGTTTTCAAAAATAATTGTGCTGCTTGTGATGTTGTTAAAGTTTTCTTACATGGAATGAAATATGCTTGTTTACTAAATCTATCTACAACTGTCCAAATCATATCATGGTTAGATTTAGTATTTGGTAAACCAGTAATAAAATCCATAGAGATTTGTTCCCAAGGTTTAGATGGAATAGACAAAGGCATTAGTAATCCATACTGTTTACCATGATGTCTCTTTATTCTTTGACAAATCAAACATTCAGAAACGAAATTAGATACATCTGCATCCATATGCGACCAATAAAAATCTTCAATTAACATGCGTAATGTAGAAATGATACCTCTATGACCTTGATATGGGGGACAATGAATTTCATTCAAAACAAAAGATCGGAATGGAATAGTAACACACAGTCTCTTTTCAAAAAACATAAATCCATCATTATATGATAATGAATCAACAGGAATGAAATTATTTTGAACTAATTTATTCCAATCAGAATGAAAAGAAATATCCTGGTGATATGTATCTTTCATAGCAATCAAAGAATCAAATGATATAACAGAAATATTATGAATGGCAGGTCTTCTACTCAATGCATCAACCACATTTTCTTTTCCAGGTTGGTATTGAATGATAGGATGAAAACTTTGAATAAAGGAAGCCCATTTGATATGACGGTCAGAGATTTGGGGTTGGCTAAGTAAATGTCTAATACTTTGATGATCGGTCTTTATCATAAATTCTGAACCCATTAAGTAGTGTTTCCACTACCTTAATGCTTGTACAACTGCTAATAGTTCTTTATCATATGTGGAATATTTCAGCTCAGAGGGTTTCAGCTTACAACTAGAATATGCTATAGGATGATTGTCTTGCATAAGTACGGCTCCTATTCCTGATCCACTAGCATCGGTCACTACTAGTAAGAATGGTCTATTAAAGTCAGGCCACTGTAGAACAAGGGCATTGGTTAATGCATGTTTCAGCAAGTCAAAGGATTTCTGTTGATTTTCAGTCCATTGATAAACATTTCCTTTCTTCAGAAGTTTGGTTAATGGTAAAGCAAGTAATGAAAAATTACGTACAAACTTCCTATAGAAACTAGCAAGACCAAGGAATGAGCGTAACTCATGCACGTTTTTAGGAACAGGCCAATTCAATATTGCATCAATTTTCCTAGGATCAACTTTAATTCCATCAGATGATACAATATGACCTAAATACTCAATTTCCGTTTTAAAGAATTTACTCTTGTCAGGATTTGCATACAATTGATTTTCTTTCAATAACTGAAAAACCAATGACAAATGCTCATAATGTTCTTTCTCATTTTGACTAAACACCAAAATATCATCAAAGAAAACATTTACACAATACTGATATTTCAAAAAGATACGGTTCATCATTCTACTAAAGGTAGCAGGTGCATTAGTCAATCCGAATGGCATGACTAAAAATTCATAATGACCAAACTGTGTTCTGAATGCAGTCTTAAATATGTCAGTTCTATCTAGCCTCACCTGATGATATCCAGACTTAAGGTCAATTTTACTAAATATAGAAGATCCTTGCAGTTTGTCCATAAGGTCATCAACTCTAGGTATAGGATACCTATTCTTTACAGTGATCTTATTTAATGCTCGATAGTCAATACACATACGATAGGTATTATTCTTTTTCTTCTAAGAGTACAGGTGCACCGAATGGAGAACTTCTAGGTCGAATTAGGCCTCTATTTAGTAATTCTTCAACTTGACTCTGGATTTCTTTTTGCTCTATTTGATTGTGCCTATATGGTGCTTTGCAAGGTGGTTGTGTGCCAGGAATTAAATCAATCTTATGGTCTTCTGGACGTGATGATGGTAAACCTGGTGGTAGGTCTTCTGCAAAACAGTCCTTAAAATATGCAAGAAATTCCTTATGTATAGGGTGCATATGATTTTCCTTTGCGTGCAATTCATTCACCCAAATGAGATATGATTTAGTATTCTTGAGTAGTGTACGTTTTGCTTGAGTATGCGAAAGCAGTGGAAAAATATGAGATGCATGCATACCATATAATGTAATAGATTTTCCTTGAAAATTAATATTCATTGTGTGTGTGGAATAATCTATATTTGGATTATGCTGGTGTCTCCATGGCATTCCTAAAATAATGTCGCTTGACTGTAATGGGACAACTAAGAAATTTCTTCTTTCAATGTATGCACCAATTTGAATTTCTAAATCTTGTACTTCTTGTGTGCCATTGTACCTAGTGCCTAAAAATGCAGCTTTTATGCGATAATGCGTAGGTACAGTATGCAATTTCAATTCCTTTACCAATTTTGCTGAAATAAAGTCATGGGTACTACCGTCATCATGCAATATAGTTCTTTCCTTTCCATGCACCATACATTTCATAGTCAACAATGAATGTGGAGTAGGCATACCTGGTAAAGTGTCGGAAGTAGGAGTAGGATCATCCTCATCTTCAGTAAAATCTGGCATATCCTCATGCTCGTCTTCATCCATAGCTCCAAGGTAGTTGATATGTGCTGGTGGCTTCTTTTAATGACAATTTGCTGCGAGATGCCCTGGCTGGTGACACTTGTAGCATACTATTGGCTTGGCTTTGGTTACATTATTTGCAATGGCTGGAAGTCTGGGTACATTTGGATTTGCTTGTGGAATAGGCTTTGAATTTGGATTGACATTGGATGGTAATGCAGGTGGTTTAGGCCAATTCTTACGGAAAGATGGTGATGAGAAACGACCTGGATTAAACCTTCTAAAATTGGAATTGAATTGTTTAGATCCATAATTACCGTTGGCTTGGAATTGCTATGGCCGTCTATCTCTTCCGCGTAACTTATCTTCAGTGTCGTGAGCTAAGGAGATGGCGTCTTCAAGGGTAGCAGGCTTGAACATATTCACTTCAGCGTAGTAATGTCCAAGAAGTCCAGACATATACTTCTGCTTATGTGTCGTCTCTGGTACGTCTTCAACCATGCGTAGCTGTAGGAGTGCATTCCAAAAACGCTCTGTATATTGTGGAATAGGCTCACGATCTCGCTGTTGAAGTAAATCCCATTGCTTGATAGCCTTCTCATGAAATTGCAGTGGAAGGAAATTCTGCATGAACTTCTTCTTGAAATCTTCCCAAGTAGCAGGACATTCTATGCTCTTGCGGACTACAGTCCACCAAAGTGATACTCTGTCTATCAGATGATTAGTAACACACTTGATTTTATCTTTTTCGGGATAAGTTTCCTCATGGAAATAGTCATCAAACTGGCTAATGAAAGATAAAACAGTCTTTCCTTCTCGTATACCATTGAAAGTGCGAAATTTGAAACTTCGTTTACTTATCTTGGATTCCTTGCGAATGGTGTGTGCTTCAAGAGTGGCGTCGATGGTACGGCGAATCAAATCTTCAGCTTGAGGTTCTTCTTTGTCGGTGGATGCTCTTTGTAGTTTTGTCAATTGCGTTTGCAATGCTTGCCTAGCCCTTCGCTCTTCTTCCAATTGTAGCATGATTAGATCCAGCTTTTGTTCCATGGTAGGTTCAGGTAAGTCGTCTTCATCCATAGGATCATCCATATGTGGGGTAGTCATCCTGCAAAACTCAATAAACCTTTCTCACTCAAAATCAAGTTAGCGGGATGAGCGTAGCTCAAATTTGGGGTTACAAGGCTATGTATTTTTGGGTATTTCTTTCTCAATTTTCAGAAAATCTGCAATATTTATGTATCCGTTTGCTGAAAGTACTTCAATGAACTTGTAGATAGGTAGAACAGCTTGCTGCGAACAACTTTCCAGTTCAGAGTTTTTGCATACGAACAAGTCTTCTAGGAGTTTTAAGCACTAGTCAGTTCTGATTTAGTCTGACTTGCAGAGTTGCAGACTTAGCAGACTTGCAGAGTTGTTGACTTACTGAACTTAGGGAACTTGTAGAACTTAGGCCAACTTATGGAACTTGCAGTACTTCAACTTGATAAACTTGCCAAATCTGACTGAATATGTGTGACCTGTGTAGCTTGTGACTTAGTTTGATTATGGAACTTATGGCTTAGTAAGCCCAATGTGGATTTGAAGTATCGCGGTATGTTGACGTCGCGATTGAACCCGGCGAGAAGATACTGACGCCGCCCGAAATTGAATTTGTGAGGCTAAGCTTATTAAAGCTTAAAACTAAGCTTTATAACTTTTGATTTTTTTTAAGCTTTTAGGCTTATAGTCATGAAACTTAGCTCTGGTTTTTGACGACTTGATGAAGGAGATGAATACGTGGTCCTCCGCCTGCAGAGCCTAGTCCTTCGCGATATGATGACAGAAACAGGGGTTCTTGATCGCAGAAGTCTGTCTGTATCGACGGTTTGCGACGAGATTGATCGTAGAGCCCGATCGTTCCAGGAGCACCGCCTTCGCACGAGATGGGTAGCGATTGGAAGCTCTTGATCTCAGCTCCGCTCTGATATCACTGGTGCACAGATCGGTCGCAGAATGCTCACGTGGTGAATCCCGGAAGGTCCCCAAGAACAATGAACTCTACCTTTTTGCACAAAAAACCATGTAAAAGCATGCACGACAAGAACAAGAGACCAATTGGGTTCAATCTCCCCCCATGCCTTGTGTGAGCGCTTCACAAAGCATGTATTTTATGTATATTTCTTCTTCATGCTCAATAATAGCCCAATTTACAAAAATATGACAAGCTTTTAGCTTTTGAGTTTGCTTTTACAAAAATAGGAATAAAGCTAGTGGACGGTGCCCAAAGAGTCTGGCACGCCCAATCACAATGTCCAAATAGAAATAACATATCCGTGCGCATAAGCGCATACAAAATAATAATAAATAATCGATGCCTCAATAGACATGACAAAATATAGGCATGGCGCCTATCAAAATATAATCCATAGGTCGAATACTTGCTAGACTCCAATGCTTTCCTCCGCCACTGCTGCTATCTCTACACATCAACTGAAGCATTCACAATCGTTAGTAAAATAATACAATTAAACCGACAAAAGTGAATACCTAGCAATCTTCAGCTACATAAATGAATCAATTGGTTAGAAATAAATCCTAACCTTAATTTATTACGAGTGCGCACTCTAAACTCATAAACGTTTATTAATTTAATATGCATTTTGCGGAATCACCCGCTATGGAATCACCCACGTACACACTAAATTAATGAAACGCCCGAAAAGGACAGGCGTCCCCATCAACTTCTCGCACAAAGAATCCACTTTGTGTATGAGCCCCGGTCATCAAAGTTTATGGAATCCACCGTAAAACCTCACGAAATCCACCGTGGCACGGAATCCACCGTGAAATATACCTCCCGGCATCAGCATGTTTGACTATGGGCATGTTAAACCTATAGGAGTGAATAAATGTGGAAAGATTGCCTTTAATAATATAATTCTATCATAAAAGGCACTCACATTTGAAAAAAGTAAATTTCTTCTTCAACATAAGCTACACCATTAATTAACCTTAGAGTTCAACAAACTAATCATTGGCAAGTTAACAGAAGTGTGATATGTGCCACACACCATGCTTTGACTCCATATAGTATCTTGATAAATTACCATGATATGTGACAAAAAAATGGTAAAACTAATAAATATTTTGACTATCTCAATTCATCTACTATAGCATTTATCCTAGATATCGAATATGTATTATATTGGATTATTTTATTTAAGGGATCCTATTCGACATAGAAATTATATTCCCCTTAGTGTATCTTAACTAGATGTGATTCAGTTGCCTAGGGCTTTTAAAAATTCAAATTGGGTACCCCTTAAGCAATATTTGTTCTATTTTTCATCTTCTTTTAGTCACCACCTTTGTTGGGCCATCTCTATTGGTGCATGATTTAATATATTAATACAATGTTTGACTAGAGCACAATTTTTGCAAGGAGATAGAGAGAGTTACTCTTGTGACTTTCTTTAAGTAGAGTAATGATATCTTGTAGCCCCATTTCTATTGGAAACATTTGCATTAATTGGGAGCAGCTAAGAACTGCATCACGGTTTGTGATGTGCATTTCTATCCACTTTTTGCCTGAAAATTAAAGTTTCTCATCCTTGAAATCAATCTTTCCTTTGGCTTTATCTAATCAATCTCACTCCAAAGTTAGAGAAAAAAGTTGATGAAGTACATAACACCCATGAATATAACTAGTACCCTATATATCAAACTTTACAATAGATACTTTTGTTGACGTACATATGTCTATATAATCTCCATACAAAACTAAGATTTGAGGTGTTGTTTTAATTTATTAATTTAATCTTTGAATCTTTCCTTTGTTAATAGACAAGTACTCCTTATATCAAGTAATGTGATTAATTTAACATTTAATCTCAAGCTCTATCAAATGTATTGTCCCGTTGTTTAATGATATTATGGCACACTCATTCATTTGTTCCTAGCACTACAAATGTTTTGGAAGTAGTAGTCTCAATTTGTAAATTTTGAAGCCACTTGTCCTTGCTTTCTTTGGTTTCATGTAACACTTAGCTACATGTCTAGATGTATTGCAAATAATGCACTTTGGATGTCCTTATCCATCTTTTTAACAATAGTGTATCTTTGTATATTTATATCCAAAGATGTGGCCCTAAATTTGTTGTTTGTGTGGGAGTGGAAAAACATATTTCATTTAATATATTATTTTCTATACAATGTGCGATTTGAATTGCTTCATGTAAGTCTTAGGGCCTTAGTCTTGTATTCGATGACACGTAATATTGTGCCATAAGTGAGAGTAAAAACAATGTAAGTTCGTAGCTTCAAATAGTATAAAGTCAATCCTAAGTAATATTTGATTATATTAAGCAAATTGAGCTATTGGTTCAATATTTCATTTTTACAAGTTTTTAATTGTCATAGGGCAATTTCAATTTCAATATCTAATTTTACAAGTTTTTAATTGTCACAAGGCAATGTCAATTAGACTTAAGTAAGCTTGAAGAGAATCTCTCAGTATTATTGATATCTCTCTAGTTGTACATCCAATCACTTTTGCGTTATCTAAATTCCTTAACTAATTAATTGTCAATATTTGATCAATTTGATTTAGTAACTTCAAATTGTCATGTGAATCATGTAGCATACAAAATTCACAAGGTATTCAAGTGCAAGTCCATCCATGATAAGGGTCTATATTTTCAAATTGATCTAACCACATTAAGATATCCTCTAGTAAGGAGACCAAAAAATGTCTTCAAACATACTCAGTGATGATCCAATGATTGATTTGCTCTAATCAAAGCGTAAATTTGTTGAGTTACTAGTAAAGACTATTAAAGCATAGTTAGTATTGCTCACTTTAATCATTAATGTGTGTAAAGACTACATTATGTATTTAGTATTGAATCATTAAACCTTTTTATTTTCCATATTATCATCCACACTTTAAATTCATCTTTTGTTTAGTAGACTTGTATACTTAAATAGTGAGGTTAGGGTGAGGATACAATTGAAGGCGAGAGTAAGAGGTAGTGCATGAGATCTATGGCGATGTTTTTCTTTTTCTATTGATTAGGGTGTTGTAAATTTGTAACATCATTGGGACAATGCATAAGTTGATTTTCCTTCACTGAACAATGAGAATTAAAGAGAGGACATGTGAAAAAGTTGTTGGAATTTATTAGCTCTTAAGTACTCCATGTGAATCAAAGAGGCCTTGTGAAAAAAATTGTAGGAATTTTCTAGCTCTCAAGTAGTCCACGTGGAGTCCACTATAATTTACATGCATTTTTTGCACGCACGCACACACGCACATACACACACACACACACTCTCTCTCTCTCTCTCTCTCTCTCTCTCTCTCTCTCTCTCTCTCTCTCTCTCTCTCTCTCTCTCTCTCTCTCTCTCTCGCTCCCTCGCTCCCTCGCTCCCTCCCTCCCTCCCTCTCTCCCTCTCTCTCCCTCTCTCTCTCTCTCTCTCTCTCTCTCTCTCTCTCTCTCTCTCTCTCTCTCTCTCTCTCTCTCTCTCTCTCTCTCTCTCTCTCTCTCTCTCTCTCTCTCTCTCTCTCTCTCTCTCTCTCTCTCTCTCTCTCTCTCTCGTGTGGAAAATTAATATAAAAAGAAAAGAGAAATCAAAGTGACATGTGACTTAGTGGACTTTATGTAACTTGAAGTAATTCAATTGATTAAACAATTGTGCACATCAACCAGTAAAATAGCATGCCCTAACTAGAATTCTAAAATAAGGACTAAGAGGAGATGAAACAAACTAGGAGAATAGATTTTCTATTGAGGACATAGAAAACCAAGTCAATGAATTTATTCCTATCTCACTTGCCATACATGAAGAACTTTTTAAAGCCAATATTGTATGCCAAGCTTACATAAATATCTACACATGCACAAGATATTCCTCGAGCAAATCACATTGCCTAAGTCAACTATCATTCATTTATATTGGACGCGAAAATATAAGAATATATATTGGGTCAAAAAAGTTCCAAAACTAAAAAATGAGGTGCCAACTACAAGTCCTCTTGACTAAATTCAGCAAACAAGTGCAACATTGTTTAGGAAGCATTTTCTTAAGGTGATACCATTTTGGTAAGTTTACTACATACTCTCAAGAGTGCCCCATGAGGGTAGAGCAAGAGATCCATTAGTTCATCCTTGGGAATTGAATATAGCTTCTCACATGACACATGCATGCGTGATTGGCCATTGTACATGTGACTGGGTAAGATTGGGTGAGATCATAGATGGGTTTTTCTTTTTGAGAATGTGCATGATGTGAAGGTTCATTCAAGAGAATCCTTTGGAGAGAGAGAGAGAGAGAGAGAGAGAGAGAGAGAGAGAGAGAGTGTGTGTGTGTGTGTGTGTGTGTGTGTGTGTGTGCGTGCGTGCGTGCATGCGTGGGGTGTGTGTGTGTGTGTGTGTGTGTGTGTGTGTTGCTACAAAAGTAAAGATGACTATAAATTTAGTAAAAGAGAAAAAAAACATATCACAACTATCAAACTTGACTTATTTGAGATTTAAAAGGTCTGGCAAGTCTGCCTGTGACCCCACTCTCATGGATTCAAGGACGACAAGATGACCTTGGAATTGGGGGGCGCAAGCCTGCTTTTTGAAGGGCGTCATGCACTTTTTTAGGTCCACGTATTTTACTTTTGCATTTCTAACTTGCACATCACCTTTGAAGTGCATGTATTTTACAAGAGTGTCATTTTGACGAGTAGAGTTAAAAATGGCAAGTCAAATGTTAATACAAACCCATGTGGCATGGATCATTGGATGAATCATGATGGGCCATGGTCTAGCCCAAGGACAAGGAACAATGCCCATGGGCTAGTGACCACTACCCACCAATGAGTCATGACCCACTGGCCAGTGCCCAGTGCCCACTACCTTTTATCAAAATTTGGCTTTTTGATTTTTGCAAAAGTTAGAGTACACTATACACTGTACTATCTTCAATCTTGATTCGTAACCTAGATACTAGGATTGAGGACTGGTCACCGAGGTACATCGTACACATGCGCAAGTTGAGAATCGAGATAGTGAACTGTGAGACTCTGAGAGTGCTCAGTGGACTATGCAGTGTGCAATGTGGAGGCCCCTCACCGTCCATCACCCGTGGATCAAGCTCCTGACTCTTGAGTCCTAACTCACAAAAGGTATGCAGCATGCTTTGAAGTTCATCCTAAACTGAGTTCGAAGTTTGCATTCTACCTAGTACCATAGATATTAGATAATAGATTGCACGCACACTGGCGAGTGCTTCAACAAATGCGACTAAGCAGTGAGGAGTTCGAACTCCAGTCTCCCATTACCCATGTCTCAAGTCCCTTAGTTCCCAGGCTCCAGCACCTGCATTTCTATAGTGGCATAGCTTGGGCCTCGATGCCTGTAGGCTGCCAGGGGGACTTCCTATAGTGGCATAGCTAGGGCCTATAGGTTGCTCATTGCTCAGTGCTCAGCGATAGCCTAGGCCCTATAGGCGCGTGTTACACAAGCAATGCTGCGCAGACTACAGTCGGTATATGACTCAGGAGTCAGGAGTCATATGGATCACAGTGGTGGACCATGCGGCATGGACTGGTCACTGAATCATGATGCAGTATGCTCATTGCTCTAGTTGACCGATGTAGGCTGTAGCCAAGCCTGCCTTTTGATGTTTAAGGATGCCCTTCATGAGTATTTTAGTAGACGTCCTAAAAGCATATTTGCCCTTCATTTTACCCATCATGACGTGGGGGAAAAAAAATCCCCTTTAAAATTCCCTTTCGTAAAAATTTTAGGATAAATCAATGCAAATTCCAATTATATATGTAAAGGTATACACGAATCCGAACATTTGAATCACTTAAAAATCCAAGCTCTAAAACGACAATGGGTAAAGGCTTGGATGCTTAAAATATCTATGGTAATCAACCACTTTGACATGCCTTTAGGAAAACACAAAAGGAAAAGGACTCAACTCACTAAGGAATGAAGATACCCAACATCATACATCTTGCACTACTCAAACATCATATATCCTACGTTCTTTAGCATCTTGCCAAATCTCAAAAACTTTATTCCATTCCACATCATCTAGCTTTGGTCTTGTAAGTGCAACACGCATGAGAGCATCCAAAGTCTTGAAAGACATTGATGTTCTTCTTGCATCCTTAATCATATTTTGGTGTGAGAAACCTCTTTCGCATGCCACAGTGCTTGTTGGAATAACAAGAACAGCTTGCCATAACTTCATCATATTAGGAAAGCTTTCTTGCCATTCTTTCATTAATGAAAATGCTCACCATGTTTCTTTCATTGTGAGCCCTTCACAATTTAAGCAAAGAGTCTCAATAAACATAAAGAACTCTTGTTCACAAGCTTTTCTATCAACCAAGGGATGCAATGGTTCTTCTCCTTCCTCACATGGTTGAAGATGTTGTACCAACTTATCAAGCCATCTCTTAGCATTCTTCTCTCTAATTTCATCATCTTGAGCATAAAAGCATGGGCTAAAAAGCTTTACAGCATTAAAAAGTGGAAGATCTGGAAAACGAGCATTTAGACTATCTATCAAACATTGCACATAGTCCATTGCAAGCTGCATGCAAGATTTTAAAGTACCATCAATGTGTGGTCTTATAATTGGAGCATCTTGCTTTTCAACATCCTTTTTCTTCCCATTAGATGCATCATCTTTGTCTTTACCTTTAGGAAGCGGTCTATATATCAATTCATGTCTATGTATATAGCCATCCTTATCAACCATTTCTAAGTATCCTTTTTTAGAGCATCCCAAGGACTTTGATAAGTATGTGGTATCTTCTGCGAAATTCATGGGTCTAAAAAAGCAATGCTTAAGCTTTGATATAACCACATCAATAGCACTTCCAATGGTTGTTAGATCCACCATTTCTTCCTAAAACTTTAGACTCAAGAAATTCAATTCTTTTAATACATCAGCCATCATATGAATGCAAAACTGCAAAACAAAATGTCTAGCTTTATTGTACCAATCCATCAACTTTTCATTTTTCCAAGTTGTCAAGATAGCAAGCATTAAGGCAACAAGTCTTTCCACGACTTGTCCTCGTAAAAGCCATCTAACTGCATGAGTTTGTAATGGTCGATGTGCCTCTAGCTGCATAATCTCTAAAAGAGACATCAATTCATTGTTTCTTTTAGATGAGTTATTGATCCATGAATACACTTTGTTTGCTAGCTTCTCTACAAAGAGAAGCTTCGGAAATAATTTGCAAGCATCTCCAACAGCCAAAGCTTCTCGATGTGCAATGCAGTGCATTGCAATTAAATTTGGCAAGTCCTTTCTCAGAACCCCAACAACCCCTATCTTATGTCCAACCATACATGATGCCCCATCAGTTGCCAAGCTAATCATTCTTTGCTTACATAGGCCTCTTGCATTAAGAAAGTGCATCAAAGCATCATAGATGGTCTGTCCTTTTCCATCTATCAATGTCATAATACCCATAAAACTCGATTGCTTAACCCCCACCCCTTTGCTTGCAAGATAAGTACCATATACTATCAAATGCATCTCAAGTCCTCTATCTGTACTCTCATCCAACATCACTAAGAAATATGGAGAATCTAGCATAGATACAATATGCATTTCCAACAATTGACTTGACATCTCTAAAAGGAACTCAATGCTTGCGTATCGACTTGTATAGGAAGAGTACTCTGTAGTCCTCGGCATATTTGGAACATTTAGAGACATAGCCAAGTCATAAAGATCTTCAAATGAGGCGATCGAGTTGTCCTTCTTTGCAAGATAATACATTAGTTTCATGGTGTTAATGATCCTCGCCTTATTTGCATCATCTATTGATGCCATGTGCACTGGAATTGGCTTTGCTTTTTTTTCCACTGTACAAGTGTACTTGGCCATTGCCATTTTATGGCCGCTAGACAAAGCATGTACCTTGATAGCATCATGTTGCGTAGTAATACATCCATCTCCCATACCCCATGGACCTGACACTTTGCATATCTCGCACCATTCGCATTTCATAACTCCCTTTTCACCATCCTGCAACATATTTGAGCCAAGGAGACTTTGCTTTCCATTGGGCTCTAAATTTCCTTACCAAACCTTGCTTTTGCTCTCCTTGAGCATTTGAAGCATTACTTGCATTTTCCAAAGAAGGTTCCCCATCCAAGCCATGCATATTACTAGCATTTTGTGTGAAAGTTGACCCTTCCAAACCATGCATATCTAAATCTTCTTGCAAATCATCATTAAGATCAAAATCAAGAGGACAATTAGCAGCTTCCTCAATAACCTGAGAGGGAGCTACCCAACCAAACATTGCTTTCAGAGTCTTTTGCCTCTTCATTCTTTTGGGTGCCATTGAGAATGTATACTAAAACACATACATGATAAAGTATCAATTTGCATGAACTATTATTATAGTGCTTTAAAAAACAAAGAGATAAAGCTTAGAGCTCGTACCTTGATCTCAAAAGCAAGAGCATCGTACAGTCAAAGCCCTTTGAGATTATGAACCACCTCCACTCCACAAAGTCACTATTCTCAAGCCCTCACCCTTAATATCCAAAGGAAAGTCCTAAATGAAGACCACATTAAATTTAGACACACTTATGTTTATAGCATATAATAATTGAGTCTACATACATGATTCATCTATGAATTATGCAAATCAATAATCACCAATAATCACATTCCTGAATTATGCCACCTAGTTTCATTATAATTTACAATTGATAAACCAAATTGTAATAGATCAAATAATCTCTCTCTCTCTCTCTCTCGAATCGTGTCCAGACTCGAGACTTCGAGAGTTGGAACTTAGGACTCAGGACTCGAGAATATTACGCTCCATTAATGGAGCTTGGAGGACTAAGGTGATAGGTCACAGCCTACAAGTTACTTGTATCTCTCGCCTCGACCAGGTTTATGACAACGTGCCGGGGCATTCCCAAAGGGCGTGTGCAATTATTGTCATCTAGCAATCACTGTTGCCTTCATCTGGTTAGTGGTAATTGGGAGAAGTTAAAACGGCAAGTTCTACTAAAAGAATCAACTAACAAAGGCCTGCAGGCTGCCACAAGTATCGATTCAAAAGACAAGAAGAAAGGCCAAATTGTCGATGATGATGATGAGCTGGGGAGAGAAAATCCTGGCTATGTTCCAGGCTCCAGCATCTGCTCGAAACTCAATACGAGGAAGTACTGGAACTTGGAAGACTACAGGTGCACCGTGCGCCATGCTGCAAGAGGGCCCCGGGCGGGGGGGGGGGGAGGTAAATAAAATATGTTCTTAAGCGGTACGTGTAAAAACAACAAAGGAGCTGTACATTTCATGTAATGTGAGCGCTCCATATCAAATTATTAATGTCCGGCCCTTCTTCCCCGCACTTCCCCTGCTGCGATGGCTCCAGCTGATGCAACCTTATCAGCCCTTTCCGCGCCTCTGGTGTCATCCCCAGACGAAACATACACTATCGATCAAGTCCTTGAGAGATGGGCTGGCCAATTCGGGCCAGCCCAACAGCTCCACTTCACCCTCTCAAGCCTTGCATGGGCTCTGCACGCCCTTCTAACCCTTGCCATGGTGTTTGCAGACAGCACCCCACAGTGGGCTTGCATTACTTCCACCACCACTCCATATCCTAGTCATGGTGGGTCTTCTGTAGAAGCAATGGATACATCAGAGAGGCCTGTAATTTTTAATAATAGCAGCTCATCCTGCAACATCAGCTCTTCCATATGCGCCATGGATGCATCAGCCTGGATGTGGGTTGGAAGCACAAGCCAGTCTACAGTGTCTGAGTGGGGGCTTGTCTGTGGCAAAGAGTATATGATCAGCTTGGTGCAGAGTGTCTACTTTCTTGGGGCGCTACTGGGTAAGCAAACATCAAAAACTCCCCTATTCTTGCTATTGTTATATCGCCTTTGCATCTGGAAATGAGAACTGCACGTCACGCTTTCATCATCCAAAGTAAACACATACTTGTGCATCATTACACAAATAGCCTCAATGAGAACTACACACCCCGCGCATGTCATCCAAATACCTCTGCACCATTCCACAAATAGTCTCCCACAATCCGCCTGAGTGTCTCATTTCATGCAGACTTCTACACGAGAGTATCCTTGGCACAATCCACCTGAGTGTCATGAATTCCAAAAGATGTTGGGTATCCTTTCCTTCATGGTTTTGGACTTGAGCCCAATATCAGTACTATGTGGAATAGGCAAGTGTGTAACTTGAAACTTTTGATGACACTGCAAACAAGCCCATGCACACCTGTTCTACTGCTTGACTAAACTTGTATCGTAATTAGCTGCAAACATCACCTCACGTTGTTTTAACAGTACACATGCCTTGAGATGAAACACAATCAATAAGCAAACAGAAGTCCTAGATTGGCCACGACCATTTGTTGTACAAAAGATTGCACCAACCAGACTGACAATTTTCGTGCACCTGGATCTAATTACCTCAATCCGGACGACGCATTTTTGTACTTTGCTAACTAACCATCAAAGATTAAGTTGTATCTATCATAGTTACCTGAGTGAAATCTGTCTACAGAATGCATAGACTAGGGAACATCATCTATTGACCATTGCAAGAAAAATTTTGGGTGTTAGCCAGGATAAGGGTTCATGAATCTGCAAATATGTGTTCACCAGGATTAGTGTAAATGAGATCCTGAATATAGTAAGGTGAAACTTCTCCTCCAATACTGCATTTCAATTATCACAAATGGAACTTCACTAATACAGGAGCTGGAGTCTATGGCAGCCTTTCTGATTCCTTTCTTGGCAGAAAAGGAGTGCTCATCCTTACCTGCTGCCTGAGTCCTATATGCAGCCTTTTGACTGCCTTTTCCCCAAACTACTGGACATATTTCCTTCTAAGGAGTGCAACAGGGTTCAACTGTGGTGGTATGGGGCTATCTTGCTTTGTGTTGGCAACTGAAAATATTGGACCTGCAAAGAGAGGGCCTGTCGCTATGTCAGCATTTTACTTCTTCTCAGGTGGAATCTTAATGCTTTCAGCCTTCGCATATTTCATGCGCTCCTGGAGACACCTCTACCTTTTGATCTCCATACCCTGCTTTCTGTACTGCATTCTGGCATTGCCCTTCTTAACCGAGTCACCTCGCTGGTATCTTTCAAGAGGCAGGGCTGATGATGCAATGGCTATCATGAATCAAATAGCAAAAAGGAATGGGAGAAGCATTCCCGCAGGCATCAAGCTAGACAAAGAACAAGAGGACTCCAGCAACCAAACCATTGCTGAACAATGGAATATCCAGGGTTCGGCTAGAAGCCAGGATCACGACTACGATCCACCTGAGAGTATATGCGTTGTGACCGACTGCCTGAACAACACTGGAAAAAACAATCATGTTCAAATTCGATGTCCTTTAAGGAATCCATCAAATCAAGCTCATGATCCTCAATCTCAAAATGATCATCTAGACCTGCAAACACTTGCACAGCTTCAGGCTCCTGAGCCTGAAAACTCAACCCTTTGTTGCATGGAGAGCGCTGGCAATGCTCCAAGCCATTACATTCCACCTTTCAATGATCAACCTCATCCAATATCCCAAAATGCTCAAAATCAAACTGCACACCAGAACATCAGGACTGAGGAACAAATTGAGCACCTCCCAATCTCCAAGATGCAGTCTGCTCAAAATCAAATCGCACACCAAAACATCAGGACTGAGGAGCAAATTCAGCACCTTCCGATCTCCAAGACACATCCACCTGCTAGCAATGCGACGATCTTCGACATATTCAGGAATCCCATCACCAGAACAAGGATGCTGATCATGATGTGCATCTGGCTAGATGTCCAAATCACCTACTATGGGATAAATTTGAGCGCGTCCAGGATAGGAAGCAACCTGTACCTGAACATTGTGCTGAATGCGACAGCGGAGCTTCCCGCGCTAGCAATCTCTGCAATTTTGCTCAAGCCGGTGGGGCGGAAGGCGATGCTAGTGAGCGTGATGCTGATGACAGGAACAGCCTGCACGGCTGGGGCATTGATGTGGGATACTGGGGCCAATGGAAGGCTGGCATGTGGGCTGGTAGGCATATTCGGGGTGGCGGTGGCATACAATCTGATCTACATATACACGGCGGAGCTGTTCCCGTCCGAGGTGAGGAATGCGGCGATGGGGGTGGCGAGCCAGGCTGCGCAGGTGGGGGCTATCATGTCTCCGGCCACAGCTCTGTTGGGGGAGGTGCAGCCATGGCTCCCATTTGGGCTGTTGGGGGGGGTTTCCCTCATGGGGGCTGTACTCGCCCTGCAGCTCCCTGAGACCCGCAACGCCCCCATGTACGAAACCCTCCATGGCATGGAGAAGGCGCAGCTGGCTTAGTAGCACCTCCATCGACAGCATCAACCTCAGTCGGTGTTTTTTTTTTTTAACCATTCCAACGGATTTTCGAAAAAGGTTCAACTCAAAATTTTGGAGGGATTCTTGAATCGAATTACATGTCTTTACTATTTTTAAATTAAATTTTCAAGAAGTTTTGAGCTCTTTTTTATTCTCAAGGTCTTTATTGAAAAAATTGTGTCACGTAGGCCACGATGGAAGTGATCAATCAAGAAGATGGCATCTCCTGTCTCCTCATGAGCAACTTTGAAGTTATACAAGCATGTACGCATGAGAGTGGAATATAGAGGTTGAAAGTGTTGCATCAATTACACGCAACTTACTACAAGGACAATCAAAGCTAGGTTGCCATTGCGAGTGTCAACAAACTGAAGATGCCTATCATGTAAGGGAGGCCTTCAAATGTAGTATGCAAGTCGATGGTTACCTTGTGATGGATGGTTGCTGCTCTAGCTCTACATCTTGTTTGTGTGCCACAAATGTGAAAAGTAGCAACCTAAGAGGAAGTAGGACATTCTATGTACTTGTTGAATATAGGACAAGTCATGAGTCTTCACGGTTTCATGCTTCCAATCAATTTTGTATGGTGCAAGAATATTAATCCAAAGCTTGTTACTGGTGCTTATACTGGTAAAAGTGGGTGCATAAGACCATATCCCTATAAAATTTGGTGCCTTGTGAGGTCACTTTCCAAGTTCTATGTCATTTACTGTTGGTGTTTACGTTGGTAAATCTAAGTACTTTAGGTGAGTTGAGTTGATCCAAGAACCCCAATTTAGGTCGATCCTAGTGGGTTCAACCATAACATTTCTGCCGCAATGTGGACTCAAGAAAACCTAAGCGATTAACCCCATGTCATTCTAAGGAGTACTAGACAGTGCCACTTAGAATTGCCTCTTGATAAGCCACAAACATCGTGCCCTAAAAGCAGTCTTAGGTGGCACATCACATGTGGTATCAGAGCATCCAAATGATTCCATTCCAATCATTGTATGGGCAAGTTTTAAAGAAGGAAAAAAAATATTAAAGCATTTGAAAAAAGCTTTAATTAACTTACCTTACCCATGAGCACCACCAACAGATCATTGACGTCCATCTCCCCTCCATGTCAATTGTCACAATCTTCGTCATCATCATCATCATGACAACAAGAAAACAAAGCTTCCTTCTCTCCTTCTGCAATAGTTGTGGTGACCATGTAGGCTATGACAACCATTTGGTGGCTTTGAGAGGTAGGGAGAGAGGGGGGTACCTCCCCCCTAGACTATAAAAAGGCTAGACAAATAGGCCTTGAGAGTGTATGATTGAAACATTGATATGTTACTTCAGAGGAGAATTGTAGCCCTGATGCTAGCCCTGGAAGAATAGAGAGAGAGAAGATAAGCAAAGAGAAAGAGAGATTAGAGAAGATAGAGATAAAGAAGATAAGAGGTGGAGAGGGAGGATATAAGAGATAGAGAGAGAAGATAAGAGAAGAGAGAGATAGGGAAGAAGAAGTTTTTTTTTTGCCATCTAAGTAAGATTTCAACAAGACCATCAAAGCCCATCGAAGCCGCGCATTTGCCATGGCTTTGAAGAGGAAAATCTCAAGAGTCACAGGAGTTGCAAGAGCTATGGGAGTTGCGGGAGCTATATTAGATGCAGCAATAGCAAACACAAGTGGAGATAACATTCCAGTCTATGCCATGCAAACCTAGGTTTCCCTAATCCCTATAAGTTGCAAAAGTTAATGTGTTCTATTGTTCGACGAGATAATTAGCTTGCAATTCAAATAGCTTAGTGATGGTATTCGGTATTATCTTAAAAGACTGCCTCTTGATTTAGATTTAGTAGCCAACACTCATTCTTAGGTGAAGAAAAGGAAATGTGCAACAATTAGGTGAAAATTCTTCATGAGCCATATCTGATGGGTAGTCCAATAAGTATGCATATTTTTGGATTTATCTTTCATATGAAATGAAAAACCTTCAAGATGGAACCCTATTAGAGTTGTGCATGGCTAAACTTGAAACTCTATCCTAGTCTCCTAAAAATTTGGTGTCGTTTACTATTGTTTCTTTGTTCAAGAAACGTGCAATCTATATTATTCAGGATTGTGTGTTCTTGTAGTCAATCATGATGTATGCTTCTTGTCTATGTGGTAGTCTTGAAAATCAAATGCCATTTACTATTGTTTCTTGATTTAGGAAACATGTGATCTGTGGTACTTAGGATATTGTGTTCCTATAGTCATTTATAACGTAATGCTTCACGTCTATGTGGTAGTCTTGAAAATTATGTGCAATCTATGGTTATTTCTTCATTCAAGAAACATGTGATCTATGCCATTCACAATAGTGTGTTCCTATAGTCGCTTATAATGTATGCTTCATGTCTACATAGAAGTTTTGAAAATTATATGTAGTATGTTGTTTTTTCTTCATTCAGGAAGTCGTATGTACTATAATATGAATATTTCAGGTAGATTATTGTTTTGTATAGATCATGTAAGGCTATTACAATGATAGAATTGACTATTTATCCTAGGAGAATCAATCTTAGACAAAGCTCGAATTGAGTAAACATCCTAAAGGAATTGATGACTTACCCCATAGCAATAAGCACATTAGATTCAATTTGTAGAGCTAAAACCCCGAACAAACCCCAAGGTAAAGAGTAACCCAAGACTATTTAAAGATTGCCTTTTAGGGTAAATCAAATTTTGAATAAATACTAAATGTGATTTTGATTGCGCATGCAAGGATATGCCAATGCATCAACAATGACATGTTTGTGATTGTAAGATAGTATTTTGATTGAATCTAATTGGAATTAGATTAACACAAGGAAGGATACACTAGGTCTCCCCAAAGGCTAGTTGTAGGGATCCTATTCCAAGGGGGTCAAAGTCACCACTTCAAGAAGCTCAAACTGGTCCCATATTGAGAGGTCACTCCGTGGGGAGCCAATTAGTTAGGAGGAGGTAAGGGTGCCATGGGGGCTCTGGCTAGTAGAGTCCTTAACTCTTGGGATTTGCCTTAACCACTGTGTGACCCATAATGATCTTTCTAGGGGCCCTGATACTAGTTGACGGGGCAAAATCTAGGAGAATACTAAACCTTTGGGTTTTGATGTTACTTTCGTATGGATGGAAGTGACATTGTATGTTTTGTCATTAGCATGAACAAGAATTAGCTTCAAATTTGAGATTTAATTAGTAAGAGAGTTGGTATTTGAATGTGTCAAAAAACACAAGAAGATTAGTGTTAACCAACACTAGGTAGTATCAAGAGATACTATGTAGTTGAAGCACTTGTTGATGTTGAACTTGAGCTTTAATTTCTCATTTCCCTTGATGATTTGAATGAGGCACTGAGTAGATAAAAGTGAATCAGGGTTAAAGAGGGTTGGTTGAGCCCAAAGAAATGGGAAATTGAAGAGGTTTATAAGCTTTGAGCTGAAAGGCTATGGCAGCCCTATTTAGGGTTCACAGGCGATTGGTTTTTCTGGCATAGATTGTAGATGCAATCATTTGCTACAAGATTTTATGGGGAAGAAGCTTATAAGGTAGGCTCAAAAAGCCGTAACATTGCAGGATGAATGGTGACTTGTATGCACAGCCTTGACCGTACAACCAGCACACATTGTAGTTCGGACAAGAATGGCCAATTTTTGTAATGTCAAGCTATGGAGTGCTCAGTGTCAAGAACTTAGGCGATGAGATGGTGTGTCTTGAAGTTAGAAAGGTGTTCCTAGAAGAAAGCTTGTAGAGATATGCTCTGGTTTGAGAGATCCAAAAGCTCCAAGGAGGCAAGGCGTAGGCTGTGGCTATGGCAGACATATAGCATAGAGTGGAGATGGAGTAAGAAATGAGATCATGAGCTGGGCAATGGTGAAGAGAAGCTGAGAGAAGAGATTTCAGAGCTGGGGAATGGTGAAGAGAAGTTGAGAGAAGAGAATTTAGAGCTAATCCATGCTCACCATGGCTATGATACCAGGTTGAGAAACATGGATCTAGAGCATGGTTATGGAGGTTGAGACTAAACTCATGAAGACATAGACAAGAACAATGACTATCACACGAGCGAATTAGGTTCCAAGACTAAGTACTTGGACTCATAGACACAATCTTGTGTATATGGACAATGACACTAACACTTGACTGAAGGACAAAGGACAATAGCATTTCATTCATTGAAAATGATAGTCAAGTATAAATTTTTATAGCTGTAGGATAGTTGCACTCTCCCTCAGTGCGCCTATGGGATTCAGACACCTCTTCCTAGAGTGCTTGCATTTCCCTTGCCCACTGCTCCATACAAAGAGGCATAGAAACGGGTGTGATTACCAAACTTTCAACAATTATACATGCAACATAGAATGTTATGACTTTCTTCATATCCAAAATCCTATGGTTCAGGATAGAAGGCAAGGTGAAAAAGGAACCTCTTCATTCACCTTGATGTTTGACAATGTGACAAATACTTTTAAGGGGAAACATTTTGAATAGAGCACTGAGTTCTTCCTCCCTGATGCAAAGATTAGGAGTTTATTTGACAATATTGGTGGCACATCAAGAGATAGTTCTCAATGCAAACCTAAATCAAGTACTATCATAGCTTTTTACATTGTCCAAACTGATAGGCAAAGTCAAAAAATAAGTGGTCTTATAGAGCAAATAATTATTGTAGATGGACCAAAGTTAGAGCATTGAGCAATAGTATGCATAATTTCCTTTTGCTATGCTTGAAAGGATAATTCTTCAAACTTGTATTTTGACTTTGAGGTTGTACCAAGAAAGTAGGTTATTAAAAATTGCTTTTTTTTCATTGGGTATGTAGCTCACTTTTGTTACCGATCACAAACATATTTATTACCATATGGTTAATGAATTTAGTAAGTATGGATATGCAATGTTTGTTGTGTGATATGTAGAAATTCGAGACCTACATCCAAGAATAGTCTCTATTGTTGATGCATCAAACATTAGAAGTTTAGAATCTATCCTCATGAAAGATGAGCTTATCGAGGCATATAATGCACAAATCACATTGTTAGGATTCAACAAGAAGGTTTGGAAGATTTTTAATTATAAAAAATATAGTGCTTTGTTTGTTTACAATGTCATACCTTAACTACACATTTTGCAAGCAACACACACGTTAGAGGTAACAAACATAAATGAGTGCATTATTTCATAAAGTTGTTTTGCAACAATAATAATGTAAATTGGCTTCTTGACACACTATATTATTTTTGTTTTAATCAACCATTTCCTCTACTATGCTTTGCCATAGTCTAATTGTAGATAGTAGATCTGAAAGGGGGTGTCGTTTCTACAATCATGAGTGGGAGAAATGTAGATAATATATTTGGTTTTAAGAACTACTTTCTTGCACATTATGATGAAAGCTCTATTGCCTACAAAGTCCTTATTGGTAGATACACGAAGGCAAGGCATCTTTGACATAAATCATGTTGGCAAAATTGCAATGGATAGATTGGTGAGCATGGTTATATAGCAGCAGCCTTGTATGCATATATAGAACTCAAAAAGCAAGGCTTTGTAAAAACAAATTGTACTACTAGTGCAACAAGTCCTCTACATCATCATTACTACCTTTGAAATGAGATTTTGTATATTTGATGAGTTCCTTTGAAGCTTTAGCTATATTTGTAGACACTTTCCAAATAAGTTGAAACAACATAAGTTATTCACTATGTACATTGTCTACAATCTTTAATGAAAACAAAAAAGAGGGGAGAGAGATGAAGAATCCAAGAGCACACACAAAAAATCAATGGAGACTTGAGAACACAGATAGATATAGTTGAAATCTTCTTCTTCTTCTTTCTTCTTCTTTCACACAAAGGACTAAGTCTATAACATGATAAAAGCCTAAGATAAAAGCACCACAATGTATATACATATGGTCACTAAGTGTGAACATGCTAAAGAAAGAAGAGGTGGCACAATAAATATACCATAACCAAGGATGGACTACATGGGTGTACTCCAGCTGTAGAATCATTGGTGTATCCTTATGTCGATCACCTAACATTCCAATGAATAATATCTTGCTACATCACCAAGACGCATAGTGGATGCCATCTCATGTAGAGCTTGACATTTCAACAATCCCCCTTGAGCTCAGTATGAGCTTGTGAACTCAAAGCATGGTCCTGAAGCGTTGAAGCTTCTCAACTCTCCCAAGGCCTTAGTGAAAATGTCAGCAACTTAATCATGTGTGTTTACATAAACCAAGTCAATATCACTTGTCAGAAATGAAATGGCAATGGAACTCTCTACCACCATAGGTATCAGAAACTCCTCGTGCAAGGATGCTACCACATAGTCATTGCTCCCCTCTAGTATATTTTTCTAGTGGTCTAAAATGTTGTGTCTAAATACTTGTTGGCACAACTCTCTCATGCAAGCCATCACCCTCCTCCCCTCATCATTCATGATCATGGCACCTACTTTCTCATCCAATAGGTATCCGTACCCTGGTGGGGTACGTCTAAGGTGCGCCCTCTCCCACCTACAACCATGCTCCTGGGCATAACTAGGAGACCCTTATCCATCTAGCGTACCTACAAAGGGTGGTATTTCTTGGAGTAGCACACATAAGGGTGCCAACATCCCTATAGGTGTGATGAACCCTAGAGGTGATAAGTGTCCACTCGATTGACAAGATGGGAACACTGCATCATTGCCTCCACAACACCCACTTGAGCCATCCTCTCTAGAATCGGTATGAGAGTGAGGTGTAGCAACCAGTTGTGGGGTCACAACATCTGCATCTCTGTAGCACCCCCCCAGAACCACCACAACCACCCCCTTTGTTGGTGGAGCAAGACATCCTTGAGCCTCCCTCTGTGGCTAGTCTAGAGCATTGACTCTGCCTACTGGAGATCGAAGTATCAAAGCATTACTGAGGTAGATTGCAAAGAATGAACAAACGATGACCAAGATAACTTTTTGTTTGCCATATCTATGAAGCATGCCATCTGATCTGGAGTTATACACGTGAAGATCTCTTGTAGCTCCCCATTTTCCATCCCTCAGCTCATCTTTCTCTCTAGGTATCATCAATGGTAACTTGCACAGTCAAAAAACGATGTTAGCATAATCAATATAAGGATTTAGGTAAAGCACAATAACATAACTCTACAAAAAAGGATGTTAGTTAAAATGCATATACTAAAGCAACAGTAAAAGGGAATTATTAATGAATTTGACAAGCAAATGCAAATACGACCAGTCCTATGGCTCCATGTCAAGCTCTCGGTATAAGTCGACATACACTAGAAGGTTTATACATAAGTCTCCACAAAAAGAGTCCACTTCATTCTCGAAAAATTCTTGTACTTCTGTCTCTTCATCTACATTACCTATGCTTGTCTCTTTCACATGCTCCAAGCTCTCCTTACCCTCCACCCCTTGCAACATCGACTCCTCTACTTGCATACTCTCCTCATCCACGTTGGGGACAATTGCTTTCATCATACACTCAAGCACTTTGAGATGTTGATGGCACAACATACCACCAACAAGGTTGTCAAGGATTTGGATATAACTTAATCTATTCAATATCACATATAAGTGTGTTGCAAAGAATGAATTAGCATTTGTGTCTATTGCATGTTGTGAAAAAATTAACAAAAAAGATCATGCACCTATTTACAATGACTCAGTAAGATAAACGTGTCACTTCAATTGTTCCATCTTTTCTCAAAATCTACCTCCAGAAATCTAGATGGACCTCACCAAATGGTTGCCCCTGCTCCTTTCAATACCACTTTAAACTACTATTCATCGAATATGATCATGGAGAAGCCACAGTAATCTACTAAGATAACACTTTGCAAGTTGCCAAAATACTCCATCTCATCTAGTACAGTATTTGGATTAGTTCCCCATCGTCGACCTTCTTGCACAACTTTATCATGACACAATAGTCCATCGTGGAGCACATTTTATCGATGCGCTTAACTAGAAAATGTCGCTTGTGTGACCACACTGCATTATAAATTTTGTATTGTGCATCAAAACAGCTAGGTTAGTTGTCATGTATAAAATCTAGATACAATAACAAAGAAAGCATGTGGTCACTTTTGGACTACATCCCCTTGAGAACTTTCACTCCTCCCTAGAGACTTCTACCATTTTGTGTGAAATTGCAATCAAGGTATCATGAAACCACCTTGTAAGTATGAACTGTGGCATCTCCTCCATGCCCTTGGGATATCTAACCGGTCGATGATGGTGTGTGCTATACCAAAATTCTGATTTCACTCCCTCCCATTCTCTTTTGGTCTACTTATACCTATCGAGCTATTTCTCCATGGATGTATGGTGCAATATACAAAAATGATTTACTTTCTCCTCCATGGCACCATCCATCCTCTTTTCTATCCCATTTCCAACAACCATATCTCCTATAAGTCTATCATTGTCCTTCAGCGTCTATAGCAAATTATTATCTCAATCCACCATCGACAACCACATTGAAACATGTACCAATGCCTCTCACACTAGCCAACCTTCAGCCATACTAACCTTTGGATGAGCTCATTGTCGCACAAAGTCCTTCAGGGTTTTCATGAAGCGCTCCAAGTAGAACATCCATTGGGTATCGTGATTGGGCATAGCTCATCGACTAATGGACGGATATAGACATCCATGTCCTTGACTTTATAGCTCCTACAAATGAGCAAGCTAAGGATTAGGTGTCCCTTCTTTGTAGAAATCGATGGCAGGATGTTGTAGTTTACAAGGACTACATGCCACACACTGGAGCAAAGACTAAATGGATTCACACCATCCATAACAAGATCGAGCCATCCTTGGTTCTCATGCAAATCTTGAAAAGGTGGAGTCAATGTGACTCCGTGCTCGTAAATCTACTAGTATTCGCTAGATTCCATCTGTGGATCCATTTTGTGCATGCCACATTGTCAAACTCTCCATGCCTGACGTGTGAAACATATGACATATACACAATATAAGTAAAAAGTGTCTGAGAACCCTCTAAGGGATTGTTTGCCCTTCCAAGTCCCATTGATACCTATGAGCATCACACTTCGGGCATGTCTCTATAGTCTCGTAGTCTCCTTGAAATAGCACATAATTGTTGATACATGCACGAATGCTATTGTAGTTCATTCCAAGCTTCCATAACACTAGTTGTGCATTATCACAAGACTTGGGAATCATGTTTCTAGGTGGCAATATGTGATATTTTAGCAACCTGAAAAAAAACCCAAGCACCTTTGAAGAGCATAAAAATTGTTCTTATAATGGAGTCAAAGACAAAGGAGCATAGTATGTACCTGAATAACTTAGTCACACTTGCATTGCTCCATCCGTACTTTGCATGTATACTTAGGAGTGCAAGTAGTGTCTTTAAGCGAGATACCCATGGCACCAATCATATAATGGTATGGACACCTCCTCTCTCAATGGATCAAGTGACGTAGCATCCATGGGTAGTAATTCATAGATCATTGCCTCATCTTGGGCTCCAAGATTAGAGAAAGGTCCGAAAGGCCCATCATCTCTTTTGGTGTCAAGGGCATAGTTAGCAGCATTTCTTCCAATGGGTTTATTAGCTTAGGCACTCCATCCATTACACACCCACAAACTCTTCTTATGGGCCGTAGTAGGTGCATTCCTTGGGATGGAATGACATCTCTTTGTAGACATTTCCAAGGAGCATCTAATATTATTGTATATGATATTCAATCACAGTTTGAATTTAAAGCATGATTGGTACACACTTTTCTTACCGTACCGTTAACTCAAAGTCTGGTCAATGATCTCTGATTGAAACTCGCTGAAGCATAGTAGTGGTCTATATACAAGTGAAATTTTTGTCAAATTGCCAGTTTGCACTGAGTGCCCTATATAGGACACGTTGATTGAGATACAGCTCACGATCTTGAATGTCACAGCCATCATCATTGTCCATTTCATCTATGTTACGGTAGGCAATATGCTTTTGTTTCCCTCATTGTTTCTCTTTTTCAATCTCTTTCTACTTTCCTCTATCTCTCCCCTCTCTCTCATTATCCTTTTGTTTCGCTATCTCTCTCTCTCTCTCTCTCTCTCTCTCTCTCTCTCTCTCTCTCTCTCTCTCTCTCTCTCTCTCTCTCTCTCTCTCTCTCTCTCTCTCTCTCTCTCGCTCTCTATTTTTATATTTCCCTCCATCTCTCTATATGTGTCCCCCTCCCTCTCTATTTATTTCTCATTCCTCTCCCCCTCTCCCTCAATGCATCTCTCCACAAACAAAAATAAAGAGAGAAAATAAAAAACTTTAAAAATAATGAAATGGGAAGCAATGTCTCCCTCCCTCTCTTTATGTCTCTCTTCCCTTCTCTCCCTCTACTTTTCTCTCTTTCCCCTCTCCCTCATTCTCTCATTGTTTCTCTATTTCTCTCTCCTTCTTTCTCACTCTTTATTTTTATTTCCCTCAACTATTTTTCTCTCTCCTCCCATCTCTCTATATCTTTCTTCCTCCCTCTCTCTCTTTATTTTTCTCTTTCCCTCCATCTCTTTATTCGTCTCTCCCTCCCCTCCCTCTCTCTTCTTTTCACTCTCCTCTCTTTCCCTCACCCTTCTTTTCTCTCTCCTCCCTCCCTCTCCCTTCCTTGTTTCTCCCTTTCTCTATTTTTATCTCTCCTTCATCTCTATTTTTCTTTGTTTCTCCCTCCCCCCTCTCTCTCCCTCATTGTTTCTCTCCCTCACCCTCCTTCTCTTACCCTCCCTCCATCTCTCTATTTCTCTCTTCCCCTTACTCTCTCTCCCTCTTTCTTTCGCTTCTCCTCTTTCTCGATCTTTCTCTCCTCTTTCGCTTCTCCTCTTTCTCGATCTTTCTCTCCCTCTTTCTCTCTTTCTCTCTTCCTCTCCCTCCCTTCTTTCCTCTCCCTTATTCTCTCTATTTCTCTCCCTCTCTCTCCAATGTATCTCTCCACAAACAAAAATAAAGAAAGAAAAGAAAATAACACAAAAGCAAATCAAGAAGATGCAATGTACCTACCTCAAAGGCTCAAAGATGAAACCCTTTGCACCTCCCTTCTTATTCCTTGCCTTCACAGCTTCTCTCCCTTCTCCTTTTTGTACCCCTCTCCTTCTTCTTCGTATACGATGGCAACGATGGCAAAGGTGGTGATGAGCTCTCCCTTTTTCTCTCTCTCTTTCTCTTTCTCTCCCTCTCCCTCTCAAGGCTTTGAGCTCTCTCACTCTCTCTTGCATTTTCTTTCGCAAATGGTTTTTAGAAATGTCGTGCTCGATTTTTCAATGCTTTTTTCTCAAAACGAGGTCACTATTGGCATCACTATTTGCTTCCAAATGTAATAAAGCATAAACACTTTAGTCTAGGGTAAGTATAAAAGGTGGAGGTGTAACATGTGTAGGATCTTTTTGCCATTTTACAAACATTACGTTTGAGGTCTCTACCTCCCACCATCTAAGAGGGTGAATACTCTTGGCCACCACAGCTTGGGGTGCATACCTTTTACAAACATTACTTGTTCTCTACCTCCCACCATCTAAGAGCGTGAATACTCTTGGCCACCATAGCTTGGGGTGCATACCTTGCTGCAGCCTCTTATCATTTGATTCTCAACCAACATTGGTAATATCATTTCTTGCCAAGCCACCTTGGCTATGGCTTCTTGGCATTTTATGTCTATTTCTTGTATTTTTAGTTTAAAAGCTTGTTGTGGAATTTAGCTTTATTACATTGGTATCAGAGCATGGACTTTGATCCATGGGAAGAGTCATTTTCTTGGAGAATTTAGTCATTGGGACATGAACCATTTAACTGGAGCACCAAGATTTGGTCACACGGTTTGGTACAGTTCAAACCGTGACTAGTTAGAGTTCTCTACAACAAGTCAGGACTAATTTTGAAGGCTTCTTAAAGAAGATCTTGAGGAAGATGGAGGTTCTTGGCCGAAATAGCAGGATGTGGTCAAATGGAGGTCCATTTTGAAGACTTTTGTCCCTAACTGGAGTCTAAGTGGGGTTACATAGTTTAAACTGAGATTACTTTTTGGGGACAGTTTCTCTTTCTTCTTCCTTTCAAGATTTTCTCCAAGAATCCATGGAGTCAATTGCTGTAATCTTCTTCCAAGAGCCATTTTCCCCTGAAGAGACATTAGAGCCCGTTTCTTTGTGTCATAAGCTTCAGATAGAGTAGCATAGTACTCACACGCTGAGTATGATCAGCCAGGACAACAAGTTGAGTTAGCACATTTTGCACTGAATTTCCTGCTCATCTTCTCCATGTTTTCAACAAACATTGGCATCAACTGTGGCTTGTGCAATCTATAAACATCATTCTCTGAGTCTCCAATCAAGTATACTTAACTGAATCCCATCCTCTTGAGCATTCTTGATCTCTCAAACCCTAGCTATGCCAGATTCAAGAAATCATTGATTTTTTTTGAATTTTCTTCAAAGAATCAAATGGATTTTTCTCTAACAAGTATCATGGAGCTTCTTCAACACTCAAGGACCGACATTGAAGCCTTCTTGGACGTGAAGCTTCAAAATATGGTGGCTATGGAGTCAAAACAGGGCAGCAAGCTTCAAGAATCCAATTCTTGAATTATCTCCTTCAATTTCATGGGGCTTTTGTTGTCTATAACCCCGGGAAGATTCAATTGAAGGTATTCTTCAGTGATTTGGCTTACATTGAAGAAATTCTTAAAGTTTGAAAGCATTTTCAACCTCTTGAACATGGCAATAATTGAAAATTCATGGAATCCATGATTCTAATGAGAAATTATACGCATCAAAGCTCAAAGGATCTTCTCCAACAAGCTATTGTGGATTTTTATCAAATCATTGACTTCTTTTGATTGTATTGGAACAATCTTATTAATCGGGAGTTGAAGATTACTTGGGAGCAATCATATTGGGAAAATCCTTCTTGAAGATTGGTCTTATTGATCTAAAATCTTGGTTTATTGATGGTGTCTTATGCTGAAGGTTGATTGATTGGATTCATCCACTACTTTCCATCAACATTGAAGAGGTAATTCTAGTACTTTCAGCTTAATCTCTCTTTTATCCCCGATCCAATTGTTCATAAGAGAGATTGAGTGTAATAGAACCTCTTAATTCCTATTGAAGGCATGTAGAATTCAGCCCAGGACTGATTATGATTGCTTGATGAGTTCTTTTCTGCCCATTCAAATGTTGAAGCTAAATTGATTGCATAAATGCTACTCACTGCCTACTTGACTTGGATTTTTGTTGGATGATTAAGCATTGATGGCATAGGATTGAAACAATGATGAAAATGGTAAGTGGGAACATTGTAAAAGCAATGAGTCACTACAAAAGGGGTAATGCCCTATCCATAGCCCTTTCAATTTAGTCATTTCCCAATACCTACTTGCATTTCATTAAAAATTCAAAGGCTTTTTTTCAGTCAATGCATAGCATCCTTGTTTCATTAGCCATTAGAATGTACTTGCCATGTTGGTTCCCGTGGGGAAAAGCGAATGCTAGGTGAGTCGAGAAGACAAAAGAGAGGTGACCTTTTCTTCCCGATTAAGATCCTGAAGGGGTGCACAACCCGGCTTGAGGTGGAACTTTGCACACCCCTCTTGTCTCGAAGTCCATGCTATTTTCAAATTTAGGTGCAGGTACATTTTCCATTATCAGAGTTTGGCACAATTACAATATTGATCAGCAATAATCAGGGTTCCATAAGTGGTTGGTGAACCATTGGAAGAGGGGAGAGCATCTCCTATTTTTAGGATACCTATAGATGTTTGACATATAAAATAGCAGGTATATACCAATCTACAGGTTGTTGTTGAGCCCTACAGGTGCCCCATAAGACTTCCTAGTTGCTACAGTGGTTTACAAGGGTTTCTTTCACTGAGGGTATTCCTACAGAGTCAAACAGTGTTTCCATCGGGTGTTAATAGGTTGCAGGGATTCTCTGGATAGGTACACAATTCCTATTATAGAAAATTTTGTCGTGATCTAATTTGGGATCTTAATAGCTTTATTTGAAGAGGGGATCCTAAGATCTGATTTGAATCAAAAATTTTGTTGATCTGACATCAAGAGAAAAAGTAATGGCCAATTTACTGACAGGAGGTCTAGTGGACTGCCCCTAAACAGGCTGTCTGGGATACACTGTTTGAGTTCATTCTACCCATATACCTTATTAGAAGCTAAGATATTACTAAATCTGGTATATCCCCATATAATAAGCTTTCCATAGAGCTATTAAGAATTGGGATTGGTGCCATATTCCAAGAGAAACAAGGGTTTAAGTGACAAACTGTCTACTACTACATCATTGTTTCCTAATGGCTAGGAATAAGAAGAAAGACCCTATTACTGAGCCATTGAATGATGGTGTTAGAGACTTCCAAGAGGATCAAAATTACACAACTGAAGTCCATAATATTGATTAAATAGATGAAGAATTAAGCATTGGGATTGCTGATAGGACCTAAAATGGGCCGGCACTGGCTATGGAACTAGCCGGACCTCATGCATACGACCTACAACCCCACCGCACGGCCTCGCGAGCGTCTAAAACTCACTTTGCACTAAATGCTTATGACGATTTTGCGTTTGTATCCAATATGCAGTCCAATGTTCACCTTCCCTTCTCCTCAGAGGGAGATCCCATAATATATAGCCATAATGCCTCGTAATACACACATAGGGAAGCACCTCTCAGCTGAATGCTGTGGCTCCACTGCGACTCTCCTACACCTCGGGGATTGGCCCCAAGATGCGTCGCTAACACATATATAACATTCGCACAAACTCCACTCTTTCATAATTCAGCATTCCAGGAGATTTTGATTTACCTCACAAAACGTCTAAACCTACAACTTAGGTTTCTTGTCCTCTCAACGTTGGTCAAAGTTTATTAATCAATTGCAATGCATTCCAGGAGATACCACGTGGCATGCTTGATGCAATGTATATGACAATTGTGCACAACCATTTTTGATTTAAAAAAATGAGCCATGTGAGGTGCAGAAAACAACCCTTTCATGAATTTTAACTAAGCGTTACGTGCTACGTTGCTTTAGGGACTAGCACCGGAACTTCCGTGCTACTAGTCACCTATATTTAATTATGGAACGATCCCTAAATGCTATGCATAAAAATGAAAATCAGAATTTGTATCTTTTTAGCAATTAGATCGTTGTACAAACTTCATCCCCCCCTCACCGTTTAGGTGTTGCTGCGTTGCATAGGTGTAAATGGTTGTTTTGTATCATTTTTGTATGTAAAAAGCAATAAACACATACTATAACACAAAGGACGAGGCCAAAATGAGGCTTAATCTCATGCTTTAACCTTGCCAAATATTCACGAACATAAATCTTATTTTTTCATATTTTTTGAGCACGAAAATTTCAATTTCCTCTATTTTTTGCTATATTTTTCTATTTATTATTCATGAAAAATGGTATTTTATGATTTATTTGTATTGGATTATTATTTTGACTAAAACTTAACATTTTCTCTGAGTTTATCCCATTTCCATTCCTTTTTCCCAACTCAAAATCGAAAAAAACCACTAATTTCCATTAAAAATGACATTTTGCAGATTTTAAAGAATTAATAATGGCTCTAAATAATTACGTGTTCTGCATTTTTGTAGTTACAGCCCTCAAACATAATGCAAACAAGGTTCAAACAAAAATTCATCGCATATAAACAACATTTGGACCATGAAACAACCAAAACAATCAAATTTCTTTGTAAAATTAGAGCATACCGCATGTCTTGCGTATTGCGGGTTTTTTAATAATTATTTTGGGTAGCCCATGGACCCCGACAGCAACCATTCTTCAGTGCTGAACCTCTTTTCTCAGCCTCCTCTTCATCTTGAAGCAATCCCCGATCACAGCCAGACAAGCATTCTTCAGCCCCTCTTCTTCTTGATTTCTTGCACAGGATTTGCCTCTATGCAGGAGAGGGAGGGAGGAGAGAGAAAGACTGGTTTTTTATCTCTTGATTCAGTGCATCATTCCTCGCGTGGTCTAGAGCGATTGGAGGCGCAGAGAATCTTCATCCCACAGCCAGGAGGACTCCTCTCCTTTCTCCTGATCAGAAAATGATGATGAAGGGGGGGGGGAACCCCCCCCAAACGTTTCATATCGTGAGCTTTTGAAGCTCTTAATTAGAGCTTTAAGCTTTAAAGCTAAAAAAAAACCGGTTCATGACTTGGGTTTCACACTGCGCGAAAGTGGATTTTTCAGTTTTGAGGGGGCAAACAACATCAGATTCGAGATCCGTCTAGATGGGTGGTTCCGTGACGTCAAAATTACAAAGCTGGGCCTTGTCACGCTCTTCTCAGCTTCCAAATCCATTAGCTGCTTCACAACCCCGAACCTTTGCGGGGATTAAATGGGGGATTAAACGACATCGGAATTGAGATCTGAGACTTGCGTTGGATTCCTGACGTCGTTTTGCATCTAGGAAAACTCCAGATCGACCATCCGCCATCATTTGATTCTCCATGAAGATTAGCACTAGCACTTTAGGGACTTGCCGCTTAAAATCGTACTGATTGCCATTGCCGCCTTTGACGAAGTCTATTTTTCCCCTGATATTTGTAATTTTTGGCTATTTTTAAGCACTTTTCGTCATAAAAAATCATCTATCATTGGCGACCACGGGATAGGGCGACAGCCCGTCAAATCCCATGAAAAGATCTGCACATAAATAACAAAAAGGAGCATCAGGTTGATACAAAAAATACACAACACAACACATCACAGCTCATACCCTACTCCCTGACAAAACCAAGGCATGAAATCCACGAGGAGTAGGCCCAGCATAATCGGATAGAAAGCCCGAAGCTAGTCACTAACCAACTGCTCCAACACAGCCAAGCTAAAAAGAACTATCAAAGAGGTCATCCTAAGTGGTGGTCTGAACTACCTACTTAACTAAGGACAACTCAACCAAGAGCTCCCACTAGGCGAGGACTCCTATAGCCTGAGCAAGAAATATTATCTTTTAGCACATTTCTTCTTTTAGGCTTTTATTTTTTCCATACTCGAGTGTGTAAAAAGGAGGGAGCTGAGCGTAGTGACCCAAGGAGAATAGGGCATCGGTCTCAGGTCGTGTCTCAGTACCCAAAAACAGGGCAACAAGCATTGATTTTTTTTAACTTTTCTTCAAAGAATCAAAGGGATTTTGCTCTAACAAGTATCATGGAGCTTCTTCAACACTCAAGGACCGACATTGAAGCCTTCTTGGACGTGAAGCTTCAAAATATGGTGGCTATGGAGTCAAAACAGGGTAGCAAGCTTCAAGAATCCAATTCTTGAATTATCTCCTTCAATTTCATGGGGCTCTTGTTGTCTATAACCCCGAGAAGATTCAATTGAAGGTATTCTTTAATGATTTGGCTTACATTGAAGAAATTCTTAAAGTTTGAAAGCATTTTCAACCTCTTGAACATGGCAATGTCTGAAAATTCATGGAATCCATGATTCTAATGAGAAATTACACGCATCAAAACTCAAAGGATCTTCTCCAACAAGCTATTGTGGATTTTTATCAAATCATTGACTTCTTTTGATTTCATTGGAGCAATCTTATTAATCGGGAGTTGAAGATTACTTGGGAGCAATCATATTGGACAAATCCTTCTTGAAGATTGGTCTTATTGATCTAAAATCTTGGTTTATTGATGGTGTCTTATGCTGAAGGTTGATTGATTGGATTCATCCACTACTTTCCATAAGCATTAAAGAGGTAATTCTAGTACTTTTAGCTTAATCTCTCTTTTATCCCCGATCCAATTGTTCATAAGAGAGATTGAGTGTAATAGAACCTCTTAATTCCTATTGAAGGCATGTAGAATTCAGCCCAGGACTGATTATGATTGCTTGATGAGTTCTTTTCTGCCCATTCAAATGTTGAAGCTAAATTGATTGCATAAATGCTACTCACTGCCTACTTGACTTGGATTTTTGTTGGATGATTAAGCATTGATGGCATAGGATTGAAACAATGATGAAAATGGTAGGTGGGAACATTGTAAAAGCAGTGAGTAACTACAAAAGGGGTAATGCCCTATCCATAGCCCTTTCAATTTAGTCATTTCCCAATACCTACTTGCATTTCATTAAAAATTCAAAGGCTTTTTTTCAGTCAATGCATAGCATCCTTGTTTCATTAGCCATTAGAATGTACTTGCCATGTTGGTTCCCGCAGGGAAAAGCGAATGCTAGGTGAGTCAGGAAGACAAAAGAGAGGTGACCTTTCCTTCCCGATTAAGACCCTAAAGGGGTGCACAACCCGGCTTGAGGTGGAACTTTGCACACCCCTCTTGTCTCGAAGTCCATGCTATTTTCAAATTTAGGTGCAGGTACATTTTCCATTATCAGAGTTTGGCACAATTACAATATTGATAAGCAATAATCAGGGTTCCATAAGTGGTTGGTGAACCATTGGAAGAGGGGAGAGCATCTCCTATTTTTAGGATACCTATAGATGTTTGACATATAAAACAGCAGGTATATACCAATCTAGAGGTTGTTGTTGAGCCCTACACGTGCCCCATAACCCTCTCCTAGTTACTACAGTGGTTTACAAGGGTTTCTTTCACTGAGGGTATTCCTACAGAGTCAAACAGGGTTTCCACAGGGTGTTAACAAGTTGCAGGGATTTTGTGGACAGGTACACGATTCCTATTATAGAAAATTCTATCGTGATATAATTTGGGATCTTAATAGCTTTATTTGAAGAGGGGATCCTCAGATCCGATTTGAATAAAAAAATTTGTTGATCGGACATTGAGAGAAAAAGTAATGGCCAATTTACTGACAGGGGGTCTAGTGGACTGCACCTAAACAGGTTGTCTAGGATACACTGTTTGAGTTCATTATACCCATATACCTTATTGCAAGCTAAGTTATTACTAAATCTGGTGTATCTCCATATAATAAGCTTTCCATAGAGCTATTAAGAATTGGGATTGGTGCCATATTCCAAGAGAAACAAGGGTTTAAGTGACAAATTGTCTACTACTACATCATTGTTTCCTAATGGCCAAGAATAAGAAGAAAGACCCTATTACTGAGGCATTGAATGATGGTGTTAGAGACTTCCAAGAGGATCAAAATTACACAATTGAAGTCCATAATGTTGATTAAATAGATGAATAATTAAGCATTGGGATTGCTGATAGCACATATTAAGGACAACAAGACATACATGAAGAGCATGCAGGGAATGATTATCTCCTATTGTCAAAAGAGTTGGGACATGTCAATGAAGGACTTTCTAAGGATTTAAAGGCTTTGAATGAAGGTTTAACCCATATGAATCAAGGTTTGTTGCAAGGGATGGCACATGTAAACCAATGAATCTCTGAATTGTAGCAAAGAAATAAATCCTTATTCCAAGAGCTCATCTTAGCCATAAAGGAAATCAGAAGCAAACCACAAAGAAAACCTCAAAATATTAAAGAACCCCATGCAATTCCCTTTGTTGGTAATCCTTCCCATTGAAGCAAAGAAAATTCTCAGCTAGTAATGCACACTTTTGAAAGGGAAGAGCCATCTAGAGTGAGGGGCAACCATCATCCTTCACAAATTCATGGTATTCATACCCCAAGGCCTTAGTTTAGCAGTCCAAAGGATATTCATAGACATGAAGGGGAATAAGAAAACACTCAATGGGATAATGATGATCATGGATGTGACCCCTTCTACAAGAATTTTTTTGGGTCACCTACTTTTAGACAAAATCCATGGAATAAAGGTTCATGGAGACAACAATCTCATGGGCAGCCATCTTACAATGAAAAAGAATATAAAGAGAAGATCAATATCACTAATTTCAAAGGAGATAATACTTCACCTTCGGAATGGGAGGAGTGGATCAATAAGCGTGAATTATACTTCACCCTTTACCCTAGAAGTGAAGAGGCCAAAATTTATTTTGTGGCTCTTCATCTTGAAGCTCTTTCTCATATACTGGAGCATGTAGCTCATGATCCTTGAGGCGTCGACTCTCAAATGCTACTGCATGATGCTCTTGGTTAAGCACAGCTCCAATGCAATCCCCAAAAGCATCACGATGAAAATCAAAAGGTTTTTGAAGATCCGAAACTATGAGAACTGGTTCTTGAGTCACAAGAAACTTAATTCTTTCAGTGTCTCGTAGTTGCCTTGATCCCCAATGAAAAGGCATTCACTTCTTAATAGGGTCATGCAGAGGAGATGCAACATACACAAAACCTCTTATGAACCTCCTGTAGTATGAACATAGGCCCAAGAAAATTCTAACTTCATGTACAGAAGTAGGTGTAGGCCATTCAACAATGGCTCAAATCTTCTCAAGATCCATTCTCACTAAATTGTGAGAAACAATATGGCCCAAGTAATGAATTTCCGAAAGGAAGAATTCACTCTTCTTAGAATTGACTTGTATTCTACGCTTGCAAAGCTCTTGAAAAACAGTAGATAGATGTTTTCTATACTCTTCTTCAAACCATGAAAATACTAGAATGTCATCAAAGAAGACACCTATGAACTTTGAGTGAGGTCTAAAAATTCTCTCCATCATTCGATTGAATGTGACAGGTGCATTAGTCAAACCAAATGGCATGACTAAAAACTCGTATAGTCCAAATGTTGTACGAAAAGCTGTCTTATGAACATTTTCAGGTGCTATCCGTATTTGGTGATAGCCGCTTTTAAGATCAATGTGACTAAAGATGCTAGCTCCTTGCAATTTATCCAAGATATCATCTATCCTTGGGATAGGAAAACGATTCTTGATTGTGATCTTGTTCAAAGATCTATAGTCTATGCACATACGGAAAGAACCATCTTTCTTTTAAACAAGTAAGATTGGAGAGCAGCATGGAGAAGAGCTAGGTTGAACTAACCCTTTTTCCAATAGTTTGTTTACTTGTTTTAGGATCTCCTCTTGCTAACTTGCACTTACTCGATAAGGTGGTTGGTTAGGTGGTGAACTGCCTGGGATAAGATCAATTGTGTGATCTTCTAGGCGCTTAATAGGTAACTCTCCTGGGAGTGAATCACTAAAAAATCTTCATATTCACTACAAGGGACTGGGGCAATAGTGACGCCGATTAGCGACGGCGTTTATCGGTGTCGCAATTGGCGTCACTATTGGCGTCGCTATTGGCGTCGCTATATGCGTCGCTATTTGCGTCGCAAATGCGACGCAAATAGCGACGCATATAGCGACGCCAATAGCGACGCCGCAGGGAAAAAAAGCGCGGCCGAAACCAGAGCGCCGTTTTCATTTTGTTTTCTTCGCCTTTTGAGAGCGAGAGCGAGGGAGAGAGCGAGGGAGAGAGCCAAGGCTTTGTGAGAGAAGAGGAGGAAGAGACTTGCTACCGCCGCCGCCGCCGCCACCGCCACCGTCACCGTCGTTGTTCGCGAAGGAGAGGAGGAGCCCTCGTTGCAAAGAGAAGCCGCCCACGCTCGCCATATCTCATTGGTGAGTCTCACTCTCTCTTTCTTTTACTTGTTGAAGGTTTAAATCGTTCTCTTTTGTTTGTTTAGGAGAGGAAAAGAAAGAGAAGGAGAGGGAGAGGGAGAGAGAGGGAGAGAAAGAGAGGGAGAGGGAGAGAAAGAGAGTGAGAGTGCATTCTCTCTCTCTCTCTCTCCCTTTTGCTTGTTTAATGTTTAAATTACTTTCTTCTTTGCTTGTTTAGGAGAGGAAACGAGAGAGTAAGAGAGAAAGAGAGGGAGAGGGAGAGGGAGAGGGAAAGAAAGAGAAAGAAAGAGAAAGAGAAATAGAGGGAGAGGGAGAGGGAGAGGGAGGGGGAGGAAATAGGAGAGGGAGAGAAAGAGAAAGAGAAAGAGAAAGAGAGGGAGAAGGAGGGAGAGTGCATTCTCTCTCTCCCTCCCTCTCCCTTTTGCTTGTTTAATGTTTGAATCACTTTATTTTTTGCTTGTTTAGGAGAGGAAATGAGAGAGAAAGAGAGGGAGAGGGAGAGGAAGGGGAAGGAAATGAGAGAGGGATAGAAAGAGAAAGAGAGGGAGAGTGCATTGTATCTCTCCCTCTCCCTTTTGCTTGGAGGATGTTTAAATCACTTTATTTTTTGCTTGTTTAGGAAATGAGAGAGAAAGAGAGATAGAGAGGGAGAGGGAGAAAAAGAGAAAGAGAGGGAGATGGAGAGGGAGAGGGAGAGGGAGGGGGAGGGGAAGGGGAAGGAAATGAGAGAGGGAGAGAAAGAGGGAGGGGGAGGGAGAGGGAGCGAGGGAGAGGGAGAGGGAGAAAGAGGGAGAAAGAGGGAGGGAGAGGGAGAGGGAGGAGGAGGGAGGAAATGAGAGAGGGAGAGAAAGAGAACGAGAGGGTGAGGGAGAGGGTGAGAGAAAGAGAGGAAGAGAGGGAGAGGGAGAGGGAAGGGAAGGAAATTTAAGATAATATACGTATCGATAATGGTATGCAATGTGCTTTGCATACGGCCATGTACTTCATCAAAATTAACCCAAAATTATTGTTATAGAAGAAGAAACCCTTAAATTGAGTATAGGATAATTTCTCTCAGGTCTTATGACTATGAGTAGAATTGATTGAAATAAATTTTATTACTATAGTTGTAAAATTTCATAGATGGCGCGCATTAATTTTAAAATGGATTACTTATACTCAAAGCCGAGATATAACAAAAAATTATCTACCGGGACAAACAAATCATTGAGCATGATACAAGGCCGAGATATAACATCGGAAAATCTCTCGACTACTATATACAATGCAAGGTTTATGGTCAACTTGCAACTTGACGTACATCTCCATAAAGCTATCCATTTAAGCCTCGTTTGCTGTAATGTAGATAAGATGGCAAACGAAGAAGGTCCTATTGTTCAAGACCGCGAGTCGTATCTTAATCAGCGTGTCCCATGTCCTTGCTCTCAATGCAAGTTGGCAATTAGACGAAAACGCCGATTGTCTATAGAACACATACGACGATTTGGCGAGTTTCAATCTGAGATCATTGATCAGGCGATTGCAGATTTTCAGCAAACGGTAATTTGAAGTTAGCATTTTTCATGCATTGTACTCTCAAGCTAATTGAAAACCATACACAATAAGATTGGGTCTTGTTGGCAAATTTTGTATCCAGGGGGGTGATGTCTCAACCCAAGGGGGAGTGCACCCTTTGCAGCCAATTAGAAGAGTTCGTGGACGTGCGATGGATGGATGGCAGGAGCCAATAGACCACTCGCAAGGCCCATCTATATCGTCAATGCCAGAGGAGACAGACAACCTTCCCGACTTGCCTACAATCTTGGAGCCTGAGATGGAGGCAATGATCGATGCATTGATTCCCATGATGTTGAGACATCTGACCCGCTTAGAGAGGAAGCATCCATACCATTATATGATGGGTGCCGAGTATCTCGGTTGAAGACATTGCTTGCACTCTTAAGTGTGCAAGCAAAATACGGTTGGAGCGATACGAGTGTGACTGAGTTATTCAGGTACCTTGCACACAGACTTCATTGTTTTTTTTAAAAACAGTATTATTGTAAACATGGATGGATTTTTCAAGGTGTTTTATGATTTTTTCAGGTTATTGAAATATCATATATTGCCACCTGCAAACACCATGCCTGAGTCTCGTGATGATGCACGACATGTTTTACGGAAGCTTGGCATGGACTACAATAACATCCATGCATGTATCAACGATTGCATATTGTTTCGAGATGAATACGAGACTATGGAGACATGTCCAAAGTGTGGTGCTCACAGGTATCGACAGGACTTGCAAGGGCAGACCATCCCTCAAAAAGTCCTCAGACACTTTCCGCTCATCCCCCGCATAAACCACATGTTTCGCACGTCTGCCATGGCAAGCTTGACAACGTGGCATGTGCAGAATAGGTCTACGGATGGAGTGCAACGAATATCAGCAGATTCGCGCGCATGGAGCCACATTGACTCTACCTTCCCAGGCTTTGCGCGAGAGCCAAGGAATCTTCGGCTTGGTCTCGCCATGGATGGTGTGAACCCATTCGGTCTGCGCTCAACTTCTTACAGTGTGTGGCCTATAGTGCTTGTCAACTACAATATTCCTCCATGGCTTTCTACGAAGAAAGGACATCTCATCCTTAGCTTGCTCGTCCCGGGCCGCTACAAAGTAAAAAATATGGACGTGTATCTTCGTCCATTAGTCGATGAGCTTAAGATTTTGTGGGAGGAGGAGGTCATGGTGCAAGATATGAGCAGGCGCGATGGTCGGCGGTCAGCCAACATTCGAGCCATTCTCATGTGGACGATGCATGACTTTCCGGGATTGGGAGAGTGCTCAGGTGAGCAGACCTTTGTTCACGCCGGTAATATCTATATTTTATTTCATTCAGTCAAGTATTCACTAGGTCGTGGATCGCCTTGCAGGTCTCGTTACCTCAGGTTATCATGCATGTCCATTGTGTGGGCCACAGTTAGACTCCCGAAGGTCACGAACCATGAAGAAGATGGTATATCAAGGACACGCCGCTTTCTTGCCGGAGGATCATGAACTCAGGGAAGGTTTTCTTGGACGACCTCCAGCACGTATGAACGCTGCAAGCTGGTACGAGCTGAAAATGGTAAACCCGGAATCACATCCAAATGGAATGCGACGGTTCTCAGTTTTCTACGAGTTGCCATATTGGACCCACTTACAGGTCAACCACTTGTTGGATCCCATGCATATTTTCAAAAATGTGGGCAGCTTGCTATGGGACCACATCACAGGAAAGAGAGACACTATAGGGTCACGAATGGATTTAAAGGAGGTAGGTAAGATGGAGGCGCTTTGGCCGCAGTCGAGTGCTGAAGGGGGAGTGCAGCTTCCTCGCGCTCCCTGGGTATTGTCTACCAAAGAAGAGCGCATTGTGAAGCAAGTAATCAAGTCTATCTGCACTCCGACGGGTATGATGCGTTCTCTCAGGTCCGCATTTTCTAAAGATAACCAAAAATTTGAAAAGTGACCATTATTCTTAATGCTTTCTCATTTGTGGCAGTTTGTCCTACCGATCGCGATCGCCGGATGCCTAACTCCAGAAATTCGCGGGGCCATTTACAAGCTGTCGACTTTGGTGCAATGGATCTCACAGAAAGAGATTAAGATGTCCTCTATTGGATCCGCAAGGCGGGGAGCAGTTGAGACGGTCTGTCTCTTTGAGAAATACCTGCCCACTAGCATGCTCACGATACAAGTTCACCTTCTTGTGCATCTTGTGGACGAAGTGGAGATTGCCGGACCTGTCCATACGCGATGGATGTTCTTCCTGGAGCGCTTCATGAAAACCCTGAAAGGCTTTGTGCGACAACGAGCTCGTCCGGAAGGTAGCATGGCGGAGGGTTGGTTGGTGTCAGAGGCGTTAGTGCATATCTCACAATGGCTACCAACGGTGGAACCAGACAATGAAATGCTATGGACGCTCAAGGACGATGACAGGCTGACTGGAGATGTGGTGGTTGGAAATGGGGTAGAAAAAAGAATGGATGCCTCAATGGAAGAGAAGGTGAATCGCTTTTGTATGTTGCACCATGCCTCCATGGAGACGTGGCTCGCCAAGTACCAGATTGCAAGGCAAGATCGAGAGGATGCACGAGCTGAATTCCGACGCAGTACGCGTCACCGACCGATTCGATATCCCGAAGGCATGGAGGAGATGCCGCGGTTTATGTCAACACGATGGTTGCATGGAGCCTTGATCGCAGCATCCAGCGAAGGGGCAGAGGTCTCAATGGAGGAGTGGGAGTTCTCGAGGGGATGTAGTCCAAAGGTAATGAGGGGTTTAGAATGTGTCGTATCTGAATTTGTTTGCTACATCTAATTTGAGTGTTTCAATGTGCAGTACAAAATATATAGTGCAGCGTGGTCGCGCGGACGGCATTTTCGGGTGGAGCGTATTGACAAAATGCGCTCCACAATGGACTGTGGTGTCATGGCAAGGTTTGAGCAAGAGAGCCGGCGACGAGCAACGGATCCGAACACGGTTGTGGATGAGATGGAGTATTTTGGGAATTTGCAAAGTATTATTACGGTGGATTACCGTAGCTTCTCCATGATAATATTCGATGTGCAGTGGTTCAAAGTGGTACTTGGAGGAGCTGGCGCAACGGTTCGACGAGGTCCATCTAGATTTCTCGAAATAGATTCCGAAAAAAAATGGATGGATTTGCGCGACACCTTTGTGTTGCCGGCACATTGTGAACAGGTACAACTAGTCATTTGCTTGCTAATTGTAATACGACATGGTTTATGTCACAATGGTTTGAAGACGGTTTGTAAGTGTTTGTGAACAGGTAATCTTCTATCCAAATCCCCGACAACCTCGATGGTGGTATGTTATACCTTCAACTCCTCGAGGTGCGAGAGTATACGATCAAAGCGATGTTCCAGGCATAGATGAAGAATATATGCAAATAGAGGGATCGAAATTACAAGGGGTGGAGGCCACCGCAAGCTTGGAGCCCGCATCGGCTAACAATGATGGAAATACAGAAGTCGTAGAATTTTTTGAGAACGAGGCAGACTCGTTCTTTTGTGGTGACATGTCTATCGACCTTCCAGTGTATGCAGAGTTGTGTCAGGAGATTAACATGGGACCATAGAATACTTCATTCTTGGAGAATTGTATTACTCAATTCGTTGTTTAGATCTTCCATAAAGGTAGATAAGATATGCATTTTAAGAGGGATTTTTCAAAAATGATTTATATTAATGTGCTTTGTATAGTATAAATTGATTATTCTAACATTATTTTTTATCTGTGCAGGTATCGATATTTTCAGGATGAGTCGAGGGATGAGCGATGAGGAGTTTCAGGAGATGATGGCACGTATGTCTCCAGATCAGCTCGTGAGATTCAGAGAGATAGCAGATCAGGAGCTGTCTCGTTCTTCGTCAGGGCGCTCTGCTAGATCAGCTTCAGTGCGATCAGATGCTTCAGCTTCGAGCAGACGATCTCGACGCTCGCGACTTGGGCCAGAGGGAGGGACTGGGACTGCAGGAGGATCAGGGGGGTGCTGCTGTGGAGACACGGACGCGGTGTCTCCGTCTCGTCGTTCAGCTGGAGCTTGGTCACCTCCAGGATTTGTCACACCTGTGGGGACGTCCACTCCAGTTACTCCGGCTTTTGCGCAACCGTCGGTAGATGTCACGCCTTTTGGTGGCACTCCTTTTGGTGGCACCCCCTTTGGTGGCACTCCTTTTGGTGGCACCCCCTCTGGTGGCACCCCTTTCAGTGGCACTCCGGGAGAGGGTACCCCCGTCGGTACACCGGATGTTCAGGGGTCTCCTGGATATGCCCAGGAGCGTGGACGGAGATGGGAGAGGGCCCATACGAGGCACACTCCTAGGGATTATGGATACCTAGTGGATGGCAGGTCAGGAGCTATCATCATGAATGATGAGGGGAGGAGGGTGATGGCTCGCATGAGGGAGTTGTGCCAACAAGTTTTTCGGCACAACGTCCTGGATCATTGGAGGAACATACCGGAGGGGAGCAAGGAGTACATAGTAGCATCCTTGCACGAGGAGTTCCCGGTGCCAGCCACAGTGGATAGATTCTCTACGGGCTGGATGATGGATTGCATGCGTGCATACATGTCACATAGAGGATCCGACGCACGCAAGGCAATCAAGAGTGGGGCTCCAAAGCCCGAGTGGTTAGATGCAGATGACTGGCGCCGACTGAGGGAGGAGGCTACAAATTCGCCAGGACGTTGGAGTCAGCAGCGGGAGGCGGCGAGGGCACGAATCGAGGCCGGATCGGTACATCATCTTGGGAGTGGCGGCCATAGGACATATTTGGAGGACTTTGTAAGTTTCTCTTTTGTTTTGCTTATTTGTTTTTTTGAGATATTATTTGTACTGACAATCATGTTTCTAATAGTTAGCATTTTGTTTTCTTTGTAGCACTCCATTACAAATCGCGATCCGCAAGGCCTTGAGACTCGATATGCAGAGAGGCACGGTCTCAGATCATTGATCGACCGATTGTACAGACGCGGCGGCCCAGTAAGTCTCTCATCTTTCATGTCCGTAGTTACCATGAGATATTTGAATGCATTATTGTATGGTGGATTGATATGTTTTTTGTAGCTCGCCCTTGGATCCTTAGCGCTCACATACCTTTAGTTTTTAGTCGCCCGATCTATATAGACATTTTCTATGTATTAGTGATATTGTTTTATGATTGTACCAATCGCATTTTATGCGATATCATGTATTTATTTCATCTATCAGTTTTATGATTTCAGTATACATTCTTTTTGTTTGCCAACGCTTTGTATGCAGCAGTGCAGAAACTATTTTGTATGGCTCTCATACAGCACACAGTGCTATATGTGGCAGGGCAGCTTGCTGCCCTGCCACAAATTTTTTTTTTCTCTGTTACCGTCGCTATTTGCGTCGCAAATTTACTACAGGCGTCGCTATTGTCATCGCTATCAGCGTCGCAAATTCACTGCAACCGTCGCTATATACGTCGCTATTGGCGTCGCTATATGCGTCGCAAATGCGACGCATATAGCGACGCCAATAGCGACGTATATAGCGACGCAAATAGCGACGATTCTATGGCGTCGTCAATAACGACGCTTTTTGCGACGACGGGGGCAAATTTTGTTGTTTGTATTTTCGTCGCTTTAAACGTCGCTATAAGGTCTATATCTTGTAGTGATTGTTTAACAAAATCATGTCTGGCTTAATCAATTAAAGAGAGGGGTTCTTTTAGAGTCTAAGACTTAGAAGCATTAGTTAGTATTGTGTGTTCATTAGAGGCATCAAGTGCCCTTGAGTCATTAGCTTCTTTTGACTCTCTCACAAAAATCATGTACGCAAAAATAACTTTCTTCATTTCTTTAGAAATGATAACATGACTAACCATTGGTACAAGCCAATCTCAAACATCAGCAATGCATACTATGTTCTAACCCTTGAATTGAAATGCAAGGGTCTTCTTAACAAAATCGGGAAGAGGTCTAATCTTGTAATGCCAAGGCATACCTAAGATAACATCACAGTTACCAATGGATGCAAGTAGAAAAGATTCTTGGTCACGGTAATCCTCAATTCTAAGATTCAACTTCCCCTGGATAGGAGTAGAATTGGTTGTAAGTCCTTCAAATGCCGAACCTGATCCAGTTGGTGTTCTCAATCGATCTAGTGGAATTTGTAGTCTTTCAACAGTATTTGCTGATACAAAATTATCTGTGGACCCTGGATCAAAGAGTATCAAAACTCGTTGATTGTTGAGTGTCCCCTAACCCTTTAAGAGTTGTCTTTTCTTCTCATTTGAATGAATGTTAGCTTGCACATCTAGAATAGAATTTGAGGATGGCGGAGGAGGATCTTTAACCACATTTGCTTTCTTCCTTTTGTGAGGACAATCGAGCTTCATATGCCCACAAAGAAAGCACATTCCTTCCTCTTTGTACTTTTGTATCTCAGAGGGTGAGAGATACTTGTGCTTCTTCTTCTTACCCTCTAGGTTCGAATATTGTTCATGGGTTAAGAGAGGTCTTCTTTGATTAGTCTTGTCTCTTGGTTGATCATAGAGCTACTCTTGTCTATCTCTATAAGAACTCATCTCCAACTTTCGAGATGTACTAGGTGTATGCAAACTTTCAACTATGATGGCAGACTCCATCATGCGAGATAAGGTTTCATGTGGATACACCTTCATGGTTCTGTGTAAATGAGGGAGTAGGCCAGCTTCAAACTTCCTTTTCTTCTCTTCATCATTGATCTCCATGAAAGGAGTAACCTTGAGAAGAGTAGACCAAAACTTGTCTACATAACTAGTGACCTTCTCATGCTCTTTCTGGCCTAGTCAATTCCACTCCTTCTTGATATCATTCTCAAAATCAGGAGGCAAGAACTGAGCATAAAACTTCTTCTTGAACTTTTCCCAAGTCATAGGTTTCCTTCCCTCCAAAATGAGAGTCAACCACCAATTGCTAGCGGTGTCTTTCAAGTGCATGCCTACATGCCTTAGCTTGGACTTTTCTGAGAAATTACCATAAGAAAAAGCAACTTCAAATTTCCTGACAAAGGCTAACGCCTTAGCAGAATCTCTTTTACCGGAGTAAGAGTTAAAGTTTATGTTCTTATCTCGAGACTTGAAAGTCTTAGTCTTCTTAAGCTTGCTCCTCTTATGGTCCCTCTTTGTCCATTTGCAGATTGTACGAGACTTAAAACCAAGAGAGTAGTTACTAGAAGTTGATGTGAGGAGGAGAAGGAACTTGAGTAATTAGGGGAGTAGCTATGCTGAGGGAGATGACTCCATCCTTATCCGCCTCACTCGAGGCGAGGTTATTTTACTCTTCTTGACCCAAGAGTCCTTCTTCCTTCTAGGAAGCTTCTCAACAATTGGATGCTTTTCACCTTCACCATCAATTGCTACAATGGTGTTTCTTCTAGTATTACCATCTTTTGGAGGATTTGGTTCTTTATAAGTAGCTTCTTCCCTTGCCCTTAAGCTGTCAATCAATTGATGTACTTTGGGAATTTCCAACGAGCTACGATACTTTGTCAATTGAGCCTATAATTACTCATTTGTAGGCACTTCATCAGTTACCATCTTTACCTTCTTCTTGCAAGGATCGCCTTTACTTTGAGAAAAGTAAAGAAACCTGCTCTGATACCACTATTATAAGGTCCGAGATACACACTCAACTTTCTTATATACTTAAATAAATATAGTGAATATTATGCTGGTATAGAGAGAGAACAAATCAGAGAAAAGAAAGTTGTAGAGAGATAGAGAGAGGTAGAGAAATTGACAACACACTAGGGACTGGAAGATGGGCCAGTCCCCTTGCTCTTTTGGTTACACTTGTGGCTCTAGAGGGGGTTTTGGTTCTTGCACTCATTATTTCTCTTGTTAGTCTAGTTCAAGCTCCTCCATTACACATAAGCCAGTTCTTACTTGTAGATCTTGGAAACAAGATCACGGTTCCTTGCACAGTATACAACCGACTAACACTTGCACAACTTGGAAGTTGGCACCTTTTGATCCTTATTGAGTCTCCTTCTCTCCTACACATATTGTGTAGGGCTCTCCTCTTGGCACTTGATTTCAGTAGAGATTTCGTAGCAATTGAACCTTCTCTTCTCCTCTTGGAACTTGATTTCATCAGAGCTTCTGTAGCACTTGATTTTAACAGAGCTTCCACAGTACTTGCACCTTCTCTTCTCCTCTTGGATGCATGCAAAGTGATGCTTCCTTCACCTCTCCCACACCCAAGGAGAGCCTCCTTTTTTATAGGCTTTCAAGAGCTTTTTTTCTTGGAGAGAGACTTGAGTTGACCTTCATGCAAGATGTGGCTGTTCCAGGACCTACAAGCAGATATCTCTATGTATGTTGCTCGGATGAAAAAACATCCAACACAAAAGTTGTAGATCTTGTTCTTTCCGATAATCCTTGGTGGCCCATTTTTAGAGATCTTCTTTCTATCGCGAGATATTTTAAAAATGGATTCACCATGTCTTTTTTCAAAAGAACAGCTTCTCAAACTGTACTCTTAATGTGCGGTCCATGCAACCACCTTAAGGAGAGTTCATTAAATTGCCTTGGACCTCAACCTTAAGATTGACTTCAACACAAAATCTTGTGTCTTTTTAGACCTTAGAAAGAGAAAATCACTTCTCTCCTCACTTCTAGAGAATCACGTCTCTTGTCTTTCTTAGTGAGAGAATTACCTCTCGTCTTTCTTAATGAAAGAAAAGACGTTAAACCTTGACTTGTAAGGGAGAGGATGACCCCAAATGAATGCAATGCTCATTACACACAAATAAACATTTCAAGGTGTCCCTGGATGCACACATATATACATATACACAATGCTAATGCACTTCCTCTTCTTAGAACTTAATCCATCTTTATTTATGTGTAACTCTTTGGTTCTTGTGTACACTCTTACACTTGGCAGACACTTCTTTCCCCCTTCATAACTTATATTGCCTGTACCAGATATCCCCGTCACAATGCTCTGATCACCCCATTAAGTGATGCACTCATTAGGAAAAAAAATGAACTTACAAATGGGCCTTTTAGCCCCCCCTCTCTCCTCCTTAAAACAAGGAAAAGAGGAGAGAAGAATAGTAAAATAATCCTCTTCTCTCTCCACTTTTGCAATCTGGTTTTGCCTTTTTATATTATCTACAAAGATATACTCAGATTCCTTCTCTCTCCTCATTCAAGAAGTATTTCTCAACTAAATTTTATATTAAAAAAGGAGTTAGTTACGGGAGTGTGGCACTTCCTTTTCAATGCAAAATGATTAGTAGGTACGAGGTAATTGATTTTTTGATAGAGAACAAGGAAAATGAAATTTCGAAAGTTACTTTTAAGATATTTTGGGGATTTTTTATATTCTATCTTTTCATCAAAAAACAAACCAACTGGTCAAATATCGTGTTTTTTGGAGATGTTTTTGGAGGTAAAATATAAATATATAAAATACAAAAAGTCTTGGACATCCCTACCCTTTGAGCTATTTCCCCCCATATCTATACTCTCTCATAGCTCTATTGTGACCTCTTCTCTGTGTTTATGCAACCTTCATTAACATAGTGAATTACTTACACCCTCCTTTCCCTTGGCACCTTTGTGTGCCTCTCTGTGCATCTCCACTCTACCTCCTGTGACAACCAAGTAGGCTCCCTGTTTCTATTAATAGTAAAATGAATACAGGAAAGAAGGAGATGTATATTGAGGTAGAGATTGAATATGCCCCATTATTCAAAAGAACCTAGCGTACCAGTGTTAAAACATGTGGATTTGTGGGTTGATGGGGGAATCTACCCAATTGACCCCTTAAACAATAGACCTCCAACTTTCTCAGGAATCACAAGTTTGTTGAAGTATGTGTGCAAGGATGAAAATGGGTTACTCGACAATACTAGGCGGCTCAATGATGTGTTCAAAGTATTTACAACTTGCCAAGCAACCATTAAAAATTGCCAAGCTGTGGTAGTGTTTCTAGTAGCTCTAGTCTTTCCTTTGGTTCCAGGAGGCTTCCTACTGAGCAGTTCTCTCTTGTTCTCGTGTGCCTTGAGTAGTTCATTAGGAACTCTTTGGTTGTCCTCCTTAGTAATTTGATCTGAATCTGAGACAAGCTTCTTGCCCTTTTCTAGAGAAGAGACAAGGTTCCCTTTGCTGAAAATAGTGACTGTCTCCATGTCATGTAAGCTTAGGTGTATACTATGTGTTAAATCCACAATGCATGCGGTTGCACGCTTGAAAGGTCTTCAAAGAAAGACTTCTTTTACCATATCTTTTTTATTTGGAAGCACATAAAACACTGTGGGCATGCTTTCAATTTCAACAATCAAGAGAATTTTGCATCGTCCTAAGAGGGAATAGGTTGGTCCTCCATACAGCTTGATAGCTGCATTGGTTGGGACAAGTTCAGGTTGTTTGATCTCAGTTTATACCTCATAGGTCAAGATATTGTAATCTGAACCTTTGTCTATGAGAGTGTCAATGATGAGCTCTTGCTTGGCAGCTAGTTTGTCCATAAGATATGCAGGAGGGAATAGCTCTTCATCTTTTGGGTCCGTGTTTGTGGCTTGGACCTTTCGTATATTAGGCATGGTAGACCTAGTTAGGGTACTACATGAAACCTCACATGTTGGACAATCATGATACATATGAGTGATACTATACTCAATGCATCTAAGGTCAGCCCTTGAAAATTTATCCATCACCATTTGATATGCTAGCTTTGGCCTAGGCTCTTGTGTTGCTAGATTTGACAACATGTGAATGGATAGATGGATCAGAATTTTTACTCGTTTGTGTTGACTCATCATGTTTTAACACTTCGAGACTCAAGGTCAAGTCCACTATGAGGCACATCAATAGAGTGTAAGGCTCTTAATAGCCAGATGACAAAATCTTCAACTCTTCTTGCAATGGTCTTGTGTGGTTCTTGGTGTGGGTATTCTCATTCAAGTCTCTAGGCTTGTTAGTTTAGGACCTTGGTAGCTTGGTTGGCAATATTTTACTCATCGGGCCCTTGTAATGCTTGGAAAGGAGCACATGATGATGAGAGCTTGGTTGGATGATTTCCCCCTTCTAATGACTTGTAGTGTGTCCTATATGAAGATGTGAAAGTGACTATTGTGGTTGTGTACTATGATCCTAAATGACCTAAGGTAATGTCAGTAGCCCAGTGTGTGTTGCCAAGTTTACCTAGGTGCTAAGTGCAAGGCGTGCCAAGTCCTTGCAATATGATGAGGTGGTTAATTAGTTTAACAAGCTCCTTGTTGAGTTCTTGAGTCATTAAGATATTTACTTCAAATTCTCGACTTCAAAACCTACAAGTTATCAAGACACTTTGCAACACTTTGATTCAAAAATTTGCAAGAGTGAGGTGTGCAAAATCAGACTTTCTTCCCTTCAAAATTCAAAGTGCACTTGTGCAAGAAATTCATAATCCAAAGTGCACTTGCGCAAGAAATTCCACAAACCCATACTTTCATGACAAAGATGGAAAAATATCAAGACCAACCTAATGCAAGAGGCAAAGACAAGACTCCTAGATGCGATTGTGCAAAGGTAGACAAAACAAGATGTCTAGATGCACCTAAATACAATGAGAAGGAATGGAGGTTGTGCGAGGATAGACAACTGTATGTATGGAATTGTATGTGCTTGGAGGAGTATTGTGCATGTGTGTGGAGGAGTGTGCAAGTGATCTATGTGTTCAAGTTAACTTCTATGTGTGTGAGTGATCTAATGTGTGTGAGTGAACTCCTATGTGTGCGAGTGAACTAATGTGTGCAAGTGAACTCCGATGTGTGCAAGTGATCTATGTGTGTGAGTGAACTAATGTGTGTGAGTGATCTATGTATGTGAGTGAACTCCTATGTGTGCAAGTGATCTATTTGTGGGAGTAAGGTTTTAGGGTTTGATGTCTAGATATGAGTGCTCGTGTGTGGGAGTGAGATGGATGGATGTGTGGGAGTTAGGGTTTTGATGTGAAAGAAAAATAGGAGTGTGTGAGTTAGGGTGATGGGTGTGAGTGAGAGTGAACTGGTTAGGGTTTAGCGTGTGTTAAGGTGAGTGACGTGTGAAAAGGGGGTAGGTAAAGAGTGTGGTGGTTGTGTGCGTGTTTGGGGTTGTGGGAATGGGGTGTGGTGTGTGTAGGGGTTGGGCTTCCTTTCCACGTCAATAACACAAAAGCTTCAAGAGATAACCACAAGAGTGAGCTATGCGTTTGGTTAATTGTCAATCATGAATACATATGCAACTGATCACAAGGGCAAACAAAATAAATCATCATTCGCAATGTTGCCACACAGGTTGTCTAAGCAAGAAGGGTTTTGAGTTTTGTATTTTGAGTTTGAGTTTTGAGTTTTGAGTTTTTTGTGTGTTTTTTTAAAGAGTTTGTGTTTTGTGTTTTCTTCTACCCTAACAATGCCTATCTTCACAATCTCAATCCAAAAAACTGGTTCCTTCCGATTCAGTCTTCCTAACCTAGTTGCATGGGTTTCGGAACGCTAGCCGCAAACACAGATGATCAAAACCCCATCGATCCCATTCGTGCCCATACACAAGCCTCCTATTCTGCCACACATGGTAGGAGTGTGAGAACCTGGGCGGTTGCAACGTCCTAGGTCCTGGAAATAGAACCAAAATGTTGAGCCAAACGCACCAACAGTCAAGACTTTGGAAAAACTTCTATTGTTTCAAAAGCTACAACTCACTTCAACAACAATCTCTCAACTTGTCTCTCAACACTCCGCTCTAACTAACCAAGTAACCTTCTCTCCAACCCAAGAAAGCAAGAACACAAAACTAGCTTTGAGTTGTAGCAAACTCACCTAACTTACCTTCTTGCGTTTGATGACTCAAAGGCTTGAAGATGGTTCCACGGCCATGATTAACATGATCTAATGTTGTCACTCCTTCACATCGACCATCGAGCACGCCAACAAGTCAAAGAGCTAGTAGAGATGAAAAGAAAAGCAAGATGATGGCGAAGAGCTTCAGCTTTCCTCAGTCCCTCGCTCAACACACTTCTCAGTCACTCTCAACACAATGGAAGTAAGATGATAGAATGGAAAGATAGAATAGAAAGCTTGAGTAGTCACACTGATAGAGCTTCTACAGCATGGATGTGCCAAAAGGGTGAATACAACTGAGATCTCCCATCTTTATATAGACCAAGAATTAGGGTTAGGGTTAGGGTTTGCATTTTGCGTCTAGGATTTGCACCCCTTTTGCATTTTGTGTTTAGGGTTTTCACAACTGTGAATTAGGATTTGCACTCTGTGTTGGGCATCCTACCCACTTAGTGGGCTCTAGACTCGCTCTAGACCCGGTCAATCCTTGAAGAATACTTCAACCTTAGCCTAAATACAATTACGGGAGATAAATACAATGTGCACGGGAGTGAGCCCAGCTCTCAAAAAATAATACATCCATGATAATATGATAATGTCCATGAGTACAAAATAGTAGCTGACACTTGCACTTTCTGCAAACTTCTCAAAATACTGTTAACAGGTGGCAATAGACTTTAATCTTCCAAGTAAAAGATCCATCTTGCCACTCAATAACCTGATACCCTTTACCCCACCAGATCACTCGACCTTGGTGGTAATGTTGTTCTAGATACGGATGCTCCAAATAGGAAATGATTCATTCCATGCGCTCGTCTTGGTACCTACTACAAGATAAAGTTCAAATCCTAAAGGACTTGCATAGGCACAAAGCCCAACATCAACCCTTACACACAGTAAGGCTTCAGATTATTAAAATTAACTTTAGTCTTAAACTCTACCCCCTACAAATCTTCTAGATGAGCTATAAAGCCATCATTCCCTAAATGTACAATCTTGTATGGTCCATCCCATTTATGTTCTAATTTACCCAGAAATAGCTCATGACGAGCATTGTGATACAACACCAACTAACCTTTTGTAAATTTATTCTTCTTAGCCTGAAGGTCATGAAGAGCTTTCATTCTTTACTTCCCTACTTCTTGATGTAGTAAAGCCTGCAACCGAATCTCATGAAGATGTGCCAAAGAAGTATATCTTTCATATAACGCTTTTGCCTCTCCTAAATGAATGATTGAGAGCAAAACACACAATAGGCAACTCTATTTCCAATTGCAACACACACTCTTCCCCATATTCTTCCCCATATACTAGCTTGAATGGGGTGTGTTCGATGGCTCGCTTGAATGTCATGTTGTAAGCCCACACTCCCACATATAATTTCTTATCCCAATCACACTTGCTTTTCGATACTATATTGGATAAGGTTCCCACCAACTGTTTATTTGTAATCTTAACTTGACCGTTTGCTTGAGGATTATACAGGGTAGTCTTTTTGTGCTTAATCTTCAAAGATTCAATCAAAGATACTATAACTTTGTTCAAGAATTGTGTCCCTTGATCAGACACTATCTCCTTTGGTGGACCAAAATGGTTTTTAAAAAATTCCATAATGAAACTGGCCATCTCCTAAGCATTATTCTTCACCGTTGCTCAAGCTTCAGACCACTTTGAAAAGTAGTTTGTCGCTACAATAAACATACCGCTTGTGCGTAGTCGATGAAGGGTATATTGGTTCCACAAAATCAATATCCCATTTCTAAAAGGGTAATGTGACCAAAATAGGGTTTAGAGGTCCCCCAAAGAGTTGAATCGTGGCACTCCTCAAGAATGAATGATACCTCATCAGGTAGTACACAACATGGAAAAATATCATCTACTCCTCTCCGATACAAAACACCTGTTTATAATCAAAAAGCTTAATGCTTTGTTGCTTGATCTTCCTCTTTTTTGACTTCGATAAAGCAACCCCAAATCCTCTAGGAGATAAATAATGTGTTATAGTTGCATATCAGGAAGGGATGGAAGCTATATTAATCTTAAATAGGCCTTCAATATCACTTCCTTCAACCAGAATTTCCTTTGGCTCCTTGAAATGCACAAGACATCCACAGTACCCTATAGCTTTGGTGGCTTACTCCTAATCTCATAATCAAACTTTTGCAAAGTGATTAACCACTTTTTTAAACGGTCACAAGTAGCTGCAACTTGTTTAGCAACAATCTAAGCCCCTCCGCTTTTGTAAAGAATAATACATTCTCATAGAGAATATAATGTCTAAATTTCTTCATCGCAAAAACCATTCCAAGGCACAATTTCTCCATGTAAGTGGGATATAAGTATAGTTAACTTCAGATATCCCTAATTTTCTACTAGCAAAGGAAATTGGATCTGGTACGCAGATCGGATGCTGTACGCTTGCGTAGTGAATGCCGGAAGGTCCCCAACAACAAAAGAACTCTACTTTTTGCACAAAACTCAAGGTAAAAAGCATGCACGACATGAACAAGAGACCAATTGGGTGCAATCTCCCCCCATGCCTTGTGTGAGCGCTCCACAAAGCATGCATTTTATGTATTAATCATCTTCAAGCTCAAATAATAGCCCAAATTACAAAATAGAAAGCTTTTAGCTTTTGAGTTTACTTTAGCACAAAATAAAAATAAAGCTAATGGGCAGTGCCCAAAGAGTCAGGCATACCCAATACAATGTCCAAGTACAAATAACATAATCGTGCGCCCATGCGCATACAAAATAATAAAAAAATATCCAACGCCTCAATAAATAGGCGCGATAAAATATAGGCACCATGCCTAAGGTATGCGCCCATCAAAATATAAATGATAACTCGAATACTCGCTATCCTTCAATGCTTTCCTCCGCCACTGTTGCTATCTCTACACATCAACTGAAGCATTCACAATCATTAGTAAAATAATACAATTAAACCGAAAAAAGTGAATACCTAGTAGTCTTCAGCTACATAAATAAATCAACTGGTTAGAAATCAATCCTAACCTTAATTTATTACGAGTGCGCACTCTAAACTCATAAACGTTTATTAATTTAATATGCATTTTGCGGAATCACCCGCTATGGAATCACCCATGTACACACTAAATTAATGAAACGTTCGAAAAGGATAGGCGTCCCCATCAACTTCTCGCACAAAGAATCCACTTTGTGTATGAGCCCCGGTCATCAAATTTTATGGAATCCACCGTAAAACCTCACGGAATCCACCGTGAGATATGCCTCCTGGCATCATACCCTCGAGGTGGGATAGCAATTGACCTCAATTGCTATTAGGTCAATGTGGAGCTAGCAGAGTGGGGAAAGCATTTAAGTCTCTAGCGTGCATCCATTGGGCTTCTTCTACAGGATGGTTCTTAAAATTGACAAGATATCTAGAATATCTTCGGCCAGTTCTAGTGGTCATAAAGTCAGTGTCTATGATAGCTTCAGGTTCAAGTATTTCAGTCTCTTCCTCTAACAAAGGTGGGTTTTTATAAACAGGGTGTACATGTATTTGGCCTCTAAAGGGTCATAATAAACTAATGTGAAATGTGTTGTGAATTTTCCAGTGAGGTGGTAATTCTAACTTGAATGCATTGTCAATAATTTTGTGAATGATCTTAAATGGTCCATAGAATCTAGGTGCTAATTTGACAACTGGGTGTCTATCTACACTTTGTAATCTACGTTTTTCTATTCTCAACCAAACATAGTCATCAACTTTGAAATTCATTGCGTGTCTTTTCTTATTGGCTTGTTTGGTATATGATTGCTGGGCTTTGGCAATCATGTCTTTAACCTCATCAAAAATAGTAGCGTGCATACATCAGCACTCTGAATTCTATTTGATAAAGATGCAACAGGTGTAGACAATCTATAACCATAAATCACTTCAAATGGTGCTTTCTTTGTAGATGTGTGTGGTGTATTGTTATATGCAAACTGTAATAAATGCAAATGTGTGTCCCATGTCTGTGGTTTAGAAATAGTGTAAGCACGTAAAATATCTAAAATAGTACTGTTAGTGGCTTCTGTTTGTCCATTAGTTTCAGGATGAAATGCAGATGAGAAATCAATCTTTGTTCCTAGGTTAGCAAACAAAGTAATCCAAAAGTTGTTACAAAATCTAGAATCACGATCAGAAATAATAACTTTTGGTAATCCATGGTTAGTGAAAACAGTTTTCAAAAACAATTGTGCTGCCTGTGATGCTGCTAAAGTTTTCTTACATGGAATGAAATATGCTTGTTTACTAAACCTGTCTACTACAGTCCAAATCATATCATGGTTAGCTTTAGTATTAGGTAAACCAGTAATAAAATCCATAGAAATTTGTTCCCATGGTCTTGATGGAATAGATAAAGGCATAAGTAATCCATACTGTTTACCATGATGTCTCTTAACTCTTTGACAAATCAAACATTCAGAAACAAAGTTAGATACATCAGTGTCCATATGCGGCCAATAAAAATCTTCAGTTAATGTACGTAAAGTAGATATGATACCTCTATGACCTTGATATGGAGGACAATGAATCTCATTCAAAACAAAAGATCTGAATGGAACTGTAACACATAATCTCTTTTCATAAAACATGAATCCATCATTATAAGACAGTGAATCAATAGGAATCCAGTTATTTCCAACTAATTTATTCCAATCAGCATGAAAAGTAATGTCCTGATGATAAGTATCTTTCATAGGAGTTAAAGAATCAAATGATATAATAGAAATATTATGAATGGTGGGTCTTCTACTTAATGCATCAGCCACTACATTTTCTTTACCGGGTTGATATTGGATAATCGGATGAAAACTCTAAATAAAGGCTGCCCATTTGATATGTCGGTCAGATATTTGGGGTTGGCTAAGTAGATGTCTAATACTTTGTTGATCGGTCTTAATCATAAATTCAGAACCCATTAAGTAGTGTTTCCATTGTCTTAAAGCTTGTACTACAGCTAATAATTCTTTATCATATGTGGAATATTTAAGTTCGGAGGGTTTCAGTTTACAACTAGAATAGGCTATAGGATGATTGTCTTGCATAAGTACGGCTCCTATTCCAGATCCGCTAGCATCAGTCACTACTAAAAATAATGGTCTATTAAAATCAGGTAGTTGTAAAACAGGAGCATGGGTTAATGCATGTTTCAATAAATCAAAGGATTTCTGTTGATTATCGGACCAATGATAAACAATACCTTTCTTCAAAAGTTTAGTCAATGGCAAAGCAAGTAATGAAAAATTACGCACAAACTTCCTGTAGAAACTAGCAAGACCTAGGAAAGATCGTAACTCATGCACATTGTTAGGTATAGGCCAGTTCAGTATTGCTTCTATTTTCTTAGGGTCAACCTTATTACCATCTGATGATACAATATGACCTAAATATTCAATTTCTGTTTTAAAGAACTCACTCTTTTCCGGATTAGCATACAGTTGATTATCTTTTAATAACTTGAAAACCAAGGACAAATGTTCATAATGTTCTTTCTCATTTTGACTAAACACCAAAATATCATCAAAGAAGACAATAACACAATGCTGATATTTCAAAAATATACGATTCATCATTCTACTAAATGTAGCAGGTGCATTAGTCAATCCGAAAGGCATCACTAAAAATTCATAATGACCAAATTGTGTCCTAAATGCAGTCTTGAATATGTCAGACTTATCTAATCTCACCTGATGATAACCAGATTTAAGGTCTATTTTACTAAATATGGCAGAACCTTGCAGTTTATCCATAAGGTCATCAACTCTAGGAATTGGATATCTATTCTTTACAGTGATCTTATTTAAAGCACGATAGTTAATGCACATACGATAGGTATTATTTTTCTTCTTTACTAACAAAACAGGTGCACCAAATGGAGAACTGCTAGGTCTAATCAATCCTCTATTTAGTAATTCCTCAACTTGATTTTGAATTTCTTTTTGCTCTATCTGGTTATGCCAATATGGTGCTTTACAAGGTGGTTGTGTACCAGGAATCAAATCTATTTTATGGTCTTCTGGATGTGAAGGAGGTAAACCAGGTGGTAGATCTTCTGCAAAATAGTCTTTAAAGTGTGCAAGAAATTCTTTATGCCTAGGGTGCATATGGTTTTCTTTAACTTGCAGTTCATTCACCCAAATGAGATAAGATTTGCTACTTTTGCATAATGCACGTTTAGCTTGAGTATGCGAAAGCAGTGGAAAAGCATTAGATGCATGCATACCATACAATGTAATATGTTTTCCTTGAAAATGAATATTAATTGAATGTGTGGAATAATCTATATCAGGGTTATGCTGATGACGCCAAGGCATACCTAAAATAATATCACTGGACTGTAATGGTACAACTAGAAAATTCCTTCTTTCAGTGTATTGACCAATTTGAATTTCTAAATCATGCACTTCCTGTGTTCCATTATACCTAGTGCCTAAGAATGCTGCTTTAATGCGATAATGCATAGGTACAGTTTGTAACTTCAATTCTTTCACTAACTTTGCAAAAATAAAATCATGAGTACTACCATCATCATGCAAAATAATCTTTTCCTTTCTATGCACTAAACATTTCATTGTCAATAAAGAATGTGGAGTTGGCATACCTGGTAAAGTATCCGAAGGAGTGGTAATGTTGTCTTCATCTTCCGTGAAATCAGGCATTTCTTCATGTTCGTCATCTTTCATTACTCCAAGGTAGTTGATATGGATAGGTGGCTTCTTCGAATGGCAATTGGTTGCTAGATGTCCAGGTTGGTGGCATTTATAACACACTATAAGTTTGGCTTTGGTTACATTGTTTGCAATGGCGGGAAGTCTAGGAATATTAGGATTTGGTTGTGAAATTGGCTTAGGGTTTTGATTGGTATTCGAGGGTAAAGTTGGTGGTTTTGCCCAAGACTTACGGAAAGATGATGAAGGAAATCGACCTTGATTAAATCTTCTAAAATTTGAATTGAATTGCTTAGATCCATAGTTACCATTGGCTTGAAATTGCTGTGGACGCTTGTCTCTTCCTCGAAGCTTGTCTTCAGTGTCATGAGCTAATGAAATTGCGTCTTCAACAGTTGCAGGCTTGAACATATTGACTTCAATGTAGTAATGCCCAAGTAATCCAGACATATACTTGCGCTTATGTGTCATTTCAGATACGTCTTCAAGCATGCATAATTGGAGTAATGCATTCCAAAAGCGCTCGGTGTACTGAGGAATAGGCTCACGATCTCTTTGCTGAAGAAGGTCCCATTACTTTATGGCTTTTTCATGGAATTGTGGAGGAAGGAAATTCTGCATAAATTTCTTTTTGAAATTCTCCCAGGTAGTGGGATAATCTATACTCTTACGAACCACGGTCCACCAAAGAGATGCTCTATCCACTAAATGATTAGTGACACACTTGATTTTATCTTTTTCTGCGTATGTTTCCTCATGAAAGTAATCATCAAACTGACTGATGAATGCAAGAACAGTTTTTCCATCTCGAGTGCCATTGAAAGTACGTAATTTGAAATTTCTTTTACTTATCTTTGTTTCTTTGTGGATGGATTGAGCTTCGAGAGTCATGTCGATGGTACGTCGAATAAGATCTTCAGATTGAGGTTTCTCTTTGTCGGTAGTCGATCTTTGTAAATTAGCCAGTTGAACTTGCAATGCTTGCCTAGCTCATCGTTCTTTATCCAACTGCATCATAATTAAATCTAGCTTTTGCTCCATTGTAGGTTCAGGAAGAACGCCTTCAGCCATTAAATCATCCATATGTGGTTCCATCATCCTGCAAAACTTCAAAAGACCTCACACTCTCAAAATCCAATTAGCCGGATGAGCGCAGCTCAAGATCGGGTGTACAAGGCTTATATGTTTTTTGTGTGTGGCTTTCACAATCTTCGTCTTTGGCTATTGCGGGATTTGTAATCTTTGAAAAATCTGTGTTTTATCCTTCTGCATGTGCTGAAACGGGTTCAGCAAACCTGCGTATGCGAATAGTACCTTCCAATGAATAACTTTGCAGTTCGGAGTTTCTGCGCAGGAACAACCCTTCTATGAGTTTTGAACAGAAATCAGTTTTGACTTCAGATGACTTGTCTGACTTGCAGAGTTGCAGACTTATGTGACTTGCAGAGTACCAGAACTTGCAGAACTTGGTTGATTTAGCAGACTTGCAGAACTTGAATTTTGTAGACTTGCAGAATTTATGAGGCTTGTGTGATTAGAAGCTTAAGTGATTAAGCTTATAGCTTATATGGTAGAAAATGGCGAATTTTAGGGGGGGAGGGGGCGTTTTTTCAGCCGGCGGAAATTTCGTGAACATCCTCTGATAAGCTGAATAAAAATCGTGAAGCTTTAAAGCTTCTTTAAACTTTATAAGCTTTGTATTAAGCTTTGAAGATTATGAAATTTTTGAGACTTATCTCTGTAACTCCACGACTTGTATGAGAGGATGTAGGAGTGGTCCTCCATCGTTGCAGGCCGGTCCTTTCTGATCTGAGGATGGAAACAGAGGTTCTTGATCGCTAGAAATCCACCCGTATCGACCGTTCGCGATGAGATTGACCGTAGAGCTCGATCGTTCCAAGAGCTCCGCCTTCGCACAAGATAGGTAGCGATTGGAAGCTCTCGCTTTGATACCACTGGTGTGCAGATCGGACGCTGTACGCTCGCATAGTGAATGCTGGAAGGTCCCCAAGAACAAAAGAACTCTACTTTTTGCACAAAACTCAAGGTAAAAAGCATGCTTGACATGAACAAGAGACCAATTGTGTTCAAAGAGTAGAGAGAGAGAAAGGGAAAAACTCCATATCCATGAGCCTTCAGGCTCTCAAGCTCATTCCTTCATTTCCACACACTTAACTGAAAAGCACACACACACTACAAGATAAAGTGACCTAGTGTAAATGTAGACTAGACTGACCAACTCTAGTCAGGTCACTGACTGACTACTAATCCGACTTATTTAATGTAGTCACATGTAGACAGCTGCACACTCTAGCTGTCATAGATGTCGGTCATAGATGAAGACACACTGACGGTGAGCTTGATTTCTAACACTCCCCCTCAAGCTCAAAAACAAAACTCAAATCATCTGCATCACTTCAAGTAGCTGTCTAAAGTGAATGAACTTATCTTTACCAAGTGATTTGGTAAAGATGTCTGCTACCTGGTCTTCAGTCTTCACATGCTCCAAGTCAATCTGATCTGCTAAAACCATTTCCCTGATGAAATGGTAGTGAACCTCAATGTGTTTTGATCTTGCATGATAAACAGGATTGCTTGCTAACATAACACTGCTCAAATTGTCACAATACAGCTTGACTTTGCTGTCCAAGTGTACTCCCAAGTCATTCAGCAACTTCTATAACCACTTAGCTTCACAGGCCGCTAAGGCCACACCATGATACTCTGCTTCCGTACTGGACAATGCAACTGTAGGCTGTTTCTTACTCTGCCAACTGATCATGCTACTACCCAATCCAAATGCATAGCCATTGGTTGACCTCCTGTCATATGTGCAACCATCCCAGTCAGCATCAGTGTACCCCATCAAGTCAAGGGTTTTCCCATATGCATAAAACAGCCCATGATCTATGGTACTCTTTACATATCTCAGAATTCTTCTGACTGCATCCAAGTGTGGTTTGCGAGGCTTCTGCATGAACTGACTGATCAGCCCCACAGCATAACTCAAGTCAGGTCTAGTGATTGTGAGATAGATCAAGCTGCCTACCATCTGTCTGTACTACATAGTAACATTCTCAATCTCTGTCCCAACATCAATCTGCAGCTTAACATTCTGCTCCAAAAGCGTATCCATAGGCTTGCAATCAGCCATACCATATTTCTGTAACATGTCATGAGCATATTGTTTCTGTAGCAGCCATATGCCTCGAGGTGTAGAGACAACCTCAATCCCCAAAAAATGTTTCAGCTCTCCAAGATCCTTGACCTTAAACTCAGCCTGTAAACATGTCTTTATTTTTGCAATCCCATTTTCATCATCTCCTGTAATGATTAAGTCATCAACATAGACAACTAGAAAAACATAGCCACTATCTGTCTTCTTCGCAAACAGACTATGATCAGCATCTCCCAATCGGAAACCATGGTGCTGTAAATAACTGCTGATGCGAGCATTCCATGCTCTGGGTGCCTGTTTCAACCCATATAATGCCTTTTTCAGCCGACATACATGTGCTGGAAATTCTGGATGTACATAGCCTTCAGGCTGTTCCATGTAAACCTCTTCCTGTAATTCTCCATTGAGAAATGCATTCTTTACATCCATCTGCCACAGCTTCCAGCCTCTAGCTGCTGCCAAAGCAATCACAGTTCTAACTGTAGCCATCTTTGCTATAGGGCTGAAAGTCTCCTCATAATCAAGACCATACTGCTGCGCATACCCTTTTGCAACCAGCCTGGCCTTATATCTTTCCAATGATCCGTCTGATTTACATTTTACCTTATACACCCACTTGCATCCAATAGGTGTTTTGCCCTCAGGCAACTGTACCAAATCCCATGTACAATTTTCAGCCAAAGCTGAATATTCCTCATCCATAGCAGCACGCCAATTCTCATCTGAAACTGCCTCATCAAACTTACTTGGTTCTCTAAAACCTGTTACTTTCGTCATATAAGCATAATGACGGGCTGAATATCCAGTGTAAGTATACCTGTCAATAGTTCGTCTGACCCTCTCTGATCTCCTGAGCTGTGGCTCACTGTGAGTTTGCCTCTCATGAGGTGGCACATAACGGCTCTGCCTAGCACCTGGCGTCATAACAGACGGAATCCCCAATTCACTGTCTAAGCTGTCACTGCTAGATGAATCATAACCTGCAGTGAGTGGACCTGTTACATCTTCAAAAACCTTTTCTTTTCCCTTATCTGTTCTCCCCCTCACTGACATATCCGTGTCAGTGGATGCAGTAGTGCGACTCCGTAATTGTCTTGTCCAAGGACTCATTGTAGATGATACATCACCTGTCTGACCAGTCATGGAAGTACTCTCTGCAGGAGTATTTTCAGCATGACTCATACTGGGTGAGCCATCAGTAGGCACTGCAGGATTCCCATACCAAGATGCTAACTCATCAAATACCACATCTCTGCTTATGAGTGTCTCATGCGTAGAAGGTACATAACACTTATAAGCTTTCCGTTCCTGTGCATATCCAATAAACACACTTTTCACTACCTTAGGATCCAATTTCTTCCTCTTCTCATCCGGTATATGCATATATGCAATGCTACCAAATACCTTCAAGTGTGAAATATCAGGTTTATGACCATACAGCCGTTCATACGGAGTGACATCATGAATCCCTACTGTAGGGGTTCAATTCAGCACATATACAGCAGTCACCACTGCTTCAGCCCAATAACCATTTGGCAGACATTTTTCATTCAGCATAGCTCTAGCTGACTCCATCAAAACCCTGTTTTTCCTCTCTGCAACACCGTTTTGCTGCGGTGTATAACTGCATGTGAGCTATCTTCTGATCCCATGTTTAGCAAGATACCTGTCAAAGTAGTTTGAGACATATTCACCTCCTCCATCTGATCTCAAACATGATATGTAGCAGCCCAATTCATTTTCAGCATGTTTCTTGAAGTCTTTGAATGCATCAAACACATCATCCTTATGTTTCAAGATATAAAGCCAAGTGTACCTGCTGAAATCATCAATAAATGAGACATAATATCGTGCACCGCCAAGGAAGCATTATGTGAAGGACCCCAGACATCAGAGTGTACCAATTGTAAAGGCCTAGTGCTGTTTTTTACATGTCTCATGAAAGGAAACCATGCCTGCTTCCCAAACTGACATGCAGGGCATACATGACCAAAATCATTATACTTGAATTTAGGTAATCCAAGTACTACTTCTTTCTGCTGCATAGATTTCAGCTTTTGTACATTGACATGTCCGATTCTCTTGTGCCAGATCTCTACATCTCTGATGGCACTCTCATCATGAGCAAACATAGCTGCTTTAAGTTCAGGAATGGTCCCTTCCAAAGTAAACATCCTGCCATCCCTTCTGCCCTTGGCAATTATCTTGCAGCCATTTCCATACTCCTCAATGAAACATCCATCCTTGTTAAACCTCACTTGCAGATTCTGTTCTGCCATTTGACCCATAGACAACAAATTCTTTGTTATGGTCGGTACATGCAAGACATCATGCAGGCCTTTCTTCTTGCCATTAGGCATCATCAATGGAACAATCCCTTTATGCTTTATGTCATGTTGGGTATCATCCCCAGTACATACATGACCATGTGTACCTGCAACCATCTCATCAAACCACTCTCCATGCGGGGTCATGTGGTTTGACGCTCCAGAGTCAATGTACCATCTGTCATCTCTATCATGTCTCGATGCATTTTTAGATACATGCTGCATGGCAAAGAGTCTATCAACTGACTCATCATGAGCACCACTGGAAGATGCATAGTGCCCATGCTGTCTGCCCTTTGCCTTCATATCTCCTTGCTTCTTGTAACAATCCTTTGCAATATGCCCATACCGGCCACAATAATGGTAGTCCTTGTCCCTGTTGGACTGATCAGACGACTGCCATGAACCAGAACGACCACCTCTACCTCGGGGTGATCTCCCCCTGCCTCTAAACCCACCAGATCCACGCTAGCCTTGTGTATTTGCACCATGCCAATTACTCTGCTGCTGTCCATAAGGATTACGAGTGTCACCACGACCTCGAAATGAACCACGACCTCTAGATTCTCTGCCACGCTGGCTAGAGTACAACACAGTGTCTCTACTCTGAGATGCACTAGAACCTGTATTCAAACCAAGTTTGACTTCCTCATGCAGCAACAAAGCAACTAGCTCTTCCTAGCTAGGAGGCTCTTCTCTGACAGAAATGGAAGTGTCAAAAGCTTTGTACTCTTTGCCTAAGCCATTCAAAGCAACAGCAATCATATCATCTTCTGATACACTTGAGCCAATAGTAGCAAGTTGATCAGCTATGGTCTTAATCTCCGTAGTATACGTCTGGATGCTCTTGCCATTCCTAGACATATTGTTGAACTGCTGTTTCAATTGGATCTTTCTTGCATGTGTCATGGTTCCATAATTTTTCATCAGTATGTCCCAAGCATCCTTCGGAGTCTCACATCCAGTGATTTGAATTACCATAGCATCAGATATACATAAGGAAAACCAATGTGGCACCTTGCATGCTCTTTCATTCCATAGCTTGTAGGCTCTTTTCTGTTCATTTGTTGGATTGTGTGCAGGCAACTCAGGAGCAACTTCATCTCCTGTACATAAATCCCAATAACCTTTGCCAACCAGAAAGTTTTTCATTCTGAATTTCCATAATGTAAAGTTCTTATTATCCAACTTCTCTCCAGCTATCTGAGTGATATTGTCAGTCCCATGTGTATTACCCATGATGCAATAGATTGTCTATCAACTGCCTGACTCCCTGCAGTCCAATAAGTATGACTGACTAAGTTCAGTCCGTAACAGTTTATGACAGTTTTCTGCACTAAATTGCAGAAAAAAATCCAGGGTATTTCAGCCCACTGACACCCCAAAACAACCAACAAACAAGTGGTCTCAACTGTAGATATAACTGTCAATACATAAGCTATGTGTTTGCTTCAGCTTAAGCTTCTGTAACCTCACTGCCAGGGTACATACATGCAGTCTGAAACTGTAAACTGTGAGTAACCAGCAGTAATTTCAAGTCCAAAACTGAGTGTGTCAACAAATTCAGTTTCAGGTTGCAGTCAACCAGAATTCAGCATACCAAGCTCCAAGCAGCTCCAAAATGTATTTTCACCATGTCATACATTTACTTTGTAGTGGCAAGTTCAATACATGAGCATCTGAGTAGGCATAGACAACCTGTCTTCATTGACCAATGGCATAAACCTCATGAGCTGTTTGTAATTAACCAAGACAGTGTAACTGCATTTATTTCAGCTTCAAAATTCAGTTTTCAATGATGCTCATTGCTTGCTTCAATTCTCCATGCATTCAGCATGTATAGGCCAGTTCATATAGATGATGGAACCCCCAAGATGACCTGTATTGCTTCAGTAATGCTGAGTATTCTGTCATTGACTGTGTATGACAGTTTTTAGCATGTCATTGATTTTCAGATCTGAGTATTCTGTCATTGACTGTGTATGACAGTTTTCAGCCTGTCATTGATTTTCAGATCTGAGTATTCTGTCATTGACTGTGTATGACAGTTTTCAGCCTGTCATTGATTTTCAGATCTGAGTATTCTGTCATTGACTGTGTATGACAGTTTTCAGCCTGTCATTGATTTTCAGATCTGAGTATTCTGAGCAAGAGATCTCAGCTCCAAGACATTTGATCCAATGTATACATGCTTTGACACATTCTTGTGCTCCAAAGATGCCTTCTGAGTGTAGTACAAGGCTCCTATGTGTCAGTAATGACTGAATGCATGCTGTCCATTCATATTTACAGCAGTTCAAAAATGATTACAGGTCTGTGTCTGTCACTCTAGCTCATAACAGAGCTCCCACACAAGCATTTACTCCTTGCACACTTCAAATACCTTCAATAGTGAGCATACATGCTCTATGAACCTTGTCCAGGTGCCCCACTGAAGATTGACAGGTTGCTGTCTACTCAGATCAGCAGGCGCAGATTTTCAGATACAAGTTGCTGTCCATTCAGATCAGCAGGCGCAGATTTTCAGACATAGGTTGCTGATTTTCAGGAGGCAGTCCACGATTTTCAGACACAGGTTGCTGATTTTCAGGAGGCAGTCAACGATTTTCAGACACAGGTTGCTGATTTTCAGGAGGCAGCCCACGATTTTCAGAAGGCAGTCCACGTTGATTCCTTCCTTTGACTATGGCTTCATTTGCAAGTGTCCAGCTTCTTCCTCATTCCTTACTTCCATCTCCTTTGCACTGCAAGTTGTCATGTCCATTCTCCCACAGCCTCATGGATGAAGCTCTGATACCATGTTCAAAGAGTAGAGAGAGAGAAAGGGAAAGACTCCATATCCATGAGCCTTCAGGCTCTCAAGCTCATTCCTTCATTTCCACACACTCAACTGAAAAACACACACACACTACAAGATAAAGTGACCTAGTGTAAATGTAGACTAGACTGACTAACTCTAGTCAGGTCACTGACTCTGACTACTAACCCGACTTATTTAATGTAGTCACATGTAGACAGCTGTACACACTAGCTGTCATAGATGTTGGTCATAGATGAAGACACACTGATGATGAGCTTGATTTCTAACAAATTGGGTGCAATCTCCCCCCATGCCTTGTGTGAGCGCTCGACAAAGCATGTATTTTATGTATTAATCATCTTCAAGCTCAAATAATAGCCCAAATTACAAAATAGCAAGCTTTTAGCTTTTGAGTTTGCTTTAGCACAAAATAGAAATAAAGCTAATGGGCGGTGCCCAAAGAGTCAGGCATACCCAATACAATGTCCAAGTACAAATAACATAATCGTGCGCCCATGCGCATACAAAATAATAAACAAATATCCAACGCCTCAATAAATAGGCGTGACAAAATATAGGCACCATGCCTAAGGTATGCGCCCATCAAAATATAAATGATAACTCGAATACTCGCTATCCTTCAATGCTTTCCTCCGCCACTGTTGCTATCTCTACACATCAACTGAAGCATTCACAATCGTTAGTAAAATAATACAATTAAACCAACAAAAGTGAATATCTAGCAGTCTTTAGCTACATAAATAAATCAACTGGTTAGAAATCAATCCTAACCTTAATTTATTACGAGTGCGCACTCTAAACACATAAACGTTTATTAATTTAATATGCATTTTGCGGAATCACCCGCTATGGAATCACCCATGTACACACTAAATTAATGAAACGCCCGAAAAGGATAGGCATCCCCATCAACTTCTTGCACAAAGAATCCACTTTGTGTATGAGCCCCGGTCATCAAAGTTTACGGAATCCACTGTAAAACCTCACGGAATCCACCGTGGCACGGAATCCACCGTGAGATATGCCTCCTGGCATCAGGATCATACCATTTCTCCTCCCAAATTTGGGCTAAAGAGCAGCTAATACTACACATTGTGGCTGCTAAAAATATATAAAAAACTTCACCTCTTCTGGGTGCTTTTAGGATTGGCGCTTTCACTAGTTGTTGCTTCACATCCTCAAAAGAGACTTAACAAGCTTTGTTCCACTCAAACAGATAGTTAAAGGATAGAAGGTTCGTCAATGGCAATGCTCTTTCTGCCAGTGCATTGATAAATCTTCGATAAAACCCCACTAATGCAGAAAGCTTTGCACTTCTTTTGGAGTCTGTGGTGGGCTCATAGTGACTATAACCTTTATCTTTTCAGGGTCAATCTCAATACCAGCCAAACTAACCACATGGCCCAATAACAACCCATCGAGCACCCTAAATACGCTTTTTCTAGGATTAAGAGCAATGCAGAACTCTCTACGACGCTGAAAACATTTCCTTAAAATGAAGAATTGTTTTTCCCTCATGGTGGCTACTCCCAGATCATCAATAAAGACATTTAAATCCTCTGGGGAGATGTCACCAAAAGTCTTATTAGCTATTTTTTGCCAAGAACTAGGTGCATTGCATAGCTCAAAGGCCATCACATGATACATAAAGGTATTGAAGGTAGTAATGAACGTCATTTTTAGCTTATCTTTCTCTGCAATAGCCATTTGATTATATCCAGCAAAGTAATCCATAAACGATTAAATTTCCCTGCCCATTAATCGATCTAAAATCTGATCAATAAATGGTAACGGATAGTAATCCTTAACTGTCTTCTTATTACGCCCTCTAAAATCTACACAAAGCCAAATCTGATTGTTCTTCTTCTTCCTAATAACAATTGGTAAAACACCATTCTGTGTGTTGAACTCAAAATATCAAGCTAGCTTTTCATACTTTTGTTGATTCTTCAAATAGCCCGTCCCTTAATTCAAAAGGCATATGCCTTACTTTCTAATGCATCGGGTGACTATCTTCCTTTAAGGGGATCGTATGAACAACTAGGCTGGGAGAAATGCCTCTCAACTCATCATAACTCCAAGCAAGAATGTCGCGGAATTCTTGAATCAAAGACACATAGTCCTTCCTTTCTTCCAAACTAAGCATGGACCCTAACTTGATTGGCCGTTAATCATTCATCATGCAAGGTCTAACTGAATTACATCTGCATCTCTTATCCTCTCCGGAGCTTTTACTGGCTCATTCAAAGTTACTTAGTGGATATCCTATGTAGTGGACTCCTTGTTGGATTCATCACATTGGATGATGTCTCACTAGCAAACAGAGCATCTACCATATTGAACTTTGATGAGGATAAAGGAACTCTCTCACTTTGAGGAGATTCAGGATAGGCATCTACCACTACACATCTAGCACCTCTACCAAAGATCAATTGACCAACGGTGGGTATATCAACCTGACAGTCTACTTGTAAAATCCATGGCCTACCTAGCAATACTTGATATCTAGGCCACTCTACAAACCTAATGATCCTAAAGTCCACAATGCATTCCACATTGGCAAACGGTCACATGGACTTTAGTAATGCAACCTTCAGGTTGTCTTAAATTGTCATTAGCCATTCAGAGAATCATGGTGTAACGTGTCCGCTTGTCCACTTGTGGGACACGTCTTAGCAGCCCATCGGGAGGGGAGTCTAGAAAGCGCCACCTGGCACTCGCAAGGAATGTCACAGGGTTTGCGATCTAGGCCTTCCCGACTCTACCCCGAAGCGGAAGTATCCAGCCATTCCCACTTAGGACTGATCTAAAGTCAGGGTTTATTTTCTATCAGCCAAGTCTCTAGGAAGTAGCTAGCGTCGAGCTCCAGATGAACCACTTTGCATAGGAACAACAAAGTCAAAGCGGATTTATGCTGCACTTGGTTCTTGGAGAATGGGAAACGAGAGGGATGCGAAGCTCAACCTCTATGCCCATAAGGCATAGTCCCATTCCGCAGACCCCTGCCATGCATTTGCCATCAACACAAGCCTTGGAATATTTATCCAAATCACAATGCAACAATCCCTTGATTGAAAGAAAAACATTTAGGGTGTTGTTCAATCAACCAACAAAACTAATTGTATTTTTCCCAAACAATACAATAAGAGACGCGACAATAATTCCATTGCATATTCACCCTCCCCCTTGGGGCCAAAGAGTAGAATTTACTTAATATTCTCTCCTTTAGCCTAAGGCATATGCTAAAGGTTCCAATACTATACATGACGTAAGTCCTATCATTCGAATGTAAATTAATCAATCTAGCAAGAGCATTTATGCCTCTTCTCTAAGTGACAATTATCTTTTAGCATTTTCCTACTATGCAACATTTTTTTTCTTGGCTTTATCTTCCTTTCTCCTAAAGCAAGGAGTCGCATGTCATCGATGTAAAGTTTACATAATCTCTCCCATGTATGTACCGTGTATATGCATTTGCAAACTTTAAACAATATTATCCTCGGTAAAGATTAATCAAAGACTCATCGATGCTCAATACTTTAGTCTCCCATATGTTGCTTATGCTATGCATGGATTCATCACATAGCAACTAGGTAAACTCCCTTTGATACAAGCACTTCACAAACTTCATCTTTGAATATTTGAGATGCGATTTATCCTTTTCAATGACCTATTCTAGCACCACAAGGTACGGAGCCTAATGTATCTCTTGTGAGCATTAAAACAAGCATATATCAATTTGAAAATACATTACTTACAACCAGTACCGCAATTGGATTGACAGTGATGCATTTGCCCGAAGCTCTGTTTTGCTGATTGTAGAATTGTCATCTGCAGCGACATTCTTTGCTTGGAGGCCATCGTCCTCAAGTAGACTCAAGAGATTAAGAAGGTGGAATAGATTCGAGATGGGAGAGCGTAAGAGAAGATGGTTAAATCAAGGATCGGGATAGAGGGAAATTATGCAGCCTCTTGGGGTAACTCTTCTCTCTCTCTCTCTCTCTCTCTCTCTCTCTCAAGCTCTCTCTCACAATCTCTTAGAGGTATATACTCTCTCTCTCTCCCTCTCTCTTGCAGCCTTTCTGGGTCTCCTTATGCTCCCTTGTGCCTCCCCATGCCTCATATTTATAATGAATTAAAGAGGAGGGGATAAGTCTGAGAACAAGAGTGGAGGGGCTCTTAGAAGACTCAATGATCTGATGCTCAGATCATCAATCTGATGGTTGCATTGGCTCCAAAAGGGGGGTAAAACCTAAAGACACTTAGTTAGAAAGCTCTTAGTTCACTCCTTCTTCTTTTCTCTGTTCAAAGTGCTGTCTACTACTTGTAGACTGCGATTGCGGCGCACGTGATTTTGCCAGTCACTTTTCTTTATTTCTCTTTTTATAAAATCTCCAAAACTAACTAAAACATCACTTGTCTTTTCTTTTAAATGACTTTTAGTTCTATCTTTTTAGGATAATATCTAAAATATAATAGTTTTTTTCTCCCAAGAATCTAATATTTTTGGACCATTCAAACTATACACATTAATACTAGTGATTAATATGGCTCATAAGTCCCGTTCACATTGTACTTTTCGTGAAGGGTGGCTACGTTCCTTATCAATCCGAGAAAAATATCAGATTTATGACTCTCGATTTTTTAAATATTTTTTAATTGAATTAAAATTATTAGCTATTAATGCTAGTCGGTTTTTATCTTAGTTAGTCTTTAGTTAGTAATCTTACTAACTTATTAATTGACTAACTAACTTTCGAACTAACCAACTAACTTTTATTGCATGGAAATATTACATCTTGCCCCCCTTAGAGAAATCGAGATGTTCTCATCTCGAGAGAAACTGGGGAAGACAAGCACTAGTGGGGCTTATGATTTGTGGGTTAAGACCCACCATGCATCTACTGCGCTACTCTTAATGTTTCAAGTAGTGCACTCATATTATTTGAATTAACCATGGGTACAAGAGTAGGATTTATTCTCAATTGTGTTACATATCGATTAAGCTTCTAGGAATTTTAGTCCTCCTAATAAGGTTTAGTGGGCTCTAGATCTTTGTCTTCATCTGATTCATCTATATATCCATAGACTGCACCTGTGTAGCTTCGTTTTCTTGGAGGCTCAATGTCTTCTAGACTTAGATCAGGTTAGTCTGCTTGGATGTGTCCTAGCTCATTACAATGGAAGCATTGACGGTAGGGACATCTCCTACAGATGTGCCCTATCTCTCTGCATGTATGGCATCTCTTATCCTGATCTCCATAGTCATCTTTGCTACAATTACCCGATTTAAGTTCTTGGACGATTGGATTCGTGGACGATTGGATTCGCTCAGAGTAATGCGTCTTGCAAGTTTGTTGGACGCATTGCTTCAAGACGGTGGTTCAGAGGAGTGTTCAGGCCATGGCAAAACTTGGATACTTGCTGTGCAATACCCAGTCAGTGCATTTGAGGAATAACTAGTTAGAAAGAACCGGTAGATTCTTTTCCGCCTTTGCACATTTGATTGAAGTCAATCATAAAGGAGTCTTGGTTGAAAAAAAGAGAATAAGAGAGGATGAACCTGGCGCTTCCCCTCCTGGCCCTCCAAAACGGGTAATTAGAAGAATGCTTGAACAACTAAAGCCTGCTAAAAATACAACCCAAATCAAGAGATGGAAGATGGGCCACAAACTAAGAAGGCTGAAGGAAAGAAGAAAGGTAAACTATAATGAAGCAAATTATCAACATGAGATGTAAAGCCTATTCCAAGTATAAAACTTTGTAAATACTTGAGCCTAGAAGAGAGGACTTAGGTTTTAGTATAAAAGGGCAGGAAGTGTTAATGTAGCATTACTCATTGGCATTATCAAAATTTTATCCTTCTTGTCTCTCATATTTTTTTTGTACTTGGATGACAATCCATGGCTACATTGTGCTATGGTAATGGAAGTTGTTCCATGGCATGGCCATGCTGGAATCTCAGTTTAGTTGATTTCTTGTCATTTGTAGCTTAGAGAATTTTGATTTCCTATTCATTTCCATTGTTAGATTAGTCCTTCATTATATTGGTATCAGAGCATTAGTTTAGATCTTGTCAGAAGTCATTTTCATGCAATAGATTTAGTTGTAGTGACTAGGGAGTGAAAACCGCAGTTAAAATTCAATCACAGGAGTTAGTTCTTCCATAACCATGGTCTGACATGGAGATCTCTCATAAACCGTGACTAAGATGAAGGTTCTTGGCATGAACCAGTGGACAATGGAGGGATTCAACCAATTTGGCAACTCATGACCAAGTTTTGGACCAAAAATTGGGATAAGTTGGACAAAATGAAGGCTACAAGACTTAGTTTGATTCAAATTTGAGTTACTTTTCAAGAACAGGGGTTTCTTCCCTTTCCCTTCAAGCTTCTCTCAAGAATCAATGGCCAAAGGCTGAGTAAGATCTCTTGCCCGTGACTTCTGTCTTGCAAAAGGACTCCATAGCCTTGTTCTCCATCTCATGAGCTTCAAGTAGAATGGTTACTTGGCTCTATTAGCCTTCTTTTTTCTCTCTCCAAAATGTGGACACCATCAGCGTGAAATGCGCCAATAGCATACTCATGTACTTCACGTCCAAAATATGAGCTATGGAGCTCAAATCACTCAATATTAAAGCTCTGAAGCACTTGACAAGTGTAACGTCCCGCTCCTCAAATTGCGAGACATGTCTTAGCATTCCATCAAGAGATATAACTAGAAGATGCCACACAGCACTCCCAATGAATGACACGGGTTTGCCAACTAGGATCTCTCGAGTTTGCCTCGCAACGGAACTTATTCTGCCGTTCCCACTAGGATCGACCTGAAGTTCGGGTTCCTAGCAGTTGAGTCTTCCTAACAACCTTCTAGTGTTGGTCGACAGCCACTCCACTTTGCGTAGATACAACTGGACCAAGGCAGACTCATACCACACTTGGTTCAAAGAGAATGGGAAATGAGAGGGATGCATTGCTCAACCTCTTTGCCTGTAAGGCATAGTCCCATTCTGGTCCCCTAAAAAGGCATGAATCAGGTTTTTAACTTACAAGTTCTAAGGTCCTTGTTTATCTAGTGTTCGTATCAAATAAATTCCATTGAGGAAAGCTCTCGGCTAGCCGAGACCACCTTGCCGTAGGATGGACCCGACGGTCACATCCACCACGCTTCCGTCGGGGGTTGTTTTAGTTATCTAATTACCTACCACATTATGTTTGATACATAAAAGCAGCTTCCTTAATTAATCCATTAATCACAGGTTCCTTTACATAATTTAGGGCATAGACAGGAAGACAAGATAAAACAAGATCAAACACTTCCTTAACTTATCTTCATCTTAATGTTTGTCTCCCGCCCATACAGGAGAATTAAGTGTCCCTTTCTGCCTCCGCAGAAAAATCCTTCCGTCTCCCGACAATAAAACCCGAAGGTTTATCCTACCAATATTTTGCCTTGTAACTAGTATCAAGGCCTCGAGATCCCATTTGAGTCACGTAGAACTCTTGTGTAGGGTCCGGAGGCATTGGGATTTACGGCCAGAGCCCCCCTAGCACCCAAGCGTCCTCCTACCTCGAGTAATTTCCACGGAGAGACTTCTCGCGGCAAGTTCAGTCCACATTCCCGGTGTGGATTCATAACCCCCTTGGTTAGGGTTTGGCAGTTCGCAGGGGGTAGCTAGTGCCATCCTTCCTTAATTATCCCTTTAGGAAATCATCCATAGCTGAAGCAACCAGCCTAATAACATTTACTAGCGAAAACATCCCTTTTGTTCCCATGGCAATTTATCCTTACAGTTCCCGCCATGAAAATATAATCACTTGGATATTCATCCAAAACCACAACCAATCCTTAAGTACCCTTTTGGAAACAATCAAGCTGAAACAACTAGCCTAACATCCTTTAACTAGGAAAACATCCTTTCCTAATCCAGCAAGTAACCTCTCTACTTACTAACCTCTTTTTCATCTTAATCAAGGTCAACCCTCATTAGAAACATCAATGGTAAACCATCTCAACAAGTCCCTTAAGCCACCGTTGCATTGGAACTTAGCTTATCCCTACTTAAATCATTTTCAGCCTTGATATACTGCCTCCCTAGGGTTTACTCTCCCCCTTGGGATCTAGGGTTGCTCAAGGAACAACTTTAACGGTTATCTTCTAGATCTTTTTAATGATCTATGTGATTTCACCTTGACCTTTATTAATCATGGCTACCTATTTAGGGTAGAAGATCAACCCATCTTAAGCCCTTTAATGGCAAATACATGCATTTATGTTTTTCATGATACGTCGGATTAGGGTCTAACTTGCCCATCTTCTCTCTAAGACAACTTTTAACTTTATCCTACAATTTCAAGGCTAACATACAAGACTTGAATTCAAGCACTTCAATGTATGTTAAAATTGATGCAATCTTCCTATGCAATCCTTGATACCCTTCTTGTTATATTTTATGCAATTTTCCTTCAATGCATCATCTATTGTTACTTGCTCTTCAGTCTCCTTTCCTATTACTCATCTAATGTAACACTAATGACTTTTACCTATTTTATGCATGCAATTCTACCTCTAATTAATAATTCAAGATGTGTGAGAAGAATCCAAACCTTGGTACAACCTGGATATGAGCTATAGTTGCTGGAGGGTTGGTGGTATTCATGTCTCCGCTTGCATTGGATATGTTCCTAGCTCTGTTTGCAACTTTAACACTTGTGCTCCTTGTAACTCATCTCTTGGGTGCCATCCTTGTGTGCTCTTGGTCTTGCAACCCTTGAGGTAAATCGGACGCTCTTGCCTTGGCAGATGGAAGTGGTACAAGGGTTCACAAGGAATCTAAGGCCAATCAATGTGACTTCAAACATGCATAACTCTTCTTCTTCTTTTACCCTCTCCCCAATTTGGTCTCCCTCTATCTCACCCTCTCCATCTCATAGTCTTCTCTCCCTCTCTCTCTCTCTCTCTCTCCCTCTTCTTCTTCTTCTTCTTCTTCTTCTTCTTCTCCTTCTCTCTCTCCCTCTTCTTCTTCTTCTCCTTCTCCTCTCTCTCCCTCTTCTTCTCCTTCTTCTGTCCCTTCCTCTTCTTCTTCTTCTTTTTCTCCTTCTCCTCTCTCTCCCTCTTCTTCTTCTTCTTCTTCTCTTCTTCTCCTTCTCTCTCTCCCTCTTCTTCATCATCTTCTTCTTCTCTTCTTTTCCTCTCTCTCTCTCCCCTCTTCTTCTTCTTATCGTCTTCTCCTTCTTCCTCTTTCTCTTCTTCCTCTTCTTCTCTCTCTCCCTCTTCTTGCTCTCCTTCTTCTTCTCTCTCTCCCTCTTCTCTCTCTTCTTCTTTTTCTCTTCTTCTCCTCTCTCTCTCTCTCTCTCCATGTGACGATGATGACTAGGAGGGCTGCGCCTGTTGATCACGAGGGCTGCAGGCTGAGACGGAGGGGGCTGCTGCCAATGACAAGGGGGGGAGGGGGCGTGCTGCAAGCTGACGACGCTGGTGGGGAGGCGCTGTGTCTAGACGGAGGGGGGGAGGGCTTGCTACAGTCGTAGTAGGGGGGTGCTGTGCCTGAGCCCCACAAGGGGCTTTATAGAGGGGGGAGAGATGACCGTCTAGCGGCTGCCACCCCTCCCACTTGGGGGGCTGCATGCCCCCCTCTTATTACTTACTCTCTCTCTCTCTCTCTCTCTCTCTCTCTCTCTCTCTCTCTCTCCCCCTGCGATGCACACGATAGGGGAGAGAGAGGGAGAGTAAAACAATATAAAAAAAATGTAGAAATTTTTGAAGGGGGGTTCACATGGGGGAGACAAGGGGGGGGGCGGGGGGGGTGGGATATTACATCCTCTCCCCCTTAGAGGAATTGAGATGTCCTCATCTCGAGAAGACCTAGGGAAGACAAGCACTATTGGGGCTTATGACATGTGGGCTAAACCCACCACGCATCTGCTGCACTACTCTTAATGTTTCAAGTAGTGCACTCATATTATTCGAATTAACCATAGGTACAAGAGTAGGATTTATTCTCAATTGTGTTTCACGTCGATTAATCTTCTAGAAATTTTAGTCCCTCTAATAAGGTTTAGTGGGCTCTAGATCTGCAACTTCATTTGATTCGTCTATATATCCATAGACTGCACCTGTGTAGCTTTGTTTTCTTGGAGGCTCAATGTCTTCTGGACTTAGATCAGGGCAGTCTCCTTGGATGTATCCTAGCTCATCACAATGGAAGCATTGATGGTAGGGACATCTCCTACGGATGTGCCCTATCTCTCCGCACATATGGCATCTCTTATCCTGATCTCCATAGTCATCTTTGCTACAATTGCCCGATTTAAGTTCTTGGACGATTGGATTCGCTCGGAGTAATACGTCTTGCAAGTCCGTTGGGCGCTTCGATTCCAATCGAGTGTTTATGGGTGGATTCAACCCAACACACAATTTTGACACTTGTTGTGTCATATCCATTGGGGGTGCATAATCTAGGAGTGAAACGAACTTCGAATAATATGCTTCAAGGGATAATCCTAGCTGCTTCAAGTCATAGCATTCATTCATCTTTTGTGTGCGGTAGGCAGGTGGCAGATACCTCCCTCACACAGCTTCCTTAAGCTTATCCCAAGTGGTTGTCCCCTCCGAGATCGCTTGGTCTCTGCACCACTGTTTCCACCAAAGTCTCGCTTCGCCTGTAAGCTTCAGTTTGGTGAGCATGGCTTGGTTAGCAGATGTAGTTCCTGCTGCCTCAAAATAGTCCTCCATGGACTCAATCCAGATCTGGGTGTCGGCTTGAAGAGTCCTTCCCTTACCATCAAACTCAGGTGGCTTGATTTGTTTGAGAAGGAACTTCTTCTCTTGAACCACATCTGGACTTATGTAGGAGTCGGACTTGGAACATGCGCTTGGGGTTGCGTCTGGGCAATAAGATTCTTTTTGTTAACATCTTATCACACATTTCCCATATTATGTTAATACCACTAGCACAGCTTTTAGCCAAGTGATTTAATCACTTAACACCTTAGTTAATATTCACGATCAAGATAGAAAATTGTAAAAAGTCTTATTTATTCATGAGGGCATAACCCTTTGAGTACATTTATTTTGGATAAGTAGGACAAGCTGATTGATACATCAAATTGGGAAAAATAGGATTGTGCTACAATCGACTACAGGGATAGAATAATAATACGGAGTGGGGTCATGGATTTTGAGAAAAGGGTAAGTCATAGGAAGCTTGGGGTATCCCTTCCTTTGATACCCGTTCTTCTCATGGCGCCCTAGCACTTTGATCCTGTCGGTAGAGATCACGCGGGTCACCTCTTCATAGACATACTTGTTCTACTTGACTCGCCGACTGCTAACATGCAACGTTGTGTTTACGTGAGCTTCGACAAAGATGAATAGATTCACGATCTTTAAATCCTCCATCCACTTGATTCTCTTCAAGTTGGTCTGAAGGTACGCGAGTCGGTGGGCTGCTATGCAGTATATTCGTGAGTGTCCCGTCCATCTCCGCTCCGCATACACAAGCGAAGGGTTATAGATGCGGTCCACAATATCCATCATGCCAAGCCTTTGATGATAATTTGAAGCATGCATTGCAGTCATGAACATGACCTGGAATACCAAGAACTTGCTCTATGCTTCGTGACTCTGCAACCCAACATCCATAAGTGAGTAAAGAAATGTTTTCAACAGAAAACACTACTCTATTCCACTCACCTTCCCCTGACTATCCCCTTATTCCCTTTATTTTCCTCCATTAAGCCTCCTTGTAATCCTTGGATCTCGTTGGTTCGCTCTGATACCAACTGTAACATGGCCGATCCACAAATTGCAGGACACGTCTTAGCAGTCCATCGAGAGATATATCTAGAGGACACCACCCGGCACTCCCAAGGAATGACACCAGGTTTGCCAGCTAGGGTCTCTCGAGTTTGCCTCGCAACGGAACTTATTCGGCCGTTCCCACTAGGATCGACCTAAAGTCCGGGTTCCTAGCAGTTGAGTCTTCCTAAGAGCCTTCTAGCGTCGCTCCACTTTGCGTAGATACAATCGGACCAAGGCAAACTCATACCGCACTTGGTTCAAAGAGAATGGGAAATGAGAGGGATGCATCACTCAACCTCTCTGCCTGTAAGGCATAGTCCCATTCCGGTCCCCTAAAATGACGTGAATCACATTTTTAACTTACAAGTACCAAGGTCCTTGTCTATCTAACGTTCGCATCAAATAAATTCCATTGAGAAAAGCTCTCGGCTAACTGAGACTACCCTGCCGTAGGATGGACCCGACGGTCACATCCACCACGCTTCCCTCGGGTTTTTTTAGTTATCTAATTACCTACCACATTAAGTTTGACACATAAAAGCAGTTTTCTTAATTAACCCGTTAATCACAGGTTTCTTTACATAATTTAGGGCATAGACACGAAGACAAGATCAAACACTTTCTTAACTTATCTTCAGATTAATGTTTGTCTCCCGCCCATACATGAGAATTAAGTGTCCCTTTCTGCCTCCGCAGAAAAATCCTTCCATCTCCCGGTAGCAATAAAACCCGAAGGTTTATCCTACCAATATTCTACCTTGTAAGTAGTATCAAGGCCTCGAGATCCCATCTCGAGTCACATAGAACTCTTGTGTAGGGTCCAAAGGCATTGGGATTTACAGTCAGAGACCCCCATGGCACCCAAGCGTCCTCCTACACCGAGTAATCTCCACAGAGAGACCTCTCGCGGCGGGTTCGGTCCACATTCCCGGTGCGGATTCATAACCCCCTAGGTTAGGGTTTGGCGGTTTGCGGGGGGTAGCTAGCGCCATCCTTCCTTAATTATCCCTTTATGAAATCATCCACATATGAAGCAACCAGCTTAATAACATTTACTAGGGAAAACATCCCTTTTGTTCCCATGGCAATTTATCCTTATAGTTCCCGCCATGAAAATATAATCACTTGGATATTCATCCAAAACCACAACCAATCCTTAAGTATCCTTTCGGAAACAATCAAGCTGAAACAACTAGCCTAACATCCTTTAACTAGGAAAACATCCTTTCCTAATCCAGCAAGTAACCTCTCTGCTTACTAACCTCTTTTCCATCTTAATCAAGGTCAACCCTCATTAGAAACATCAATAGTATACCATCTCAACAAGTCCCTTAAGCCACCATTGCATTGGAACTTAGCTTATCCCTACTTAAATCATTTTCAGCCTTGATATATTGCCTCCCTAGGGTTTACTCTCCCCCTTGGGATCTAGGGTTGCTCAAGGATCAACTTTAACGGTTATCTTCTAGATCTTTTTAATGATCTATGTGATTTCGCCTTGACCTTTATTAATCATGGCTACCTATTTAGGGTAGAAGATCAACCCATCTTAAGCCCTTTAATGGTAAATACATGCATTTATGTTTTTCATGATACATCATATTAGGGTCTAACTTGCCCATCTTCTCTCTAAGACAACTTTTAACTTTATCCTACAATTTCAAGGCTAACATACAAAACTTGAATTCAAGCACTTCAATGTAAATTGATGTAATCTTCCTATGCAATCCTTGATACGCTTCTTGTTATATTTTATGCAATTTGTTACTTGCTCTTTAGTCTCCTTTCCTATTACTCATCTAATGTAACACTAATGACTTTTACCTATTTTATGCATGCAATTCTACCCCTAATTAAGAATTCAAGATGCGTGAGAAGAATCTAATTCTTGGTACAACCTGGATATGAGCTATAGTTGCTGGAGGGTTGGTGGTATTCATGTCTCCGCTTGCATTGGATATGTTCCTAGCTTCGTTTGCAACTTCAGCACTTGTGCTCCTTGTAACTCGTCTCTTGGGTGCCATCCTTGTGCGCTCTTGGTCTTGCAACCCTTGAGGTAAATCGACCACTCTTGCCTTGGCAGATGGAAGTGGGACAAGGGTTCACAAGGAATTTAAGGCCAGTCAATGTGACTTCAAACATGCATAACTCCTCTTCTTCTTTTACCCTCTCCCCAATTTGTTCTCCCTCTATCTCACCCTCTCCATCTCATAGTCTTCTCTCCCTCTCTCTCTCCCTCCCTCTTCTTCTTCTTCTTCTTCTTCTTCTTCTTCTTCTTCTTCTTCTTCTTCTTCTTCTTCTTCTTCTTCTTCTTCTTCTTCTTCTTCTTCTTCTTCTTCTTCTTCTTCTTCTTCTTCTTCTTCTTCTTCTCTTCTTCTCCTTCTCTCTCTCCCTCTTCTTCTTCTTCTCCTTCTCCTCTCTCTCCCTCTTCTTCTCCTTCTCCTTCTCCTTCTCTCTCTCTCTTCTTCTCCTTCTTTCTTCTCTCTCTCCCTTTTCTTCTCCTTCTTTCTCTCCCTTCCTCTTCTTCTTCTTCTCTCTCTCCCTCTTCTTCTTCTTCTTCTCTTCTTCTCCTTCTCTCTCTCTCATCATCATCTTCTTCTCTTCTTATCCTTCTCTCTCTCCCTCTTCTTTCTCCTCTTCTTCTTCTCTTCTTTTCCTCTCTCTCTCCTCCTCTTCTTCTTCTCTTCTTCTCCTTCTCTCTCTCCCTCTTCTTCCTCTTCTTCTTCTCTTCTTCTTCTTCTCTCTTTCCCTCTTCTTCCTCTCGTTCTTCTTCTCTCTCTCCCTCTTCTTCCTCTTCTTCTTTTTCTCTTCTTCTCCTCTCTCTCTCTCCATGTGATGATGATGGCCACAGGGGTTGCGCCTATTGATCACGGGGGCTGCGGGCTGACACAGAGGGGACTGCTGCCAACGACAAGGGGGGATGTGCTGCAAGCTGGCGATGCTAGAGGGGGGGTGATGTGTCCAGACGGAGGGGGGGAGGGCTTGCTACAGTTGTAGCAAGGGGGCGCTGTGCCTCAGCCCCACAAGGGGCTTTATAGAGGGGGGAGGGAGGAGGTAGTATGGGGGGAGGGAGAGATGGCCATCTAGCGCCCGCCACCCCTCCCACTTGGGGGGTTGCATGCCCCCCTCTTATTACTTTCTCTCTTTCTCTCTCTCTCTCTCTCTCTCTCTCTCTCTCTCTCTCTCTCTCCCCCTGCTATTCACATGGCAGGGACAGAGAGAGGGAGAGTAATTTTTTTTAAAAAAATGTAAAAATTTTTGAAGGGGGGTTCTCATGGGGGAGGCACGGGGGAAGCACAGGGGGGAGGGGGGGAGAGGGGATATTACATCCTCTCCCCCTTAGAGGAATCAAGATGTCCTCATCTCGAGAAGACCTGGGGAAGACAAGCACTATTGGGGCTTACGACCTGTGGGTTAAAACCCACCATGCATCTGATGCGCTACTCTTAATGTTTCAAGTAGTGCACTCATGTTATTCGAATTAACCATAGGTACAAGAGTAGGATTTATTCTCAATTGTGTTACATGTCGATTAAGCTTCTAGGAATTTTAGTCCCCCTAATAAGGTTTAGTGGGCTCTGGATCTTTCTCTTCATTTGATTGTCTATATATCCATAGACTGCACCTGTGTAGCTTTGTTTTCTTGGAGGCTCGGACTTAGATCAGGGCAGTCTGTTTGGATGTGTCCTAGCTCATTACAATGGAAGCATTGACAGTAGGGACATCTCCTACGGATGTGCCCTATCTCTCCACATGTATGGCATCTCTTATCCTGATCTCCATATTCATCTTTGCTACAATTTCCCGATTTGAGTTCTTGGACGATTGGATTCGCTAGGAGTAATCCGTCTTGCAAGTCCGTTGGGTGGATTGATTCCAATCGAGTGTTTATGGGTGGATTCAACCCAACACAGAATTTTGGCACATGTTGTGTCATATCCATTGGGGGTGCATACTTTAGGAGTGAAACGAACTTCGAATAATATGCTTCAAGGGATAATCCTAGCTGCTTCAAGTCATAGAATTCATTCATCTTTTGTGTGTGGTAGGCAGGTGGCAAATACCTCCCTTGCACAGCTTCCTTAAGCTTATCTCAAGTGACTGTCCCCTCCAAGATCGCTTGGTCTCTGCACCATTGTTTCCACCAAAGTCTCGCTTCGCCTGTAAGCTTAAGTTTTTTGGCGAGCATGGCTTGGTTAGCAGGTGCAATTCCTGCTGCCTCAAAATAGTCCTCCATGGACTCAATCCAGATCTCGGTGTTGGCTTGAAGAGTCCTTCCATTGCCATCAAACTCGGGTGGCTTGATTTGTTTGAGAAGAAACTTCTTCTCTTGAACCACATCTAGACTTAGTGTAGGAGTCAGGCTTGGAACCTGCGCTTGGGGTTGCGTCTGGGAAATAAGATTCTTTATGTTAACATCTTATCACACGTTCCCCATATTATGTTAATACAACTTGCACAGCTTTTAGCCAAGTGATTTAATCACTTAACACCTTAGCTAACATTCACGATCAAGATAGACAATTGTAAAAAGTCTTATTTATTCATGAGGGAATAACCCTTTGAGTACATTTATTCTGGATAAGTAGGACAAGCTGATTGATACATCAATTTGGGGAAAATAGGATTATGCTACAATCGGCTACAGGGACGGAATAATAATACGGAGTGGGGTCATGGATTTTGAGGAAACGGTAAGTCATAGGAAGCTTGGGGTATCCCTTCCTTTGATACCCATTCTTCTCATGGCACCCTAACACTTTGATCCTGCTGGCAAAGATCATGTGGGTCACCTCTTCATAGACATACCCGTTCTTTTCATGGCGCCCTAACATTTTGATCCTGTCGGCAAAGATCATGCGGGTCACCTCTTCACAGACATACTTGTTCTGCTTGACTTGCCGACCACCGCTAACATGCAAAGTTGTGTTTACGTGAGCTTTAACAAAGATGAATAGCTTCACAATCTTTAAATCCTCCATCCACTTGATTCTCTTCAAGTTGGTCTGAAGATACGCGAGTCGGTGGGCTGCTATGTAGTATATTCCTGAGTCTCCCGTCCATCTCTGCTCCGCATATAGAGGCAAAGGGTTATAGATGCAATCCAAAATATCCATCATGCCAAGCTTTTGACGATAATTCGAAGCGTGCATTGCAATCATGAGCATAACCTGGAACACCAAGAACTTGCTCCATGCTTCGTGACTCTGCAACCCAATATCCATAAGTGAGTAAAGAAATGTTTTCAACATAAAACACTGCTCTATTCCACTCACCTTCCCCTAACTGTCCCCTTATTGCCTTTATTTTCCTCCATTAAGTCTCCTTGTAATCCTTGGATCTCGTTGGTTCACTCTGATACCAACTGTAATGTGCCCGCTCCTCAAATTGCGAGACATGTCTTAGCAGTCCATCAAGAGATATATCTAGAAGACGCCACCTGGCACTCCCAAGGAATGACACGGGGTTTGCCAACTCGGGTCTCTTGAGTCTACCTCGCAACGGAACTTATCCGGCCGTTCCCACTAGGATCGACCTGAAGTCCGGGTTCGTAGCAGTCGAGTCTTTCTAACTAGGGTCTCTCGAGTCTGCCTCGCAACGGAACTTATCTGGCCGTTCCCACTAGGATCGACCTGAAGTCCGGGTTCCTAGCAGTCAAGTCTTTCTAACAGCCTTCTAGCGTCGGTCAATAGCCGCTCCACTTTGCGTAGATACAATAGGACCACGGCAAACTCATACCGCACTTGGTTCAAAGAGAATGGAAAACGAGAGGGATGCATAGCTCAACCTCTCTGCCTGTAAGACATAGTTCCATTATGGTCCCCTAAAAAGGCATGAATCAGGTTTTTAACTTTTAAGTTCTAAGGTCCTTGTCTATCTAACGTTCGCATCAAATAAATTCCATCGAGAAAACCTCTCGACTAATGAAGACCACCCTATCGTAGGATGGACTCGACGGTCACATCCACCACGCTTCCCTCGGGGGTTGTTTTAGTTATCTAATTACTAACCACTTTATGTTCGACACATAAAAGTAGCTTCCTTAATTAACCCGTTAATCACAGGTTCGTAATTTAGGGCATAGACACGAAGACAAGATAAAAAACTTTCTTAACTTATCTTCAGATTAATGTTTGTCTCCCGCCCATACATGAGAATTAAGTGTCCCTTTCTGCCTCCATAGAAAAATCCTTCCGTCTCTCGACAATAAAACTCGAAAGTTTATCCTACCAAGATTCTGCCTTGTAACTAGTATCAAGGCCGTGAGATCCCATCTCGAGTCACGTAGAACTCTTGTGTAGGGTCCGGAGGCATTGGGATTTACGTCCAAAACCCCCCTTGGCACCCAAGCGTCCTCCTACACCAAGTAATTTCCACGGAGAGACCTCTCGCGACGGGTTCGGTCCATATTCCCAGCGCCGATTCATAACCCCCTTGGATAGGGTTTGGTGGTTTGTGGGGGGTAGCTAGCGCAATCCTTCCTTAATTATCCCTTTAGGAAATCATCCACATTTGAAGCAACCAGCCTAATAACATTTACTAGGGAAAACATCCCTTTTGTTCCCATGGCAATTTATCCTTACAGTTCCCGCCATGAAAATATAATCACTTGGATATTCATCCAAAATCACAACCAATCCTTAAGTATCCTTTCGGAAACAATCAAGTTGAAACAACGAGCCTAACATCCTTTAACTAGGTAAACATCCTTTCCTAATCCAGCAAGTAACCTCTCTACTTACTAACCTCTTTTCCATCTTAATCAAGGTCAACCCTCATTAGAAACATCAATGGTAAACCATCTCAACAAGTCCCTTAAGCCACTGTTGCATTGGAACTTAGCGTATCCCTACTTAAATCATTTTCAGCCTTGATATATTGCCTCCCTAGCCATCTTAAGCCCTTTAATGGCAAATACATGCATTTATGTTTTTCATGATACGTGGGATTAGGATCTAACTTGCCCATCTTCTCTCTAAGACAACTTTTAACTTTATCCTACAATTTCAAGGCTAACATACAAAACTTGAATTCAAGCACTTCAATGTACGTTAAAATTGATGCAATCTTCCTAAGCAATCCTCGATACGCTTCTTGTTATATTTTATGCAATTTTCCTTCAATGCATCATCTATTGTTACTTGCTCTTCAGTCTCCTTTCCTATTACTCATCTAATGTAACACTAATGGCTTTTACCTATTTTATGCATGCAATTCTACCTCTAATTAAGAATTCAAGATGCGTGAGAAGAATCTAAATCTTGGTACAACCTGAATATGAGCTATAGTTGCTAGAGGGTTGGTGGTATTCATGTCTCTGCTTGCATTGGATATGTTCCTAGCTCCGTTTGCAACTTCAGCACTTGTGCTCCTTGTAACTCGTCTCTTGGGTGCCATCCTTGTGCGCTCTTGGTCTTGCAACCGTTGAGGTAAATCGACTGCTCTTGCCTTGGCAGATGGAAGTGGTATGAGGGTTCACAAGGAATCTAAGGCCAATCAATGTGACTTCAAACATGAATAACTCTTCTTCTTCTTTTACCCTCTCCCCAATTTGTTCTCCCTCTATCTCACCCTCTCCATTTCATAGTCTTCTCTCCCTCCCTCTCCCTCTCTCCCTCTTCTTCTTCTTCTTCTTCTTCTTCTTCTTCTTCTTCTTCTTCTTCTTCTCTCTCCCTCTTATTCTTCTTCACCTTCTCCTCTCTCTCCCTCTTCTTCTCCTTCTTCTTCTCCTTCTCTCTCCCTCTTCTTCTCCTTCTTTCTCCTCTCTCTCCCTCTTCTTCTCCTTCTTTATCTCCCTTCCTCTTCTTCTTCTTCTTCTTCTTCTTCTTCTTCTTCTTCTTCTTCTCCTCTCTCTCCCTATTCTTCTTGTTCTTCTTCTCTTCTTCTCCTTCTCTCTCTCTCCTCTTCTTCTTCTTCTCTTCTTCTCTTCTTCTCCTTCTCTCTCTCCCTCTTCTTCCTCTTTTTCTTCTTCTCTTCTTTTCCTCTCTCTCTCCTCTTCTTCTTCTTCTCTTCTTCTCCTTCTCTCTCTCCCTCCTCTTCCTCTTCTTCTTCTTCTCTCTCCCTCTTCTTCCTCTTTTTCTTTTCCTCTTCTTCTCCTCTCTCTCTCCACGTGATGATGATGGCCACGGGGGCTGCGCCTGTTGATCATGGGGGCTGCGGGCTGACACGAAGGGGGCTGCTGTCAACGACAAGGGGGGGTGTGCTGCAAGCTGACAATGCTGGAGGGGGGGCCTGTGTCCAGACGGAGGGGGGGAGGGCTTGCTACAGTAAAAGCAGGGGGCACTGTGCCTCGGCCCCACAAGGGGCTTTATAGAGGGGGAGGGAGGAGGTGGTATGGGGGGGAGAGACGGTCGTCTAGCGGCTGCCACCCCTCCCACCCGGGGGGCTGCATGCCCCCCTCTTATTACTTACTCTCTCTCTCTCTCTCTCTCTCTCTCCCCCCGCCATGCACATGGTAGGGGGAGAGAGAGGGAGAATAAAATAATTTCAAAAAAATGCAAATTTTTTTGAAGTGGGGGTTCTCATGGGAGAGGCACGGGGGAAGCACCGAGGGGGGATATTACAACAAGTGATCTCCTTCAAGCTATGGCAATATTTCTCTCTATTGGGGACTCTCCTCTCTCCCCTGGAACCCTATTATTGATAGTTTTGGATAGCAACTGAAAATCTCTGATTTCTTGAAGCAAATGAAGGGAGTATTGGTTGCAAAGCACTCTTGGAGCTTGCCTATGAACGTGGCTTCAATCCATTGTCTACATTGAAGCAACATTGAAGCATCCATGGGTTTATTCTAATCTATGGAAGCTTTGGATAGCTTGTATCTTCAATGTCAGTTAAATTCTTGGTTCTCATGCCAATAATTGGAGTTTTCAGCTTGTATTGGAGTTATTCTCTACTATCTTCCAAGTTCTTCATCAAATAGAAGAAGATTATTCCTTCATCAACCTTTCTTGAAGTATGGAGCAACAATGGAGTCCATATGAAGCTGGGAGCTTATGCTACATTGAATCTTGCTAAAATTGGGATTTCTATGGATCTTTATAGCTAAAGATAGTCTATTTTTGTGTGAGGACTCTACATCAACTACATTCATCAATCACAAGCATATGAGGTATTTTAAATAATCTTTAATCTCTCCCTTTTGAATCCAATTGCTAAGCTGATCCAATTGATGAATGAGGGATTAAAATGATTCAGAATTCCAATTATTCTCTTAAAAACAATTTATGAATAATACATTTAGCGATCCTAGTGATTAATTTCTGATTGATCACTTACATTCATTGAAAATAACCACTTCCAATGCTTCAAATTCTCACCCTTTCTTCTCTAACCTGACATTGAAATGTTTTCCTTTTGTTTCCTTGCCTTGAATAAAAAAATGTTGCCCAATGGTAAGTGAAATACAATTGTAAAGCAGTGAGTCACTGTTGTAGGTATTCTTTACCTTATCGCACTTTATCTTTAGTTCAACTTCTTCCAATCTCATGCATATCATGAAATGACAATCAAATCCTTTCCAATATATGCATTTCATGCTGTTTTCTTAATCTAGCATTGACCTGCCATGTATCTACCCACAAGGAAAAGTGGATGCCAGGCAAGTTGGTAGGACAAAAGAGAGGTGACCCTCCCCTACTTACAAGGACCTTGAAAGGGAGCACAAACCGGCTTGAGAGGGAAATTTGCACAACCCTCAAGTCTCGGATCCCACGCATTTAAAGTTCAGGTGCATGTACCATTCAAGGGAACAAGAATTCAGCTTTCAACATGGTATATTTTTCATGGGTTACATGATGCAAAGGCAAATGTATGGCAACATACTGCAATGCAAGTGGAAAATGGGGACAGAGAGAATTATGAATTCTATTGGTGGCATTTGTTAATTGGGTCAGTAATAAAAGAGTTGGAACAGGGTTTTCAAGCAAAGTTCCATTGATTGGACCCTTCTTTTGCATCATACAGTGGGATTGTTCAATCCTTGGTTTATTGCAGAGGTTATTTTTAGTATTGGCAAATGTATGGAGCTCATTTGTAGGTCTACATGTTGGTACATGCATGAAAATTGATGGTACAATTCATTAAATGACCAAAACAGAGCATTCACAAGTTGTGGGAAATTCCAGATAGCTACAGTAAATTACTTACAAAATTTTATGTACTCAACCATTTTCAACACTTGATAGCTCATTTGAAAAGGGACATCCTAAGCTTTATAGAAAGCCAAGAAGTTGGTCATTTGGATCATTAGAGCTCAAGATATTTGAGTTTTCCTTTTGCTATATACTTAGGACAGGACGTCACCTATGGCCAAAAATAAAAGAAAGGAACCTATTATGGATACCATCAGTGAAGGACTAAAGGATTATTAGTTGGATAAAGAGCATGAAGCTTCACAAGAGGCTATTTACCTTGAGAACCATGGTAATGAGGAGCTAGAGATAAGTTCAACACATGCTATAGTAAACAAACAAGTGAATGGGGTTGGCACTACTCATGTCTTGTAACGTGTCCACTAGAACCCTCTAGGACACGTCTTGGCAGTCCATCGGAAGGCTGTCTAGAGAACTCCGCCCGGCACTCCCATGGAATGTTACGGGTTTTGTAATCTAGGTCTTTCCGCGTCTGCCACGTAGCGGAAGTGTCCTGGCCGTTTCCCACTTAGGATCGACCGGAATTAAGGTTTTCTAGTTTGGTCATTAGCTAGCAGCAACTAGCGTCAGACCCGAGCGAACTACTTTACGCAGAAACGCCAGGTCCGAAGCGGATTCACGCTGCACTTGGTTCAAGGAGAATGGGAGACGAGAGGGATGCAAGGCTCGACCTCTCTGCCATAAGGCATAGTCCCATTCCGTTCCCCTAAAACAGCGTGAATTGGGTAATAGTTAATTCTAAGTCATCGTTCTCGTTACTTGTTTTGGAGATGACGATCATCCTCTGTTCGTTGAAGACTTTGAGAAAAGTTCCCGGCTAACCGGGACCACCCATCCATAGGACAGACCCATGGTCCGTCCTCCGCACTTTCCTCGGTTTGTTTTAGTTATGTAATTACCTACCACATTAATTTGACATATAACAAACAGCTTCCTTGATTAACCCTGTTAAGCACTGGTTCCTTCACGTAATCTTATCACAGGACATAAAGAAAACAATGTCAAACAACTTCTTTGTTATCATTTTATCCTTTTATCTTTGAAATACAAGGAGTTCCGCCCGTAGGCATATTCATAATCCGCCGAAGGTTATCCAGTAATCCACCAGGGATCACTCATCCAAGTTTCCGCCCGTAGACTAGTATGCGGGCCTCAAGATCCAATCCCGAGTCATGTTAGCCTCTTGTGCAGGGCCCGGAAGGCGAGGGATTTACGGCCAGAGCCCCCTCTGGCACCCAAGCGTCCTCCTGCTCCAAGTAGAACTCAACGGAGAGACCTCTCACGGCGGGTTCGGTCCACGTTCCCGATGCGGTTAACAACCCCCTTGGTTAGGGTCAGGCAGGCAGTCGGGGGTAACTGAAGCTGCCTCTCCCTTCAGGCCTTCAACCTGAAGTATTTAGATATCTTTTCATCCTTTAGTTCATTGAGCAAACAATGCAAACAGTGCTTTCTAAACTGTTACAAGCACAATCAATTCCAATGGTCGTTTAGCTGGCAAACCGTTAAGGAGTGACTCCTTTTCTCCGAATGCAACCCGCATTCGATCCGGAATCAATTGCAACTTGGCAAGATTCCTATCATTCTTGGGTTAGGGTCATACCCTACCAATACTTTAGGTTTTGTTATGGTAGATTCCAGCGACCATGTCGCTTCAATCTATTGATTGGTCAATTTCTTCCAGGCAAATACCTAACTTTCCTTTTCCTTAGCAACTATTTCCCAAGAAAAGTGATGTAACAGGATGATTACCCATCCCTTTTGTAAGTTATCTTAGCGTAATAACTTGCCAACATCATTTCGAGAAATGACAAAGCTCTCCCGTGGACAATTCTCAAGTCTATATGATGTTGCAACTTTTTGCTCATGTGTTGTATCTATTCCACGGGACCATCTCACCCATTGAATGGCGTATTCAGGTCACGGAATTAACTTCAGGCGAGTAGCAGGGTTTAGGGGTCTTCTTACCCAACCCATTCCAAACTATATTGGCCCATGGTCCTAGGAATTTCCAACTCAGTCGGAGAACGAATGATCCTTAGGATAAAACCTTAGATCATTTTATGCATGAACATCCAATTGATTCGACATCTCGTGAATGTGTGTAAGATCTTTGGGTTTTGACTTGGCAACCGGTGTAAAACTAGGTCGAATTCTTATTGCACTAAACCCTAGTTAGCACTTGAGATACCTATCATATCGACCCACCCATGTCCAAAAGAATCCTTGTGGTTTAGGTGTTTTAGTCAACTCAATATACTTGTCTTGCGTCACGGATGAACCTTTCCTCAAGGTAATAAACTAGATCTAGTGGAGATTAATAGTTACAATTACACCAATACGTGTAAACATGCGATTCACTGCTTCTACGCATTACATGGTTCACAATAACCCTATCCTTCCTTGGTAAGGTAAAAAAAATGCCTGATAACCTGGACACACTAACTTTTCTAGGTCCTACTAGGACTTACGTCAAATAGTCATGCCTACAACCTTATTGTCTATACTTAGAATCTTATGCTTTGATTCCTAAATGCGGTTCCTAATGAATGACATTTTTGCATGATGACTATGCAATACGCAACGTTCTCCTAGCTACAATGAAGTTCATACAAAACTACAGCTAGTGATAATTCATTCCATTTTACATGCCACTTGCAAGCCCATAAGATCATTTCCGTACTCTCTTCTATTTCCTTTCGGATAATATCTTATGGGTGTTAATTTTTCCTCATGAAATCATTACGAGGAGGATGTTGCCTAACATGCGGCACATACTTATTCCTACCATGTCTAAGAAGAAAAATGCACTTATAAATTCCATTTCTTTGCCTAAGTAATATATGTTTAGACTCATTACTTTGATAATGTACCAAAATAGCATCATGCAGCTAGTCTCCTAAGGCGGGCAACCCGTTTCGAATTCATGACATACTTCAACCTTGCCTAACGTTTCAAGAGATACTTTATCAAATGTCTTTTTACCACTGCCACATGCATTAAAAATAAGCGTAAAATGCATTCTTCCCTATGGAACTAAGCGCACCTAATCATTTCTTTAAGCGACAATAAACTTGAAAGAACCTGGACTTGTGGGCTCGGGGAGATATCCACTTGTATGCTCGGAGATGAACCTCCCGCAGTCGCTCCTTGTGACTTTGGCTTTGGAGCCATCGTAGAGGATTTGGGCTCCGGGGTTTGTCCTTACCCTTTTCGGCTCTTTAAATTTCCTCCGAGTCTTGGCAAGTAGTCTAAAAATATGTTTTTCTTCTCCCTTCTCCTCTACAAGGTCCTGGGGGTATGAATAGACCTTTGGGGAGATGTCGTGGGAAGGGGGGTTAAGGAAGCCCCCCCTTAGAAGCTTCTTAAGAAGCTTCTTAAGAAGCTTCAGGGCAGCAGCGATGACGAGGAGGGGGGGGGTCCCAATGATTGGGAAGGAGGCCGCGATCACGGCGAGGGTGGGTGGCGGCCTGGGCCTTTCAGCCAGGCGGCGGAGCTCCTGAACGCGGCAGCGGATGGCGACCACGGCAGGCCTTGGCGGCGTCGTCAACACGGCAGCTCCCTCACACAGCACGGTCGCCCTCCCTCCCTTCTCCCTTGGGAGGGGGGAGTTTTTATAGGCCTTGGGGGGGGGTGGGGAAGAGGGCCTCCACACACGTGGAGGACTCCCCCTCATGCAGTCCGACTTCACTCCCCCTTGGCCATCCCCCTCCCACACTCCCTCTCCTCCAGCCATGCATCGGCTGGGGGAAGGGATAATAATTAAAAAAATTTGCCTTAAATATTTTAAATTGTCCCTCCCAAGAGGGTGTTTTTGTGAGACTTACGATTTTGAACTCCTGGTTTTGATTTACCAATGCGGAGGACCCCATTTCACGTGTGCGGGTCACACATTGCACTGCCAATAATTTCAATGCAAGAGATAACCTTTGCACAGGGTTTACACGGCGTGCGGGGAGTTAATATTTACGGTACGCAGTGCGCGGAAATATTACATTCTCTCCCCCTTAGAAGAATCGAGATGTCCTCATCTCGAGATAAACTGGGGATATTGAAGATTGAGAGAGCTTTCATCCATCCAGGTAGCATCCTCTTCGGGATAATCTTTCCACTGGACGAGGCATTCTTTCAAGGTTCTAGATCTCAATTGTCTCTCCCTGACATCTAAAATCTTTTCCGGTCTTAGTTCAAGGACTCCTTGACTAGGCATTACAATTTGTTGGTCATCAAGTACATGATTTGGGTTGGGTACATATTTTTTTAAGAGACTGATATGGAATACATTGTGAACTTTTAGGTTATCAGGAAGTTGCAATTTATAGGCATTGGGTCCTAGGCATTTGAGGATTTTATACGGTCCACAATACCTTGGACTTAGCTTCTTGCATTCACCTAGAGATAGAGAACTCTTTTTCGGCCGTACACGAATGAAGACCATGTCTCCTTCTCCGAAGACCCTCTCTTGGCGTTTCAAATCCGCATATGCCTTTTGTCTATCTTTGGCTGCTTGTATGTCTTGTCTTATTGACCTTATTTGGTCATCCATGTCCTCCAACATTTGTCTTGAAGCTTCCACTCTCAGGGTAGGATCAGAAAAATTTAGGGGACTTCGACAATCATGACCATACAATGCCTGGAAAGGCGTCATTTGAATGCTCTGCTGGTAAGAAGCATTGTAAGCAAATTCTACTAACGGCAAGTATTGAATCCACCTCTTCGGCTCTCGACAGCAGTAAGCCCTAAGCATATCCTCAATGATTTGATTTACTCGTTCTGTTTGTCCATCCGTTTGGGGATGGTAGGTAGTGCTAAAACAGAGCTGAGTTCCAATAGCTTCAAAGATAGCTCTCCAGAAGTGTGAAGTGAAAAGAGAATCTCGATCGCTAACGATCCTTCTAGGTAGCCCATGTAGCTTGAATATTTCTTTGATAAACACTCTAGCAATGTCGGAGGCTTTATAGTTTGTCTTTACTGGAATCAGGTGTGCAACCTTAGTAAGCATGTCAACTACAACCATAATGGAGTTGTACCCTCCTTGGACTTGGGGTAAGCCCACCACAAAATCCATACTGATGAATTCCCATTTCATTTGGGGAATGTCAAGTGGTTGCAATTTTCCTGGCATCATGACATGTTCAGCCTTGATACGTTGGCAAGACAAACATTCGGTGACATATTTGAGGACGTCACCTTTGAGCCTCTCCCAATGGTAGCTTTTCCTAACTGCATTAAGAGTTTTTGCATAGCCAGGATGTCCTGCGAAAGGGGAATCATGAGCTTCCCATAATATCTTTTGCTTAAGTGACTGACTTGTTGGTATACATAACCTTGTTCTGTAATAAACAAGTCCATTGTCAATAGAAAATTCATGATACTTGGCCTGTAACTTCGAATTCTGATCCTTGGTAGATATTTCTTTTATCATTGCTTGGTAGGCTAAGTCATGGCATGCCTCCTCTCTAGCTAGTTCGAGTATAGGGTTGCTTGGCATAGATACCTTTGTAGCCAGAGATCTGGCCGTTGATGGATTCTGCAAGATTAGGGAATTTAGGAATGCCTTGCGACTGAGTGCATCGGCAACTACATTCTCTTTCCCTGGTCGATACTTGATTTCAAAATCATACTCCTCCAATACTTCGATCCATCGACGTTGCCTCATGTTGAGCTCGTTCTGGGTAAAAATCCATTTGAGACTCTTATGATCTGTTACTAGAGTAAACTTGTTACCCAACAGGTAGTGTCTCCAAAGCTTTAGAGCATGGATGACAGCTAATAACTCCAGATCATGCGTGGCATAATTCTTTTCATGACTCTTCAATTTCCTTGAAGAGTATGCTACTGGATGACCTTCCTGCATAAGAACACACCCCAAGGCAAGAATGCTGGCATCAGTTACTACCTCGAACTCCTTATTGAGGTCAGGAAGTTTCAGAATAGGTGCCGATACCAAACATTGCTTCAATTGGTCGAAGCTATTTTGCTCGGGAGTTGACCATGTAATGGAAGTCTGCTTCTTTAGTAAGTCGGTAAGAGGTGCTGCAATCAAAGCATAGTTTTTGATAAAGACCCTATACCATCCTGTCAAGCCAAGAAAACTGCGTATCTCTTTGACGGATACTGGTATTGGCCATTCAAGCACATTTCTGACTTTGGCTGGATCTACTGATATTCCTTCTGATGATACTATGAATCCTAGATATTCAATCTGACGTTTGAAGAATGCACACTTCTTCATTTTTGCATATAGCTTATGAGACCTCATTGTCTCCAAAACAATCCGTAGTTGAGGTTCATGATCTTCTTCCTGTTTAGAATAGACTAAAATGTCGTCGAAGAAGACAAGCACGAAATCATCAAGATATGGTCTAAAAATATCCTGCATTAATCTATTGAAGGTGGCAGGTGCATTTGTAAGCCCGAATGACATAACCAAGAATTCAAAGTGCCCATATCTTGTATTGAAGGCTGTTTTTGGAATATCCTCATCCTTGATCCTGATTTGATAGTAACCTGACCTGAGATCAATTTTGGAAAAGATCTTTGCACCTTGAAGGCGATCGAGAAGCTCATCTATTCTAGGAATAGGATACTTGTTCTTGACCGTTGATTGATTCAACCCACGGTAATCAATACATAGTCGAAGTGTCCCATCTTTCTTCTTCTGGAATAGAACTGGAGCTCCCCATGGTGAGTTGCTAGGCCGGATGTAGCCCTGATCTAACAGTTGCTTGAGTTGTTCCTTCAACTCAATAGCTTCTGGAATAGACATTCTATAAGGTCTCTTTGCAATTGGCGCAGCTCCAGGTATTAGCCTTATTTCATGATCAACTTCTCTTGGAGGTGGAAGTTCAGTTAATTCCTCAGGGAATACATCAGCGTATTCTTTTAGCCAAGAGGGTCCCTCATGAGACTCTTGCTTTTGATCTAACTTGTTGAGTTTGATCAAGTAAACAGGTAATCCTTTCCTAACCCCTTTTATGATCCGCGATACTTTGGCTAACTGGATCCTTGGCACTCCTGCCTCACCTTGAGTTGTAACAAACTCTCTTTCAAAGTTTCGAAAGGAAACTTGGCCCTTCCCACAGTGGATGTGAGCGTCATTAGGCTTAAGCCAATCCATCCCGAGTAGGCACTCATGGATACCTAAATTCATGACTCTGAATTTGACTGAGGTTTTCTTTCCTCCCAGATAGAACTCCTCCTTAGCAGTTTGCCTAGCACAAGTTACCTCACGACCGTTTGCCAATTCCACAAGTAGGGTAGGTGCTTCTACTGTGGCTATTCCTAATCTCTTAGCACACGCTGGTGAGATAAAGGAATGTGTACTGCCGCAATCAATCAAGGTTTTGAAACCTTTACCTTGATAGTCCGACGGTGTTTGAATTACCGAGAACTGGCGATTCGGCCCCTTCTTGTGTAAAGCAGCATGGACTGTCGCTCTTTCGAATTCCGCTTCCATAGTCGGATCTTCCTCTTCCTCTGCTTCACATCTTTGCCTATTGATAATGCAGGCAGCTCTTCCTCTACCACGGGTGGCGGCTCCTTGACCGCGCCCTGCACCTTGACGGAGTCCTTCGCTAAGCTTGGGACATTGCCTTTTTAAGTGACCGAGTCCATTACAGTGGAAACATCGGATGTTTCGGCCATTACCGTGAGTAGGAACAAAGTTGTTGACGTTATTTGTCCTTGCTTTCTTCCTTTGTCCCTGATTGTGGCCTTGAACTCTCTTAACCTGGGGTCTGAATGCTCCTCTGTTCGGGTCGCTATAAGACCAATTCTTAATACCCCTTGGTTTAGCTTGCACTTCCTGAATTATAGGTGCCGCTCGAATGAGTGCATCCTGAAGATCTGATGGACGCATAGATTCGAGACGGGTATTTACAGGTGGATTTAAGCCTGCGCAAAATTTGGACACCTGCTGTGTCGTGTCCATTCGTGGCGCATACTTTAACAGTGAGACAAACTTAGAGTAGTATGCGTCAAGGGTGAGTCCTAACTGTTTTAGCTCATAGAACTCATTCATTTTCTGTGTACGATATGCAGGCGGCAAATATCTCCCTTGCACGGCTTGCTTTAACTTCTCCCAGGTAACGGACCCCTCTGAAATCCCTTGATCCCTGCACCATTGTTTCCACCATAGTCTGGCTTCACCGGTGAGTTTTAATTTGGCGAGCATGGCCTGATTGGTTGGTGCAGTGCCAGCGGCTTCGAAGTAGTCCTCCATAGATTCAATCCAAATCTCAGCGTCCGATTGGACGAATCTGCCTCTCCCGTCAAACTCGGGTGGCTTTATTTGTTTGAGGAGGAACTTCTTCTCCTGGATCACAGTAGTACTTGATGTAGGGGGCGAATTTGGAACCTGTACCTGGGGTTGTGCCTGGAGTAAAAGTTTTCTTAACATTATTATATGATAATTGACATTAGCTTATCTTTAGTTCAGCTAATTCGTAACTCATGAAGCAACTTAACTTTTTGCAACAATCCTGATACACAATCGGATAGTGATAAAAAGAAGTCCTTATTTATATTTATATGGCGTAGCCTCATACAACATCTCGAGTGATGATAATCCAATCATTACATTTAGTTTGGGGAAAACAACATTGTATTGGATTTGTCTACAGGAACTGTGTAATAGTAGGGTTTTGGGTCATGGATCTTTAGGAATCGATAATTCATCGGAAGTTCAGGATATCCTTTCCGCTGGAATCCATACTTCCCATGGCGGCCCAATACCTTAATCCTATCAGCTGGAATTACACGGGTTACTTCCTCATATACATACGAGTTCAATTCAACCCTCCGACCTTGAATATGCAAAGTCGAATTTACGTGAGCTTCCACAAAAATGAACAGGTTCACGATTTTCAAATCTTCCAACCACTTGATCCTCTTTAGGTTGGTCTGTAGATAAGCGAACCGGTGGGCAGCTATGTAATAGATTCCTGAAGACCCCGTCCATCTTCGTTCTATATATAAAGGTGATGGGTTATACATCTGCTCCAGGATGTTCATCATTTCAATTCTCTGCCTATAATGCGGAGAATGCATTGCAGTCATGAACATGATCCGGAACACCAAAAACTTGTTCCACGCTTCATAGTTCTGCAAGACAGTATTGAAGATGAGAAAATGCTTGGACAGGAACAATTTCTTTACTTCATTTTTCAATGAAATCTTTATGAAAACAATTCCATTGTTGGTCGGCTCTGATACCAACTGTAACGTGTCCACTAGAACCCTCTAGGACACGTCTTGGCAGTCCATCGGAAGGCTGTCTAGAGAACTCCGCCCGGCACTCCCATGGAATGTTACGGGTTTTGTAATCTAGGTCTTTCCGCGTCTGCCACGTAGCGGAAGTGTCCTGGCCGTTTCCCACTTAGGATCGACCGGAATTGAGGTTTTCTAGTTTGGTCATTAGCTAGCAGCAACTAGCGTCAGACCCGAGCGAACTACTTTACGCAGAAACGCCAGGTCCGAAGCGGATTCACGCTGCACTTGGTTCAAGGAGAATGGGAGACGAGAGGGATGCAAGGCTCGACCTCTCTGCCATAAGGCATAGTCCCATTCCGTTCCCCTAAAACAGCGTGAATTGGGCAATAGTTAATTCTAAGTCATCGTTCTCGTTACTTGTTTTGGAGATGACGATCATCCTCTGTTCGTTGAAGACTTTGAGAAAAGTTCCCGGCTAACCGGGACCACCCATCCATAGGACAGACCCATGGTCCGTCCTCCGCACTTTCCTCGGTTTGTTTTAGTTATGTAATTACCTACCATATTAATTTGACATATAACAAACAGCTTCCTTGATTAACCCTGTTAAGCACTGGTTCCTTCACGTAATCTTATCACAGGACATAAAGAAAGCAATGTCAAACAACTTCTTTGTTATCATTTTATCCTTTTATCTTTGAAATACAAGGAGTTCCGCCCGTAGGCATATTCATAATCCGCCGAAGGTTATCCAGTAATCCACCAGGGATCACTCATCCAAGTTTCCGCCCGTAGACTAGTATGCGGGCCTCGAGATCCAATCCCGAGTCACGTTAGCCTCTTGTGCAGGGCCCGGAAGGCGAGGGATTTACGGCCAGAGCCCCCTCTGGCACCCAAGCGTCCTCCTGCTCCAAGTAGAACTCAACGGAGAGACCTCTCACGGCGGGTTCGGTCCACGTTCCCGGCGCGGTTAACAACCCCCTTGGTTAGGGTCAGGCAGGCAGTCGGGGGTAACTGAAGCTGCCTCTCCCTTCAGGCCTTCAACTTGAAGTATTTAGATATCTTTTCATCCTTTAGTTCATTGAGCAAACAATGCAAACAGTGCTTTCTAAACTGTTACAAGCACAATCAATTCCAATGGTCGTTTAGCTGGCAAACCGTTAAGGAGTGACTCCTTTTCTCCGAATGCAACCCGCATTCGATCCGGAATCAATTGCAACTTGGCAAGATTCCTATCATTCTTGGGTTAGGGTCATACCCTACCAATACTTTAGGTTTTGTTATGGTAGATTCCAGCGACCATGTCGCTTCAATCTATTGATTGGTCAATTTCTTCCAGGCAAATACCTAACTTTCCTTTTCCTTAGCAACTATTTCCCAAGAAAAGTGATGTAACAGGATGATTACCCATCCCTTTTGTAAGTTATCTTAGCGTAATAACTTGCCAACATCATTTCGAGAAATGACAAAGCTCTCCCGTGGAAAATTCTCAAGTCTATATGATGTTGCAACTTTTTGCTCATGTGTTGTATCTATTCCACGGGACCATCTCACCCATTGAATGGCGTATTCAGGTCACGGAATTAACTTCAGGCGAGTAGCAGGGTTTAGGGGTCTTCTTACCCAACCCATTCCAAATTATATTGGCCCATGGTCCTAGGAATTTCCAACTCAGTCGGAGAACGAATGATCCTTAGGATAAAACCTTAGATCATTTTATGCATGAACATCCAATTGATTCGACATCTCGTGAATGTGTGTAAGATCTTTGGGTTTTGACTTGGCAACCGGTGTAAAACTAGGTCGAATTCTTATTGCACTAAACCCTAGTTAGCACTTGAGATACCTATCATATCGACCCACCCATGTCCATAAGAATCCTTGTGGTTTAGGTGTTTTAGTCAACTCAATATACTTGTCTTGCGTCACGGATGAACCTTTCCTCAAGGTAATAAACTAGATCTAGTGGAGATTAATAGTTACAATTACACCAATACGTGTAAACATGCGATTCACTGCTTCTACGCATTACATGGTTCACAATAACCCTATCCTTCCTTGGTAAGGTAAAAAAAATGCCTGATAACCTGGACACACTAACTTTTCTAGGTCCTACTAGGACTTACGTCAAATAGTCATGCCTACAACCTTATTGTCTATACTTAGAATCTTATGCTTTGATTCCTAAATGCGGTTCCTAATGAATGACATTTTTGCATGATGACTATGCAATACGCAACGTTCTCCTAGCTACAATGAAGTTCATACAAAACTACAGCTAGTGATAATTCATTCCATTTTACATGCCACTTGCAAGCCCATAAGATCATTTCCGTACTCTCTTCTATTTCCTTTCGGATAATATCTTATGGGTGTTAACTTTTCCTCATGAAATCATTACGAGGAGGATGTTGCCTAACATGCGGCACATACTTATTCCTACCATGTCTAAGAAGAAAAATGCACTTATAAATTCCATTTCTTTGCCTAAGTAATATATGTTTAGACTCATTACTTTGATAATGTACCAAAATAGCATCATGCAGCTAGTCTCCTAAGGCGGGCAACCCGTTTCGAATTCATGACATACTTCAACCTTGCCTAACGTTTCAAGAGAGACTTTATCAAATGTCTTTTTACCACTGCCACATGCATTAAAAATAAGCGTAAAATGCATTCTTCCCTATGGAACTAAGCGCACCTAATCATTTCTTTAAGCGACAATAAACTTGAAAGAACCTGGACTTGTGGGCTCGGGGAGATATCCACTTGTATGCTCGGAGATGAACCTCCCGCAGTCGCTCCTTGTGACTTTGGCTTTGGAGCCATCGTAGAGGATTTGGGCTCCGGGGTTTGTCCTTACCCTTTTCAGCTCTTTAAATTTCCTTCGAGTCTTGGCAAGTAGTCTAAAAATATGTTTTTCTTCTCCCTTCTCCTCTACAAGGTCCCGGGGGTATGAATAGACCTTTGGGGAGATGTCGTGGGAAGGGGGGTTAAGGAAGCCCCCCCCTTAGAAGCTTCTTAAGAAGCTTCTTAAGAAGCTTCTGGGCAGCAGCGATGACGAGGAGGGGGGGGTCCCAATGATTGGGAAGGAGGCCGCGATCACGGCGAGGGTGGGTGGCGGCCTGGGCCTTTCAGCCAGGCGGCGGAGCTCCTGAACGCGGCAGCGGATGGCGACCACGGCAGGCCTTGGCGGCGTCGTCAACACGGCAGCTCCCTCACACAGCACGGTCGCCCTCCCTCCCTTCTCCCTTGGGAGGGGGGAGTTTTTATAGGCCTTGGGGGGGGGGGTGGGGAAGAGGGCCTCCACACACGTGGAGGACTCCCCCTCATGCAGTCCGACTTCACTCCCCCTTGGCCATCCCCCTCCCACACTCCCTCTCCTCCAGCCATGCATCGGCTGGGGGAAGGGATAATAATTAAAAAAATTTGCCTTAAATATTTTAAATTGTCCCTCCCAAGAGGGTGTTTTTGTGAGACTTACGGTTTTGAACTCCTGGTTTTGATTTACCAATGCGGAGGACCCCATTTCACGCGTGCGGGTCACACATTGCACTGCCAATAATTTCAATGCAAGAGATAACCTTTGCACAGGGTTTACACGGCGTGCGGGGAGTTAATATTTACGGTACGCAGTGCGCGGAAATATTACATGTCTCTACTGATTCTAATAGTTTTCAACAACTCTCCAATGACATTAAGGATATGAAAGCTAGTGGCTCTCTTGAGTGAGAGGATATTACCTATTGCTATTCCAAATGCTCCAAGTCTTCCTATTGCCCAAGAGTAGTCAAAGTCCTCAACTTCCAAGGTTGTTGGGCACTTTGAAGTTGGAGAGCCATCAAGGGCTCAACCCTCTCATGTTCAGCTTCAATTTCAGCCCCTAAATCAACCCAAGTCCTACACTAGCCCTCATGGACAGGATTTGGAAGATAAGGCCCAAGATAACTCAAGGCTTGATGATGACACACATGGATGCCATCCTTTTTACAAGTCTTTCTATGGATAGCCTTCTAATATCCCTAAGTCTACACATGAAGAGAAATTTGAAGAACAAAGGTCCTATCATGGTCAAAGAAAGTGGAGGAAATAATTCTCATGGGCAACACCCATACAATGGACATGTGTGGGAGCTTTTGCTCAACCGCCAAGACCCACGGACTACTTATTGTTTCAAGTGTCCCAAGTGAGCTCTAATGGCTACCTCTCACATAGCCGATGCGCCCTCGATCCTAAGAGTGTAGTGAGCTTACCTTGATGCCAATATGAGTTGCCTTCTCCCTTCCATACTCCGATAGCTCCACGATCCTAGATGCTAGCTCAAGCATGCTCAAGCCTCCTCCTTCTCCAAGCTCCAACCGTAGTCGTGCGTGCAAAAGAAGGAAAGGGAAGAGAAGATGATGAAGAGCTTCATCCCCTTGATCCCTCACTCCCACTCACTCCCTCCCTCACTCTCACCCTCACTCCCTCTCTCAAGAGCACACACAAGCAAGGAGAGGAGAAGAAGAGGAGAAGAGAAGAGCTCTTGTTGGGCACACACCAAAGAATGAGCTTCCATTCACTTTTTGAACTTTATATATACAAACCCTAAAACCCCATGGGCACCCATCCTTTTTTACATGACCGGCCATTGTGGCAAGGTCCCTTTTTCTAATTCCCTCTTTTGGCTTTGTGCCCTAGGCCTATATTCAACTATTTTTTTTACAGGTGGCATAGGAGGGAGCTTGTCGCTCTTTTACAAAAGTTTTTTGGAGTTTTTGAGGTGCCTTTTATTTAAAATTACGCTTTTGGCCCCAGCTTAGCTTTGGAGCCCGCTTGCATGTCCTTGCTCCTTTTCCATCTTCTTTCTGCTTTTTCATTCGTCTTTCTGTCTTCTCGGCTTGGGTTTAACATTACCCCCTCCGAGACGGGTGCCAGTCCCATGGCACTCTTGTCGACTGTTGGTGGTTGAAGAGGCAGTCGGCGGAGCAGTGATGTGAGGGCAAGGCAGCATGTAGACTCAGGTGCTCGTGGAAACGGGGGAGGAAGGTTGGGTGGAGAAGTAATGGATGTTGACGGGGGCCTTTGAAGTCGGTGGATGGGCGCGGTGGTGGTGCTTGGAAGAATAGGGGGTGGTGCTCCACCTAAGGAGGGGGATGTCTATCTTAGTGTGCAGTGCGAGTGGCTCAGGGTGACAGGTCTAACCATAGGCGAGTGGCCTCCCTAGGTATGTCCTGCCCTTGATGGGCCCTAAGCGTGAAGTGGGGGGGCAGAAAAGGGCTAGGGGGTTAGGAGTGGAGCAAGCCGGCCGATCGAAGCCATCGGGCATGCCTAACTTGAGGACCCCTAGGTGCGGTGATTGTGCTTTATGAGGTGCTGAGTGGTTGTGGAAGTGAGTTGTTTGGTTTATTCCATGCGTAGGGATGCACAGGTATTCCATGTGTAAGGAGCCGTTTTTTTTTTTTTTGGCACTACTAGGAGAATGACAGCCAGTACCTAATCTTCCTTGTCTGATGGAGGCGGAGAAGGGGGTCGGATGGATTTGCTAAAAAATTGACGGCTTTGCATGTACCCTTTGAGGTTCATGCGGACGTGGAGAGCGGTGGAAGAAAGGAAGGGGTGGTTGCACCTAGTAAACTGGCTGTCGTTCATATCTTCTAGGTGAGCTAGGCAAAAGGAGGGAAGAAGGCTAGCTCTCATCATTAGGCATGCCATAGCGCAGCTATCAATAGTATTGGGATCAAAAAAGAGGGGGGGCAAGCCACTCTCTTGTGGTGTCGGGCCTTGCTTGAGTAATAGCTTAAGAAGCCTAAGGTAATTACATGTATTTATAAAGGGGGGATCTGGATAGGAGGAGAAGTCTGCGAGAAAGCGCGTCATGGAATCACTTAGGCTTGCTAAATCAAAAAGGAGGGCATGCTCGAAGGAGGCGGCGTTGGAGTTGTAAATGATGGGGAAGTCATGCCGCCCATGGAGGGTGGCAACAAAATCCATGCCTACCCTACGAGGATACGCCATGAATGTGGGGTCATTCCTCTCATAGGGTAGGGTGTTGTAAAACACCATCCAAGCGAGCACGTTAATATTGCATACTCGCCTTCTCCAAAGAGGTTGGCAGTTGTAGCCCCTTACAGTGTGTGGTACCTCGAACACCTTGTCTTGCCAAAACTCTGCTTTCTCCATGCCCCACTGAGTGGGGGTCTTTGCCCTGTCTTCTAGCCATTTTTGGCCCAACCGGCCGCCAGTCGTCGCAATCACCTCGTCCATTACCTTAATTGGTAGGACCCTTCTCGGGCTATTAGGTATGAGAAAACTGAAAGTAAAAGGGTCCTTTTCATTTTCTTACTATTTCCACATCACCAGCTCCGCGTGGAATTGCGTCGGGAGGTCATCGAGGCATGGTGGGAGGGGTGCAGATGGCCACATGACTGGTTTGGCTCTCAGCTGCCTCCTAGTTTCTTCAACTAATTTCCTCCGTCGCTCCTTGAGCGCGGTTTGTCTGTCCGAGGGCGGGTCGAGTTGTTGTTGTTCCTGATCATGTGGCCAGGGGGGTTATGGGATTATTTCTTCGCTGGTTCTCCTTATGAAAAATTCAATGTCAGCCTCCTCCCCTTGCCGGTCATCTAGTTGCGCTCCTTCCTCAAAGCCGAGTGCGTCCAACTCCTGGGGGGTTATGCATATAGGTACTTTCGTTGTTCTTCTAAGCCCAGCCTAACCTCCGCAGGTTGGGGTGGCATCTGTAGCCCTGCATGCAGGGCTCTGTGTGCGATGCTCAGTTTCTTCTGCACCACCTCCAATGATTCCTTTCCCTCCGGTCGGGTTGTGTCCAGTAATGTGTTGAGGAAGGGCTGTTGCTAGGCAGTGAAGGATGTTTGGGCGGCGTCCGCTTTGCTTTCTGCCAAGATTGTTTCTTTTTCCACCAAAGCGAGGCGCCCGCCAGTGCCTTCACCTGTTTCTCGTTCTGCGTGGCCCATTCCTTGGCCCTTTTGTTCATTCCTTCCATGCTCTCCCCCTACTTTTGTGCTAGGGTTACGAGCTTCTGCTCCTGGGCTCTGAGTTCTTTGCTCATATTATCATGCTCTTTCCTTCTGAGGTGTAGTTGATCGGCCATGGACTCGATCTCTTTTCACTGTTACTCCCTCTCTTGTCTTCTCTCCTCTTCTTTGGCGCTTAGTTCCTCCATCATTTGCTCAATGTTGGCAGTTTTCGCCTCCAATTCCCCATGTTGCATCAGGAGGAGCTTGTATTCCCGTTGCATCTGCACAAGTTCTTGATTTTCGTCCTCAAGCCGCTGTTTGTAGCTTTCTTCCATGTCTTCTTTTGCTTTCAATTCTTGCTTGAGGTCAAATATTTGACGTTGTTGCATGGCTATGATGCGGGTTTTCTCCAGTTTGAAGGTGGCCATTGACTCTTTCTCTGCCACCAACTCAGCCCACCACCAATCTCTTTTCCTCCTTCGCTCTCTCCAATTGGGAGAGCAGCTTGGCGACATATTCATCGTAATTGGCTGGTGGAGTCATTGTTGCATGGGTGGGGGTGGTTGAGGCCTCCACATGCAGACGCTTCTGGTCCTGCCTCAATTCTGCATCTACGATTGGCCTTTTTTGCCCCATGGCCGTGGTTTCTATGCTCTTCCCTTGGGCCATTTCTTTATTGATGAAGTATTGCATCCAGGCCACAAAGTTGGAAACTTCCATGCTGGTGGGGATGCTAGGGGTGAGCATAGTGGATTTAGTGGAGGGTGCCATGAGGGTGGGGATAGGATGGAGGGGTGCTTTGCCTTTGCCTTCCAGGACTGCGGGCAGCGCGGCTTCTAGTGCATGCGCGCTAGAGCTAGGCCCTTCTTCCCTCAGCTGGCTCCAGGCTCTTGGATCATCCGCCCTGCATTGTTGCTCAATGGACAAGTGTGTGGCCTCGGCCAAGTCCTCCTCTTCCTTTCTTCTTAATTCCTCTTCTTCCTCCACAGCTCTTCTTTGCCTTTCTTTTTTGGCCTTTCTGTATTCTTCCTCCAGTTTCTCCTTTTCTTCCTACTCCTCTCTTTTTCTCTTTTCAGTCTCCTGCTTCGACGCCTTTTTAGCCCGTTTGTGCTCTATTGTTTCTTCTTCTTCCTGCTTCCTCTTCTTCTCCCTCTCCTCGGCCTCCCTGAGGGATTGTCTTTTTGCTTTTTCCAAATCTTCCTTCTCCTCCCTGTGGCCTTCATCCAATTTCTTTTTCTTCTGCACTGTCTTCTTCTTGGTTTCCTTGACTTGCTTTTTGCTTGATTGCTCTTCTTGCCCCTGTCCTTCCTTATCGGTCTCAGTCCTGTCGCTGGACCTCTCCTGGTACTGATGAGGGGGTGACCTGTCATGCATTTCCCCTTCCCCCTCTTCTGCATCTTGTGTCTCTTTCATGGCCTCCTGGATGAGTGCTGTTAAGATGTTTCCATAGGCGATGAATGAGGCCTTTTTTCTTTCTGTGGCCTTAGACGTCAGAGACTCTCCTCTTGCGGGCATGCTTCCTAAAGCCAGTGCCTTAGCCGCCTGGTCGATAGTTTTACGCACATAGCCATTCTAATCAACTTCATGCAGGGTATGAACCGCCACATTCTCCAGTACCGGCACATTGATTCGGTGCATCAATGCATTGTAGCACTTGGTTGGACAAGAGTGCATGTACCAGTTTTGCCTGCAATCTAGTTTCTGCATCAGGGATATCTTGAATGTTGATGGCGTCATTTGTCAGCACGTCCTCCTTTCTCATCCCCTGCATGTCGTATACATCTCTCTTCTACTTCTTTTCTATTTTCGATTCTATTCCCATCACCTTTTCCACCAAGGCGGGGGTTAAGCGAACCAACACTTGCTTGGCTTTTTGTCCTCTTCCTATTGTGACAGTGCCGCACTCGTTGTCGGGGTCGTAAGACCTGAGAAATTCCACACACCTTGTGTGGTCGGTTTCTTGTGCGAATCTTTCCAGGTACTTGGTGAAGTTGCATTTTTCAACGACTCTCCTGGCTGCCTCTTCCTTGGCCACCAATCCTTCTATGTTGTGAATAGTTTGGAATTTTAGTTGGTTGTAGGCGCGGCTCTCCAAGGTGATGCTGTACTGTGCTCTCTCCTCTTCCGTGAATGGAAGCCGGTGGGCACAGTCTTGTTGCGACATTTTTTGTTCCTGTCATGAACCCCAGTTTCCATTAGTTCTTCCAAATTGACAATACAAAAACATCCTAGATTGAAAGGAAAGATTTACGTGTTTATTGAATGGAAGCCTCAAAATCCTATCCAATGTGAAGCCCCCCTTTTCAGCTTTAACTTTTTGCCTTTTATTTTAAAGTTCTCTTGACATTTTTCTACCTCATTTGTTGCCTACATGCTTATGCATTTTGCTTGACTCTTGCTAATTTTAATTGATCTCTTGATTCTGATTTTAATTGATCTCTCGATGCACCTTACTCCCCTTCCCCTCCCAGCTTGAGAAGAATCCTTACTAGGATTGAAGGTGTGGGGGGTTGAGGACCTTGGAATGGGTCTTAGGAGTCATCGGTGTAGGAACCAAGTGTAAAAATCGGGGTTGTACTCTAATTGAGCTGTGTGATTGAGATCAACAGGGCGAGTGCCAACATGCGTTATGTAAGTGAGAACATATGTTAGGAAGTCACCAGAGGCATTGTGGCTAGCAATGTGTAGCTCCTCCTCAATCAGTAGGCGATCGAGGTAAGGATATCCCTTGATGTGCTCCTCCAAGGGGCGGTTGCGAAGAGTGGTCAACACTTTGTACGAGGTTGGCACGATATAAGTGGGGTCATACTCCGTTGTTTTGATTGCGTGGCGCTGCTCCATGTTGCTCATGACTCGGCAGCCCTCTACTTCCCATTGCAACCTAAGAGTGTACCAATGCCGTAAAAATGGGGATTCCGTCCCAGCAAGTTGGGATAATTCTGCAATTTCTTGGTTGGTGATGGCAGAAGTGGTTCAGTGATCGTATGACATTATGAGATGCTGTTTGAGTGCTTGCTCTTTGGAGACCTCGTTGTGTCGAGTAATACAATAGCGGAGTTTGCTGCCTTTGCAAAGGCAAGTTCAAACGTCTCGCAAGAACAAGGCATCGTGCGACTTTCGGTTGCGAAGGTTCTGGCAACAAGCCTAAATCCAAGCGGTCATAGCTTAGAGCCAGCTCTCTGAAGGTGGCATCGAGCCGTCTAATGCAATCAACCATGTCATCCCCTGTATCTGTGGCTAGATCTGAGGCCAGTGTCAAAAATGACTTTCGCTCGTAGGAGGGCTTAAGACATGTGCGGTGGTTGGGGTTTAATGGCCCTAGAGCCTTTGACAGCAGATAATTGTGGTTGCGAGTGTGCCTTAGGTTTCAGTTGGGCGTCTTGGCTTAGGGCTAGTGGAGCGATAGCTACTTCTGATGGACTGCTTCCTTTAGCATGGCCCTAGAGCCTTTGATAGCAGATAGTTGTGGTTGCAGGTGTGCCTTAGGTTGCGGTTGGGCGTCTTGGCTTAGGGCTGGTGGAGTGGCAACTACTTCTGATGGACTGCTGCCTTCAGCATGGATCATTATTGTCGAATGGACTCTAGTGCGTGATGGGTCATGGGATGATTTTTGTTGTTTGGGCCAATAGGCTTGTTCGAGTCTTTCCGGCATGTGTGTAGGTGGGCTTGCTGGATGTGGTCCTGGGGAGCACTATGGCTCGTTGTTTTGAGCTTTGATGGGGCTAGGAGTGATCAAGCTCGGGGGTAGCGTACAAGTGGCAGTCTTGGCCAGGTGGGTTTTAGGGATATACAACAAGGTGTTTCCCTCATAGTAGCCTTGCGTGAGCAGGAGAGCTTTGAGGACCCACCTGCACTAGATCATGCCCTGATTTCTGTAACTGCGCCTTGGTGTCCCAGGTTTAGAGCTATGGATCTTATGCGGTCGTGTGTGATGACTCCAAGGCGGTGGTTGTGGTTGTTTAGGCCTCCATTGGAAGCTATGCTGGTGAGCCTTAGCTTTTGTCACCAAGAGTAGTGGTTCTTGAGTGGTGGTGGGGGGCGGCCGGTCACTACCCTTCTCCTTAGATTCGGATGCTAATAGTTTTACTGGTGGTCGTTGTCGTATTGCTGCGCATTCGAGGTGTGAAAACCACCTGAAAGTTGTGTGTGTGATTTGATACTTTGTATATACTTAGTTGTTGTGTTTACATTTATTTTCTGCATATGAGTATAGTGGGGAGGAGTTGGAGGCATAGTGGTGGAAATGATGAGATGCTTTCAGCCTATGTTGAGCAAGGTCGAGTGGAAAGCACAACTGATGCTGGTGAACGTGTTACACGTATTCGTTCAGGACTTTGCCTTCTCCTTCTTCAGCTACATCAAAAATACCTAATGATACCAAGCCTCCACATCCAGGAGTTGGAAAGAAGGAGCCCAAGCATATTGGACGCTTTGATGTTTTCGAGGATGATCCAGATCAAGATAGTGTAGATTCACCTCATGGGATCCTAAACATGGAGATTTACTAACAACAGCTTCAGGAGATAGAACTGTGCGTCTTTGGGATGCTTGTACTGGTAAGTGCTCCCAACAAGTGGAGTTGAGTGGTGAGAATATAAATATCACTTTCAAGCCTGATGGGTCACATATTGCTGTTGGAAATAGAGATGATGAGCTGACTATTATAGATGTTCGTAAGTTCAAGCCAATCAACAAGCGCAAGTTTCCTTATGAGGTGAATGAAATAGCGTGGAATACCATTGGAGAACTGTTCTTCCTCACAACTGGGAATGGAACGGTGGATATCTTGTCCTACCCATCTCTTTCTACATTACACACACTTGATGCTCACACAGCAGGTTGTTATTGTTTTGCCATTGATCCGACTGGGAGGTACTTTGCAGTGGGGAGTGCAGATGCTCTTGTGAGCCTCTGGGATCTTTCTGAGATGCTTTGTGTTCGTACTTTTACCAAGCTTGAAGCAAAGCAAAAGATCTAGAGTTGAAGGGACATGCGACGTAAAGATGAAAGATGCCGCTTTTCTGCGTGTGTATGAGAGGAAAGTGTGGCTAAAAAAGTGGGCTTTTTCTAGTTCACGGAAGAAAAAAGCTTTGGGGGGAAGGATCGACTGGGGGAGGAAGGCTGCAAGAGAAAAAGCATCGACAATAGAGGACGGAAATGGACGAAGAAGATGGAAGTAATAAGGAATTAGAAGCCACAGTTGAGGAATTGCAGGGAGGATGAACCAATAGGGCGAGCTCTGCGTTCAGAACAGAAGAAAAGGGGAGCCACTCATACGGAGTGACATCATGAATCCCTGCTGTAGGGGTTCGATTCAGCACATAGACAGCAGTCATTACTACTTCAGCCCAATAACCATTTGGCAGACATTTTTCATTCAGCATAGCTCTAGCTGACTCCATCAAAACCCTGTTTTTCCTCTCTGCAACACTGTTTTGCTGCGGTGTATAACTACATGTGAGCTGTCTTCTGATCCCATATTTAGCAAGATACATGTCAAAGTAATTTGAGACATATTCACCTCCTCCATCTGATCTCAAGCATGATATGTAACAGCCCAATTCATTTTCAGCATGCTTCTTGAAGTCTTTGAATGCATCAAACACATAATCCTTATGCTTCAAAATATAAAGCCAAGTGTACCTGCTGAAATCATCAATGAATGAGACATAATACCGTGCACCGCCAAAAGAAGCATTATGTGAAGGACCCTAGACATCAGAGTGCACCAACTGTAAAGGCCTAGTGCTGTTTTTTACATGTCTCATGAAAGGAAACCGTGCCTGCTTCCCAAACTGACATGCAGGGCATACATGACCAAAATCATTATACTTGAATTTAGGTAATCCAAGTACTACTTCCTTCTGCTGCATAGATTTTAGCTTTTGTACATTGACATGTCCAATCCGCTTGTGCCAAATCTCTACATCCCGAATGGCACTCTCATCATGAGCAAACATGGCTGCCTTAAGTCCAGGAATTGTCGCATCCAATGTAAACATCTTGCCATCCCTTCTGCCCTTGGCAATTAACTTGCAGCCATTTCCATACTCCTCAATGAAACACCCATCTTTGTTAAACCTCACTTGCAAATTTTGTTCTGCCATTTGACCCACAGACAACAGATTCTTTTTATGGTCGGTACATGTAATACATCATGCGGGCCTTTCTTCTTGGCATCAGGCATCATAAGAGGAACAATCCCTTTATGCTTTATGTCATGTTGGGTGTCATCCCCAGTACTTACATGACCATGTGTACATGCAACCATCTCATCAAACCACTCTCCATGCGGTGTCATGTGGTTTGACGCTCCAGAGTCAATGTACCATCTATCATCTCTATCATGTCTCGATGCATTTCTGGATACATGCTGCATGGAAAAGAGTCTATCAACTGGCTCATCATGAGCACCACTGGAAGATGCATAGTGCCCATGCTGTCTGCCCTTTGCCTTCATATCTCCCTGCTTCTTGTAACAATCCTTTGCAATATGCCCATACTGGCCACAATAATAGCAATCCTTGTCCCTATTGGACTGATCAGATGACTGCCATGAACCAAATCCACCACCTCTACCTCGGGATGATCTCCCCCTGCCTCTAAACCCGCTAGATCCACGCTGGCCCTGTGTATTTGCACCATGCCAATTACTCTGCTGCTGCTACTGTCTATAAGCATTACGAGTGTCACCACGACCTCGAAATGAACCACGGCCTCTAGATCCTCTGCCACGCTGGCTAGAGTATAACACAGTGTCTCTACTCTGAGATGCACTGGAACCTGTATTCAAACCAAGTTTGACGTCCTCATGCAGCAACAAGGCAACTAGCTCTTCCCAGCTAGGGGGCTCTTCTCTGACAGAAATGGAAGTCTCAAAAGCTTTGTACTCTTTGCCTAAGCCATTCAAGGCAACAACAATCATATCATCTTTTGATACACTTGAGCCAATGGTAGCAAGTTGATTAGCTATGGTCTTAATCTCCGTAGTATACACCTGGATGCTCTTGCCATTCCTAGACATGTTGTTGAACTGCCGTTTCAATTGGATCTTCCTTGCATGTGTCATGGTTCCATAATTTTTCATCAGTATGTCCCAAGCATCCTTCGGAGTCTCACATCCAGTGATTTGAATTACCATAGTATCAGATATACATAAAGAAAACCAATGCAGCACCTTGCATGCTCTATCATTCCATAGCCTGTAAGCTCTTTTCTGTTCATTTGTTGGATTGTGTGCAGGCAACTCAGGAGCGGCCTCATCTCCTGTACATAGATCCCAATAACCTCTGCCAACCAGAAAGTTTTTCATTCTGAAATTCCATAATGCAAAATTCTTGTTGTCCAACTTCTCTCCAACTATCTGAGTGATATTGTCACTCCCATGTGCATTAGCCATGATGCAATAGACTGTCTATCAAGTGCCTGACTCCCTGCAGACCAATAAGTATGACTGACCAAGTTCAGTCCGTAACAGTTTATGACAGTTTTCTGCACTAAATTGCAGAAAAAAAACAGGGTATTTCAGCCCATTGACACCCCAAAACAACCCACAAACAAGTGGTCTCAACTGTAGGTATAACTGTCAATACATAAGCTATGTGTTTGCTTCAGCTTAAGCTTCTGTAACCTCACTGCCAGGGTACATACATGCAGTCTGAAAACTGTAAACTGTGAGTAACCAGCAGCAATTTCAAGTCCAAAACTGAGTGGTAATCATGTCATACATGTTCCAAAATCTCCCAGGTAGCTGCTAGTACATTTGGCAGTCAAGACATGAGCATAGAGGCACAGAACAGTGCATAACCAGGACATACAAGTGTCAACAAATTTAGTTGCATGTTGCAGTCAACCAAAATTCAGCATAACAAGCTCCAAGAAGCTCCAAAATGTCTTCCAATCATGTCATACATTTACTTTGTAGTGGCAAGTTCAATACATGAGCATCTGAGTAGGCATAGACAACCTGTCTTCAATGACCAATGGCATAAACTTCATGAACTGTTTGTAATTAACCAAGACAGTGACTGCATTTACTTCAGCTTCAGAATTCAGTTTTCAATTATGCTCATTGCTTGCTTCAATCCTCCATACATTCAGCATGTATAGGTCAGTTAATATAGATGATGGAACCCCCAAGATGACCTGTATTGCTTCAGTAATACACAATGCTTGTCATTGACTGTGTATGACAATTTTCAGCCTGTCAATTATTTTCAAATCTAAGTATTCTGATCAAGAAATCTCAGCTCCAAGACATTTGATCCAATGTATACATGCTTTGACACATTCTTGTGCTCCAAAGATGCCTTCTGAGTGTAGTACAAGACTCCTGTATGTCAATAATGACTGAATGCATGCTGTCCATTCATATTTACAGCAGTTCAGAACTGATTACAGATCTGTGTCTGTTACTCCGCTTTGGGCAATCGACGAAGAGGTGGGTGAATCCACACTCTACGCACCTTAGGTCAGCCTTGTCTCTGTTCTGCTGCTCCCTTTCTAGGCAACGCGATGAGACATGGCCTGGGAGGTGGGTGAATCCACACTCTACGCACCTTAGGTCAGCCTTGTCTCTGTTCTGCTGCTCCCTTTCTGGGCAACGCGATGAGACATGGCCTGGGTGTCCATAGGTCCAACAGATGATTGGATCTTGCGTCTATCTCCCTAGGCCTCTACCTCATCCCCTTCCTAAGGCCATCACTAGTACTGGTCGATAGTCCATGAGGACGATGTTACCCTCTTCGCCGTGAGAGACATAAGGGTATAAGTAAGTCTCTTCCTCATTTGGCTCTTCCATGTAGTGGATTGGAGCGTCACTCGATGGACGGGTCACATAGGGACCGGGTGGCCTCGGTATACCTGTGGGATTTATGTCCATCCTGGGGACAGCCGACTTCATGTCATTAGGTGCAAGGAGGGCCAATGGGATTCCCCTTCCGAACAGTGGTTGCGGTCTATTTTCTAGGTAAGGATGACCATACGGTTGGGAGTACGGAAGTCTCCTGGGCAATCTGCAGTGCATAGCGTCATGACCGAACCTACCGCAGTTAATGCAAGGTCTCGACCGAGGGTCTTGACACTCGGCTGGCAAATGATTTCTGCCACAGTACACACATTGGATGTGTGGCCACGTTGGTCATCTCCACAGGTCTTGCAGCTTGACTATCTCCATCTTGACATCAGCCACGTCTCGGTGGCCTTTCTCTTATCTTGGGATGATGGCGCGGGTCGCTCACCAGAGGTTGGTGCTCTTTCCAGACCTTGCGAGCTGGTTTCTTTTGAACTAGAGTTCCTAGAGCTCCTCTCTTTCAGTTGGTCATCAACTCTAATAGCTTCCTCAAAAACCCTAGCTAGCGCGTCTTCTGCAAGCTCGAATTGGCTGCCAAAGCCTTATACAGTTTCTCGTTTTGAATTCCGCTGATGAACACAGTTAAAATTGATCTTTTAGTCAGTCGTTCACTTATAGGGATCCTCTTGAAGAGGCTCCTTACGTGGGTTACATAATCGCAAATGTCCTCCTTCTCTTTCTGCTTGACATTCATCAATCGTACCAATAGATTGTCGGAGTATCCAGGCTCGACAAATCTCTTAATGAAGAGATCCTTGAGGCTGTTGAAGTTTGCCCGGTCTGCAGCGTCTACTTGTATACCAGGTCCTGCCCTTGTCACCTAAGCAGAGTCCGAATGCTTGAGAATGCTGAGTCAGGTCGCTGGGGCCGTTGGCTTCGCAAACTTGCTGGAACTGCTCTACAAAGCTGTATGGGTCGTCATGGGGTTGGTACTTGTCGAGCTGCTTTGCGACTCTCGGGATTTTAGACTGGCTCTTAGAGCCTTGGGTTGCTCGTAACCCTGCAAGTAGTGAGGTTGCTAACGCTGCAGCACTTTGCTCTACTACGGTGTTGTCTAACAAGCGCTTCATAAGAAGTTTGCTCAGCATCAAGTCTCCTTCTAGGGCTCTCTTGTGATCCGTTCGGTTTTGGCCGGCTAAGTTCAGCACTCGCTGTACCTCATGCAACTCCATGCTTTTCCTTTGGCTCCTGACCTGCTGGTCTCTATTGTACGCGGCTATGCCTTGCAACGCCTTATGGGCTAGCTTCCTCTCTTCTTCTAAGTTTGCAAGACTGAGTTGGGGCACTCACTTGGCCCAACTGGTCTGAGTTGCAGGGACAGAGCGGGTGACTCAGACGAGCCGAATCTCGCCTGTCCGAGTGCAAAGAGTTTTTTGTAGACCAAGGTCTGAGTGGAGTAACTCGGACGGGCCAAGCTAGATGTTGGGCCAAGGGCCGTGGGCCGAGGGCCGAGTATCGTGTCCTGAGCTGAGTGGACACTCGGGCCGAGTGGACCTGGGTCCGAGTGTTCGTTTGGTCAAAGGGCCGAGCCGAGTAATTCAGACGGGCCGAGTTGAGTAATTCAAACAGGCCGAGTTGAGTAATTCGGACAGGCCGAGTAGCGTTTTCGGGTCGAGGTCCGAATGGGCAGGTCCGAGGGCCGAGTTTGGGACTTGGTCTAGGGACTTGGTCTAACAAGGGCCGTTCGGACAGGCCGAACGCAGCGCGACGAATGCCGCACAATGACCATTTCGATCAAATTGTTAAGATTGTGGGAGAGAAGGAAGGAGTCTCACTTGTAGCTTTCTCACTTACACAATGGGGGAATACACACAAAGGTGGAGGCTGAAAACAGTTTTCCTCTTCTTAGTTGTGTAAGCCAAAAGAACTCTAGTACAGAGAAATAGAAGAACCCTATATATGGGTCTCAAAACCAAACTCAACTAACTAAGGTGGCATACTAACTGAGCCACGAACTAGAGTAGATAAGGATAGCTGTCATCTAGCTATTATTCATGGGCGGTGTACCAACCGCATCTGCAGCTAATAAGTCGGTGACATAAATGCACAATGGTCACCCTGGCATATCACGAGTGGAGCTCGACATCTCAACACTCCCCCTCGAGCTCAATCCCAATTCCTACACACGAAGGAGGTCTCTGAACTTGCACAGCTTCTCTGGCCCAATGCCTTCGTGAATATGTCAGCTACCTGATCCTCTATGCTGACATAAACTAGATCAATAAGACCTAGTAAAACCCTCTCCCGCACATAGTGATAATGCACCTCAATGTGCTTTGTTCTAGCATGAAAGACTAGGTTATTTGCCAAGTGTATACTGCTCATATTGTCACAATAAATGACAACTGGCCCATCTGTAGGCTGATGCATATCATAAAGTAGCTTATGCAACCAAGCTATCTCACATGCAGCCATTGCTATACCCTTGTACTCAGCCTCTATGCTCGACAAGGCAACTGTAGGCTGTTTCTTGCTGCTCCAAGTGACTGCAGCACTCCCAAAAGAGAACACATATCCACTGGTAGATCATCTATCGGAAATACTACCAGCCCAATCAGCATTAGTGTATCCATGCAACTGTATCTGAACCCCAGTCTCATAAAATAGTCCATACTGCAATGTAGACTTCACATACCTGAGTATGCTTCTAGCCGCATCCAAATGCGATTTTCTTGGAGCCTGCATAAACTGACTTACCAATCCAATAACATAGCTCAAATCTGGCCTGGTAATAGTCATATAAATCAAACTTCCTACTATGCGTCTGTACATAGTAGGGTCTTCAAGAAGCTCACTTGCATCTGCGCTCAACTTCATATTCTGCTCCAAAGGAACTGAAATAGGCTTACAGCCTATCATCCCATATTTGGACATCATGTCCAATCCATACTGCCTCTGCAAGAGCCGTATCCCACTTGGTGATCTAATCACCTCAATGCCCAAGAAATAATGCAGCTCTCCTAAATCCTTCATCTCAAACTTCTGCTTCAATAGCATTTTCACATGAAGGATATCTTCATCACTATCACCTGTCATAATCAAATCATCAACATAAATGACAAGTAGCATAATACATTTATCTGTTTTTCTTACATAAAGTGAGAAATCCGCCTTGGAGATCTGAAAGCCAATAGTGACAAGATACTGTCCTATCTTGTCAGACCATACTCTAGGTGCTTGCTTCAAGCCATACAAGGCTTTCTTCAACCTACAAACAAACTCAGGATGAACAATATGCACGTAACCTGGTGGCTGCTCCATATAGACCTCTTCTTGCAAATCACCATGCAAAAAGGCATTCTTTACATCCATCTGATGTAAAGACCATCCCTTTGATGCAGCCATAGCAATGACTGCTCTTACGGTTGCCATCCTTGCAACCGAACTGAATGTTTTTTCATAATCAATGCCATATGTTTGTGCATACCCCTTGACTACTAATCTTGCCTTGTATCTATTCACAGAACCATTTGCATTGTGTTTCACCTTATAAACCCACTTACAACCAATTGCATTCTTATCTTTAGGCAAACGTACCAATTCCCATATAGCATTTGCTTCCAAGGCATCCATTTCTTCATCCATGGCTTTCTTCCATTTTTCTTTTCCCATGGCTTGCTCAAAAGAAGTGGGTTCTGGTTCCTATATCACTTTGACCATATAGGCATAGTGAATGGCTGTAAATCCATCATATTTCAGCCTATCCACAGGATACCTAGCTCTAATAGACCTACGCAAATTAGGTTCACTCCCAGGTGCTCTCAAAACATCCCTGGTCTTCCTTACTCTAGGTGTAACAATAGAAGGAATACCCAACTCATCATCAATGCTCTGTTCTGAGCCACTAGATTCACCATCCACATAAGAGTGACCTGCATTCACATCAAACATGGGTTGATCTACCTTCTCTTTTCCTTTTCGTGAAACCTGCATACCATTATCTACATTGTTTTGAGGAGATTCTCCTTATCTCAATTTGCCTATCCATGGTGAAGAATGTGAACCACTGCTAGAGGACACTCCAGGTCCACTAATATTTTGTGACTGCTGCTGTGAATTCTGTGCAGCATTACCATTTTGTGCATCTACATCATCAATCACATTTACTGGTTTATACCAGCTACTCATCTCATCAAAAACAACATCTCTGCTCAGTGTAAACTTACGAGTAGAAGGGTTATAGCATCTATACCCTTTCTGCTGTGCAGAGAGTAACCAATAAAGATGCACTTCTCAGCTTTTGGATCCAACTTGGATCTCAACTCATCTGGCACCACATGAACATAGGCAATGAAACCAAAAATCTTCAAATGAGAAATATCTGATTTCCTACCAGTATACCTCTCCTCTGGAGTCATCCCATGTATTGCTGTAGTGGGAGTCCTGTTCATTATGTAGACTGCTGTAGCAACTGCTTCAGCCCAGTAAAAATCTAACAAGTCTTTTTCATTGAGTATGGCACGAGATACCTCTCCAATATGCCTGTTTTTCCTTTATGCAATTCCATTTTGTTGTGGGGTATGACTGCATGAATATTGCTGCTTTATGCCATGCTCCTACAGGAACCTTGCAAACTTATTTGAGAGGTACTCTCCCCCTCCATCTGACCTTAGGCATTTTATTTGCAGGCCTGTTTCTTTTTCAACCATAGCTTTAAGAGTTTTGAAATGCCCAAACACTTCACTTTTCTTTCTCTTAAAATATACCCAAACTTTTCTGCTATAATCATCAATAAAAGTGACAAAATAATGACAGCCTCCAATAGATGCAGCTTTAGTAGTCCACACATCAGAGTGGATTAATTCCAATGGCTTCTTACTCTCTTGAACATGTCTAGGAAATGGTTTCCTTGCCTGTTTTCCAAATTGACATGCTTCACATACCTTATGCATTTCTGCAACCTTGAATTTAGGCAATCCTGCAACAATATTTTGGGCTTGCATTGATTTAAGTCGCTGTACATTAACATGACCAATGCGTTTATGCCAGATATCAATATCTACAACTATACCGGTCCAATGTGCAAACATTGCTGCACTCAATTCAGTCATGTTTGTATCCAACGTAAACATTCTGCCTTTCTTCTTTCCTTTTGCTATCAAGTGACCTTTATTTTTCATATCCTCAACAAAGCATCCATGAGAATTAAATCTGACCTGCAAGCCCTGCTCAACCATTTGACCAATAGAAACCAGGTTCTTGGTGATATTCGGGACATGAAATACATCCGATAGGTATTTCTTTTTCCCATCCTACATAGACAAATGAATTTTTTCAATCTGCACAATAGGATGTGCAGTATCATTACCAATCTCCACAAATCCTAGTTTTTCCATTTTCCTTGCATCCTGCATCCATTTTGCATGACCTGTCATGTGATTTGATGCACCTGAGTCAACATACCACACATCGTTTCTTTCTTCTGCACTTTTCACAGAATTGGTCATGTGCTGCACCATAAACAAATGCTCATTTCTGTCATCACCCTGTCTACTAGAAGATGCATAATTCCCTTGTTGCAATTTTCCATTCATGATGTCATTCTACTTTTTATAGCAGTCTTTAGCCATATGACCCATTTTACCACAATAGTAGCATTCAACATTGTTGTTTGCATTTTGGCCTCTTTGCCATCCACCACGACCTCTTTGGCTCCCCTACCTCTAGAGTTACCACGTCCTCCTCCATAGGACTGGTTTTCTTGAGTTTGCTGTATATTCTGATTTCTATCACGGCCTCCAGATCGGCCTCCTCTATCTCTGCCTCTACCTCTTCCAGCATTTGAGTAGAAGATAGCTTCTTTTGAAGTTCCTCCTAAAGAAGATGCACCACCATTTCTCTGCTTCTCAGAAATTAGAAGAGCAATCAACTCCTCAAAATCAGGAAATCTTTCACGGACGGAAATCGATGTTTGGAACTGTAAATAATCCTTTCCTAGACCATTCAAGGTCACAGAAACTAAATCATCATCTTCCACTGGCGACCCAATGGAAGCAAGTGCATCTGCAATCTTCTTCACCTTCATGTGGTAGTCATTGATACTCATGCTTTCTCTTTGCACATTGTGCAACTCTTGCTTGAGCTGCATTTTCCTAGCTTGCGTATTTGTGCTATACATTTTTGACAAAGTATCCCATGCCTCCTTTGGCGTACTTGAATCCTGAATACGCACAATCATAGAGTTTGAAATACTGATAGACAACCAGTACATAACTTTTTTGGCTCTCTCATGCCATCCTTTAAATGCCTGCATTTGTTGTTGATTGGGAACATAAGGAAGAACTGGTTCTTCTTTGTTTCCTGCAACGAATTTCCAATATCCTTTTCCCATAAGGAAATTCGTCATTCTAAACTTCTATGCTTGGAAGTTGTTCTTGTCAAGCTTTTCAGTGACAATCTGTGAAAGAGAATCAGACGCCATTACAGAACACTGCAAAAAATTCTGTCATTAGCTTCAGCCTCACAAGGGCAAATCTGCAAAACTGACAAAAGTGGTATTTGACCACACAGTCACTTCCTAGTGACGATTTTGCATCAACAGGCAACAAGGATGATTCTGTAACTCCCAATGTCTCTGTGCACAGGCATACGATGCAATTTCTACGGTAACTTTTCACCAACCTGTAGAACAGTGGTCGCATAGCAAAAAAACAAGGCCTTTTTCTGAGTGCGTGCAGAAAACTTCCGCCTCCAAAACATGCCCCAAAATGGCCTCGAATAAAAAAAACAGGGCAACCAGGGGCTAAAGCCTTCCCCCGCAGCATATACTGCCCTCTTGCTACACCGTGAAGGGCGTCTCAATCTGAGACAATGCACTCTTGCACTTTTCGACTGTGCTACCTGCAAAGACTTGCTCCCAAACTCGAAAAATGAAAGCAACATTGGTCCTCTTACCAGAACACCGCGAACTTGGTTTGCTTTCTTGAGCTCCTTACCACGAACCAGGCTCTGATACCATGTTAAGATTGTGGGAGAGAAGGAAGGAGTCTCACTTGTAGCTTTCTCACTTACACAATGGGGGAATACACACAAAGGTGGAGGCTGAAAACAGTTTTCCTCTTCTTAGTTGTGTAAGCCAAAAGAACTCTAGTACAGAGAAATAGAAGAACCCTATATATGGGTCTCAAAACCAAACTCAACTAACTAAGGTGGCATATAACTGAGCCACAAACTAGAGTAGATAAGGATAGCTATCATCTAGCTATTATTCATGGACGGTGTACCAACCGCATCTGCACCTAACAAGTCGGTGACATAAATGCACAACGGTCACCCTAGCATATCACGAGTGGAGCTCGACATCTCAACACGAATCTCCCTAGTCAGGCAATCATCCCTTGCATAAAATTCTAGATCCTGGCTAAGGCACCAAGGGAAGTGATTGGCATACCTAGGGTGAGCGGTAGGCTCTCGGACGACGTGATCGAATTGAATCTTTGCGGGGGCTCTCTCTCACTCTCACTCTCACTCTCACTCTCTCTCACTGCAATGGTTTCAAATGAGCTCTTCCTTGGCCTCCTGACCCTTAAACCCCTTCTCGGGTAGGGCTTTGACACTCTCAATCATTCACTTGCTAACATTAAGCATCCCAAGCTAGCTTTTTGCCATTTTTTTGCATGTTTTATGCCCTATTTTGCCCTATTTGCAACAGTAAACCCTACCCTTTCCCAGTTCGATTTCCTAATGCTATCCTACACTAAATGCAACGAGAATCAAAAGCAACATACTGACATGATTTCTCCCTATCTTCCAATCATCCAACAAACAAACTAACCCAAAATACTTACTTGTTTCGAAGATCAAAACACCCAACCTTCCTACCTACCTCAAGCTCCGTTTCGAGGGAGAATCCCTTACTTCGATGCTTGATTTGGGGTGCGTAAGCGCTCAAGCTTGAATCCGTGGTCCCGGCAATAGAACCAAAATGCGGGAGCTTTCGCTCAACCGCCAAGACCCACAGACGCTTATTGTTTCAAGCGTTCCAAGCGAGCTCTAATGGCTACCTCTCACATAGCTGGCGCGCCCTCGATCCTAAGAGTGTAGTGAGCTTACCTTGATGTCGATATGAGTTGCCTCCTCCCTTCCACACTTCGGTAGCTCCATGATCCTAGATACTAGCTCAAGCATGCTCAAGCCTCCTCCTTCTCCAAGCTCCAACCGCCATAGCCATGTGTGCAAAAGAAGGAAAGGAAAGAGAAGAGAAGAGAAGATGATGAAGAGCTTCACCCCCTTGATCCCTCACTCCCACTCACTCCCTCCCTCACTCTCACCCTCACTCCCTCTCTCAAGAGCACACACAAGCAAGGAGAGGAGAAGAAGAGGAGAAGAGAAGAGCTCTTGTTAGGCACACACCAAAGAATGAGCTTCCATTCACTTTTTGAACTTTATATATACAAACCCTAAAACCCCATGGGCCTTCCTTTTTTACATGACCGGCCATTGTAGCAAGGTCCCTTTTTCTAATTCCATCTTTTTTCTTTGTGTCCTAGGCTTATATTCGACTATTCTTTTACAGGTGGCACAGCAGGGAGCTTGGCACCCTTTTACAAAAGTTTTTTGGAGTTTTTGAGGTGCCTTTTATTTAAAACTATGCTTTTGGCCCCGGCTTGGCTTTGGAGCCCGCCTGCGTGTCCTTGCTCCTTTTCCATCTTCTTTCTGCTTTTTCATTCGTCTTTCCACCTTCTCGGCTTGGGGTTAACAACATGGTCATGTGAATTCGGTTCCAAATTCTTATGGACAGCAACATCATGTCAATAATAATCATGTATATAATCAGCCCCATTAACAAGGCCCTCATTCAAATCAGTTTTGGTCTCATCAAATAAATGGACAGCAACCACCAATGATTGTCACACCAAATATACACTCTCCTATGTATGGACATCAAGTCTATGGTGGACAGCCTCATGTTGTTGGCAACTCTTTCTCTTCGCTGCAAGGACAATTTAATTAGCCAAATGGGTTTGCAAATATTCATGGACAGCAACAACCATGTGTTCATGGAACATGGAACAATGATGTTCAAAGACAAAATTCTTTTGGTCCAAACTTTCATGGACAGCAACACAATAATGGCCAATCTCATAAATATGAGCAGGAATATAAGGAGAAAATAACCATTTCTAATTTCAAGGGCAAAAATCCATCCCCTACCGAATTAGAAGAATGGTTTGACAAGCTTGAGACGTATTTTTCTTTGTATCCTAGATCGGAGAATGCCAAGGTAAAATTTGCAGCCCTACATTTGGAAGGATATGCACACACTTGGTGGCGGTATATGTCAAGGATTGGTAATGAATTCTTAACATGGGAGCCATTAAATCGAGCAATGATTGAAGTTTTTGTGTCACCTATTGAAAAAGAGAAGCTAGAGAAGAAGTGGTATGCTCTTGGTGAGCAAAGGGGATTATCGATTAGAGATTTTTCTAACCAATTCCTTAACCTCTCCAAGTATGTGGATGGAGTATCTGACAATGTCAAGCTAAATAAGTATATATTTGGTCTTGAGTCTTCTTTATCGTCAGAAGTGGGAGCTATGAAACTATCTTCTTTACAAACTGCCATACAATTGGCTGAAAGGTATGGTAAAAAATATAAGAGTTTTTAGCAAAGAACATGGCAACATTTTCAGCCAAACCAGTCCACTAGAATAACTACAAATTATGGGCATTCAATGATTGAATTTCAGCAAGGAGGGAAGCCAACAAATACCTACAACAAGATTCCTACATTCCCTACTGTTTATGGACCAAAGCAGGGTAGTAATTTCAGGTTTAATGCCGAAAACAGATAAGATGGAAAGAGGACTGAAATTAGTGGCAAAAACTTAGTTCCTATGCAAGGAAAGCATGTGTCTAATGACAAGTTGAAGGACATGTATGCGAAAGGTCTATGCTTTAAATGTGGGGAGAAATGGTCTCCCGATCACAAGACAAAATGCAAAGCCAAGAATGTTAAAGTGAGCATGATCTTTGAAGAGGAATCAGATGTTGAGGCAAATGAAGGAAATCTATCTCAGTTTGATTGCTTACCCACTCTTGAGCATGACCATGATGATGATTGCCATGAAGAATTCTATGACCCTATGGGTGATTTTCCATTCGACCCGAGTGGTTACTTTATGGATGATGATTTAACAAATTTGGATTCATTGAAGCTTTGTTCCATCTCCTGTGATGCTTGGAATGGTTCCAAAGGGGACAATACATTACACCTTAAAGGCTACATTAATGGAAGAATTGCTCATATTCTTATTGATACTGGGAGTACACATAGCTTTGTTAATACAAGGTCTCTTGATGGGCTGAAGTTGTATGCACAAGAAATGCCTTCTTCACTAAGAATACAAGTGGCAAATGGAGCTTATGAGAGCAGTAATCAAATTTGTTCCAATGTTTCCATCACTTTATCATCATCTTGTATCACTTCAGTGAATCTTATTGCCTTGGAGATGGGTCCCATTGATGTCATACTTGGCTGCAATTGGCTGAAAAGTATTGGCAGGTTTACCATGGATTTGAATAGGCTGCAAATGGAATTTCAATGGCATGGACAGCAAGTTACTCTTCAAGGGATTGAGAAGAAGAAGCTTGAGGTGATCAGCACCAAGAAGATTAAGAGAGAGATTAATGCAAGGGCATGTATGTTTACCCTTCTCTTATCAAAGATTGATGAGGATCAATCCTCTTTTAATCAGCCCTCTACTCCTTCAAAAGATATGGATCCTTGTCTTTGTAAATTGTTAGAAGAGTATGATGATTTATTTCAGCCACCTACTTCTCTTCCTCCAAAGCATGAAGTGGATCACCCCATCGACTTGCTTCCAAATACCAAGCCTATCAATAAACCTCCATATTGCCTTTCAAAGGTGGAAAGAGAAGAAGTTGAGTGCCAAGTAAAGGAGATACTTGAAATGGGTCTTATACAACCAAGTCAATCTCCCTTTGCTTCTCCCGTTCTTCTAGTCAAGAAGAAGGATGGTTCATTCTGCATGTGCATAGATTATTGGGATTTGAACAAGGCCTCCATAAAAAATAGGTATCCAATACCAAGGATTGATGATCTTTTGGATTAGTTGAAGGATGCCAAGGTCTTTTCAAAGATTGATTTGCAATCGGGATACCATCAAATACACATGAAGGAATACAAGACTGCATTTAGGACCAAGAGGAGATTGTATCATTTTATGGTTATGCCCTTTGGTCTTTCAAATGCTCTAGCCACATTCCAAGCTTTAATGAACAAGATACTTTAGCCACTTTTGTTCAAGGCAGTTTTTGTGTTCTTTGATGACATATTGATATATAACAGGGATAAAGAAGAGCATTTACAGCATTTTAGAAAAGTCTTTGATATATTGAGGAGTCACAAGTTGTTTGCTAAAGCAACCAAATGTACATTCATGGCCAAAGAAGTAGAATACTTGGGACATATTGTTGGAGAAAATGGCATCAAGGTTGACCCGAAAAAGGTCCAATGTGTGAAAGATTGGCCTACTCCAACAAATACCACTTCCTTGAGGGTTTCCTTGGTTTATCTTCTTTCTACTGAAGGTTTATCAAGAATTATGTTCATGTGGCTGCACCATTAACGGATCGGTTAAAGAAAGAAGCTTTCTTTTGGGATGAAATAGTCGACAAAAGCTTCAATGAGCTAAAGTAACTCCTCATTTTAACACCCATATTGGTTTGTCTCGATTTTTCTAAGGTCTTTGTGATCTATGCGGATGCTAGTGGGAGAGGATTGGGGGCTGTTTTAGCCCAAGAACATGGTGTCATTGCATATGAGAGCAGAAATTTTGATGAAAAAGAGAGACAAATGCATGTTTATGAGCAATAGATGCTAGCTATACTACATGCCGTCAAAAAATGGCATCATTATCTCTATAGAAGTCACTTTAAAGTGAAAAGTGACCATAGGGTGTTGAAGTGCTTCCTCTCGTAGCCTAACTTGTCTCCTAAGCAAAGAAGGTGGTTAGCAACTCTTCAATCATATGATTTTGAGATAGCATGCACAGCTGGAAAAGACAATGTAGTGGCGGACGCACTTTCTAGGATGTGGGCATGTAATGTATCTACCGTCTTCACTATATATAAAGATTGGATAAATGATATACAAGAGGGATACATGATGGAGGAGCATGCAGCCACAATAATGTAGAAGTTACAGCAAGGGTTAAATGAAGAATATCCAAACTTCAAATGGCATAATGGACTTTTATGGTACAAAGGAAAGGTCTATTTGATTCCTCAAAGCAGTTTTAAGCTGAAAGTCCTTCAAGAGATGCATTCTTCACGCTTGGCTGGCCATCTTGGTCTCTTTAAGACTTTTGACAAAGTGCACAAGAGTTTCTATTGGAAAGGCTTATGGTGGGATGTGAAAGAGTATGTTTCTCATTGCTTGGAATGTCAACAAAATAAAGATTATTCTTTATTACCAGCCGGTCTCCTTCAACCTTTGCCTATCCCACAAGGAAAATGGATTGACATTTCAATGGATTTCATTACGAGCCTTCCTACCACAAGGCATGGTTGGAATAGCATTTTTGTTGTGGTGGATAGACTTACCAAATTAGCCCATTTTATTCCAACCAAGACACAATTTTTAGCAAAGCAAGTAGCCGGTCAATTCATGGAAGAAGTGTTCAAGCTACATGGTATGCCTTTGAGGATAGTGTCGGATAGAGACACTAGATTCATGGGAAATTTTTGGAAGGGTTTATTTACTTCCATGGGCACTACTCTTACCCCTAGTATGGCTTACCACCCTCAAACCGATGGTCAAACCGAAAGGGTTAATCAATGGGTGGAAGTGTACTTAAGGCATTTTTGTCATGACACGCAATCATCTTGGGATGATTGGTTGAATCTTGCTGAATTTTGCTACAATAACACATATCATATGAGCATTGAGATGGCTCCTTTTGAAGTACTTTATGGATACAAGGTTCAAATTCCTTCAGCCATGTTTCATGAAGACGTGAATCCACAAGCAAAGGATGAGTTAGAAAGAATGGAGATGATTATGAAGCAATGTAAAGAAAACATACGAAAGGCACAAAATGTCATGAAGTCCTATGCTGATGATAGGCGGAGGCACATGGAGTTTGATGTTGGAGATTGGGTCTTCTTGAAGGTGCCCAAGACTCATTATGCATCCCTTAAGGGTGGAAATAACAAATTAGCTCACAGATTTTATGGTCCATATTTGGTTTTGGAAAAGATTGGAGAGCTTGCATATAAGCTCCAATTACCCTCATCTACTCGCATACATGATGTTTTTCATGTATCACAATTGAAGAAGTATATTGGGCAGGATGTACAAGTTCTTGAAGAGCTTCCATCACTTGATGAAGATGGACTGATTATCTATGAACCTGAAGAGATTATTGGGAAGTGTGAAAAGGTTCTTAGGAACCAAACTCTCACTGAATTCCTGATCAAATGAAAGGGGCTACCTATGGAAGAGTCCACTTGGCAACCCTCTTCCTATTTGGATGCTTTTCCATGGCTTTTGCAAGATGAATGATCATAATCTATGTAGGGACAGCTTGTTATTTTAAAATACTGTTATTGATTAAATTGCCTTAACAACATCAAAAAGTGATCTTGATGATATGGGATGATGCCTTAGGTTGTGTACTTCATTTCTACTCTTCAAACACTGAGTTCGGACACTCCAGTCAAAAGTTATGGCAAATCTACTGATGCAGCCCTGTTTGGATAACAAGTAGTCAATTCACTGTTTCACGTTCATTATACTGTTTCTTCACACAAAGTGCTTCCACAAGCTTATGGATCTTCATCGACATAATTTTCTCCATTAACGACTTGCATATTACTTCATTATCTTCAGTTTTGAGGACAAAACATCTCTAGGAGCGGATGATTTGTAATGAAGCAAATTATCAACATGAGATGTAAAGCCTATTGCAAGTATAAAACTTTGTAAATACTTGAGCCTAGAAGAGAGGACTTACGTTTTAGTATAAAAGGGCAGGAAGTGCTAATGTAGCATTACTCATTGGCATTATCAAAATTTCATCCTTCTTGTCTCTCATATTTTTCTTGTACTTGGATGACAGTCCATGGCTACATTGTGCTATGCTAATGGAAGTTGTTCCATGGCATGGCCATGTTGGAATCTTAGTTTAGTTGATTTCTTCTCATTTGTAGCTTAGCGTTGTTACGCGAGCGGTGATCGAGAGGAAGCCTCACTCACAACCCGATAAGGAGATGTTAAGGAGTGCCGGTTGGGGTAATTGACTTTGTCGAATGCACAACACAACTTAAAAAATTCAATTATTCGATCATATACCACAAGCCACACAAAAACAAAACAAAGCCTCTTATAGCTCAAAAAAAATTTAAAACCCGTATGCGGGTAGAGCATCACACAACCACAACACAACAAAAATTACCAACAATTCGAAAACAAACCAAGTGAGATATATTTTTGTACCTTAACAACCTTGAGCCGACACTCGGCGCTTCGACATCCAAAAGCTCCAACTTTCAAATTGGCATGACAAGAGCTCACTCTAGCATGCGACCCTCCACTCTCCTCTCTCACATAATATAATGTAAGGAAGGGGGAAGGCCCTTAACTCTCCATTCTCATCTCCTTATATAGTTTTCTATCCACACTCACACACATTAGGTTTTTTGCTTTCAACTTTTGGCTTTTTCTTTTCTACTGCTTTTCACTATTTTCGTTTTTTCTACTTTATGCATGTTTGCAACTTGTTTGGATCATAACTTTGTCATTTGAACTCCGAATATAGTCGGGCACTCAAAACAATTGGAACACATGTGGTCGACAAGCCAACGCAGGTAGAATTACGAAAATTCATAAAAAATGGACAAAAATATTGATTTTTGTAAATCGCATCATTTTTCTCCATCTTTTATCTTGGATGACTTATTCCCTTCCTTGGCCTATTGTTCTTGTAATTGCACACACTTTTACCACACATGTCCTATTTTTCTTCAAGAAATACTTGCTGATGATGTAAAACGTACGACCTTTTTCTTTTGATCCTTGAGTCTTCAGAATGAATATTCTCTGGATATGAATCTGTTTTTTATGCAATGTGCCCTAGCAGGAATATGGTTTTTTGAAATGAACTCCGTGCCCAATCATTCATGATTTGGAAAAATATGCAATTGATCTATGATATGCAATCAATCAATCCATGCTACACACAAAATAATGTATGCATTGAAGAATTGTGCCTAGCCTATCTAGATGTGATAGTGCGTCATGCACAATGCAAACAGAATTCCTTATTAATTTAAAATTCCTTATCCTCACCTCTCAACTCTCATAAAAAAGATATGATATACTCCACTCCACCCATCCAAAATCTCACAATCACTCTAGAAAATGTTGGTCCTCAAGATGTTGACCAAATATGAACAACCCTTCTCACAATTGATGGTGTCCTTCACGACCCTCTAACTCACCCAACCACCTTACACTCTCAACCAGAGGTTCCTAACTTTGTGATGAACATCCCAAATGGTATGTGCAAGAAATATGTGTGCTCAATGACAGGTGCTCTCTCATGTGCACGTGCATCTAAAACTTATTGCATATAGTTACAGTGGACCTCATGCCGTGCTAGTGCTCAATGATGGTGCAAAACGTGCATAATCCCAACCCATGGCATGGAAATATTTGATAAGAATAGGAGACGACCCCCGAGTGCAGTGCATCAACAAGTGGAACGTGAAGTGCTCGTGAACCCATTATCCCTGTGATGTGCAAAAGTCTCAACAAGAAAACATACCTAGCTCCTCAATGTTCAGTAGCTATTGATAAACACAAGGTTCATCCTATTCAAAAAAATACCAAGCTTGACCAAGGCTATCAAGTTTCACACTCAACAAATCAAAAAAATTGACAGAAACAAATCCTATGCTAGACAAACACAAGAAATCAAATTACAAAACAACAAAACAAACTGTCACGTAAGTAACTAAGCTAGCAGAAATCAAACCTAACTACAATTTGACTAGGGCTTTTCAGTTTTTGGAAAAACACTTGACAGCGTATTTTGATTTCCTATTCATTTCCATTGTTAGATTAGTCCTTCATTACACAAACAACCAGGCTACAAATTGCAGTCTAACATAGAAACTTCAACTGATCTCAAACGAGTCCTAGAAGGACAAATTTTGGGAAGTAAAATTAAGTTTACCCTAGGCAAAATTCTTGGAATTTCCAAACATGAATTTCATGATGTAATTATTAATGTAATCAAAAGAAAAAGACAATATGTTGGTGATGATGCTGAAGAAACAGTGCATGCTTTTTTGCAAGCTCTTCGAGTATTTGTGCAGGATGAAGAGAAGCTGAATGCACAAAGGATTCAGCTTGAAGCAGTTAAAGAATTAATTGTAGCAATTGAAGCTGAAGATAAAGAAAGCATGGATGCAAAAATTGAAGAAGTAAAGGCTGAAAATGTAATGTCGGATGGTCCAAGCCAGTTGGGTAGCCTGCCTCTCAAAAAGAAGGTCCTCTACAGCTCGATTTATTCCAAGCAGTCACTACTCCCGTACACATTAGGCAAGAGCAACAACAGAGACAGTTGTTGAAATTGGAGAAAAAGAAACACCATGTATTGCACTCTTAGACCATGGTTCTGAGATAAACATCATGGCTAGGAGTCTCTATGAAAGCAAAAGATGGCCCATAAATGTTAATCCAGGCTGGGAATGAGAGTTGCAAACAATTCTTCTAGAGAGTTATATGCTACATGTCCTAATGTGCAGGTAACTATTGGAGACATAAAAGACAAAGGGATGTGAAGTCTATGAAAGGAATGAGGAGCTTGACGAACATGGCTACAGGAAATTTGTACTTAATCATATTCATGATTGTGACAAGATTTTGACAAGGCTAGAAGAGGTTCATCTTACCCTTTCTGGAGCTAAATAGATTTTTGGAGTTGAAGAAGTCCTAGTGGTCGGACATCTGTGTGGCCCCTACGGACGTAAACCTTCACTAATCAAGATAGATACTATCAGCAGAATGCAAGAAAAATGCACAAATATTGCAAAGGTGAGAAGATTTCTTGGCACATGTGTATTCTATCACATATGGATACCGCATTTTGCTCATGTAGCCAAAAATCTTTATCAATTATTAAGAAAATGCCAAGGATCCTTTTGGGGTAAAGAGCATACTCCCACTATATGCAAATTAAAGAAGCTGTTAATTTCAGCCCCCACTCTCAAAAAGGCTGATTATTCAAAAGGGCAACCCATCATCCTTACTGTGGATACAAGTCCCATTAGGATAGGATGGATTGTTGGCCAAGAAGATCTTGAAGGTAACATGTATGCAATTCATTTTGGAGCAAAGGTTCTCAATGAACGTCAAAGAAGGTATGCACAAGTAAAAAGGGAATTGTGGGGAGTTGTAACAGTATTAAAGTGTGATCATAAATACTTTATAGGTGCTTCTGTAGTGGTAGAAACTAATTGTCTTCCACTCTTGGGCATGATTATCAACTGATCTACACTTGACATTGCTATGCTAAGATGGATTGTATATATTAAATCTCTTAACCTCGAATTGAAGCATATCACAAGAAAGGAGAATCCAGTTGCTGACATGTTGTTACGCGCAAGATATGGCAATGAAGAGAAGCTGATGGAAGAAGATGAAGTTGAAGAGTCTATACTTGCTGAATTTCTTTCCATGATGCTGATAATACCTTTTCAGCTGCTGCATATACAGAACCAAACATGAAAATAGCAAGTGTAACTGATCTTTTTAATGGTATAGCATTAAGTACAACAAGAACAAAAAAAAAAACTGATGTAAATTAGAAAGCAGTAGCAAAGATTAAAGATTTTCCTATGAAAGAAGGATGCTCAGATAGAAGCCAGCATGCTCATTGCATTACTCAAGTTCTAGCTTATTTCCTTGAAGAAGATTATGAAGAAGATTGTTCGGCCAATATTTGAGCACAATGAAGAAGAAGGAGACTTGGACTGAAGAGGAATTCAAGCATATCAAGAGAAAAGCTTATGGCTTTTTTCTTAAAGATGTGCATCTATGGAGGCACACAAAGAAGAAGAAAGGAGTGTCTGTTCGAGTTTTAGGTAACAAAAGATTGCAACAACATGTAATGAAGAAATTCCATGAAAGTTTGTGGGCCGGCCATAGAGGCATATGGGGAACCTTTATTAAAATCAAAGAAAAATATTGGTGGCAGAACATGTATCGAGACATAGAGCATTTTGTTGAAACCTATTATGTGTGTCATATGTACTCTATGGTTAGGCATCGAGATGGGTTACAACCGACTTATCCCTTGTCTATACATTATAGATGGGTTATTGATCTTGTAACCATGCCTACATGGATATGGAATATGCGGTATTTAGTGCTTTGCAAGAGAAGATCTAACCAATCAAGTTGAAGGTAAAGCTTTAACAACCAAGACCACTCAAGCTATTTGTCATTTTTTTCTTGCAGAAGTGTTTTGCAGATATGGATGTGTCGGCAAAGTAACCGCAGATAGAGGAGAGTTGGATGCCAATGAGGCACACAACTTCTTTGCTCAATTGGGTATTAAGTTGGCTTTGACATCGGCCTACAATCTTGAAGGCAATGGAAAAAGTGAGAGAGGGCATCAACCTATTCTCAAAGCTCTAGCAAAGTCTTGTAGAGGGAAGATCAAAGAATGGCCTAAAATGCTGCCTTTCACATTATGGGCTTACCGGACTACTCACAATACCGTAACTGGCTATATGCCAACTGAACTTATGCGTGGGTAGCAACCAATTATGCCAATTGAAGAATCTATTCTCACATGGAGTTTTCTACCTTGAGAGAAAGGCATAAGTAGAGAAGAGTTGTTGACTTTGTGCATATGGCAGCTAGAAAGAAGGCCTAAAGATGTTCAAGCAGCTATTGAGAAGCTAAAAACACCAATACTAAAGAACAAAAGAAGATTTGATAGGCAACAACGACTTTGGCCAAGAGCTATTCAAGAAAATGACTAAGTGCTTGTCTATGACAGTAGCCTAGATAATCAATACAATGCTTCTAGGAAGTTGGTAAAGCGTTGGTTTGGCCCATATGTGGTAAAGATTATTCGTGACAATGCCATATATTCATTGGTGGCTGAATTGGATGGGACAAGCATGAAGATACCCATAGCTGAAAAAAGAATCAAGCTCTTCAAACGAAGAGACAATTCAACATATGGTTAGAAGACTTGGATATAATCCAAGAGCATGAAGACATAGAAGAAGAAGAAGAAGAAGAGGATTAGAAGATGAAGATGAAGACATGACAAATGAAGATCTCTCTAAATGATGCAAATCCAAAAGAAGTGGCACATGCCGGAGGATGTGCAAGTTAGGAGGGGATGAATGTCATGGGAATGTTTGCCCATGAATGAAAAAAAAACACTTTCTATTGTTTCTCAACCACTTTAGAACTTTCTAGAGAGTTCACAAAATAAGTTGTTCTTCCTACTTCGATTACTCTTGTTCTTCACTTCTATTTTCATTCCAACATAATGTTCCATCCTTTGGTTTCCTGCCTTAAGTCATATGTTCCCACCTTGAATAAAGACAATGTCATGATTACCTTGAAGTTAAAACCCACTCTACTTTGCTTCCTTGACCACAAGTTGTAATAAGTCATGTAAATCACCAAGCATTAAACATGATGTAAGATTGGGTTGTTGGAACTCTAGCCCTTTGATTCTACCTTGTAAGCTTCTTTGTCACTAAGCTCGAATGGAAAAACCACTCTCTTAAGCTTCTTATAATTCTCCAAAGTCTATTTGGTCAACCTAGTGCACACATGACAATGGCTTAACATGACTTATGAGACTTCAAAATTTTTGTGTATTAAGCTTGTTGTAGAGGAGGATCAGCCCGTTTTTTTCGTCGTAAATTTCGGGTAGTTCATTGCACCATGGATGGAGAAGGGAGAGAGGAGTCCAAGCTACCACACAAAGGAGGAGGTCAAGCCATGCAACCACAAGCAACTTAAGAGGACTCTACTTGACATGTAAGTACCTCTCTTCCCATGCATTGACGAAAATGGAAGGCCACTCTTGGCTATGAGAAACATGGTAAATATGTGTAAAGAGGAGGGCAACAACCCATTTAGGGGATTCATACTCATTGAAGAAGAAAGAAGGAATCTTTAAACATTGTTTATGTCTATGAAGTAGCAACTCTCTCCTATCAAGTGAGCCTCTTGTTCCACTTCTTGATCTATATGATCAAGGCTTGTGGGATGTTTTTAAAGGCCCAAGTTTGCTCTTTTATGGGTTAAATCTCTGTTTTGCAAAGCTTCTCTTGCATGGTTCAAAAGGTACATGTATTTGTGAAGAAGAAGAGAAGGGCAATGTCTTATGTACCTACCTCTTGATGTAGACTCTCTTCTCTATCAAGAAGAGATCTTTGGGAGACATAAAACTCTGATTTTGGACTATCATATGCAGCCCAACACTTTCTTTGGGCTGATTCATGTCTCATTGATGTTCCATTTTCTCCTCTTATGGTTTATGAAGAGAACATGCTCTACTTTCACTTGTAATTGCTGCATCTAATCACTCTTGCCTTGAAAGGGCATTGAAAGTACTCTTTGGGACATTATTTATGTCATCTTGGATTATCCTTGGCAGCTCAAAACAAGGTATTCTTGGGCTGAAGCTTAATTTGTGAAACTCTTCTTTAATCTTGGTAAATCATCGGTTGTTCTTGGTTCTCATGAGTGACTACAAGCTATGTTCTTTAAGAAAGTTTCAAGGACATCTTTTGGCACTGTTACGTGATACTTTTGGCCTCTTCTTCTCCACCTAAAATAGGGTATTTCAGGGCTAAAACGTGTAAATACAGATTCTTCTTCAGCTACAATCATTGCAAGTACAAGCTAGACTTGAAACTCCCTCTACATAGTATCTTACTCCCTCTTCATTCAAGGGAGGATTCAAAGAAGTCTTTTGGTGATTTCTTGCAATGCTTTGGAATTAATCTTGGTTGTCCATAATAGTCAATCCATAAGTTGAAGCTTTTATGTAGCTACTTTATTCAAGTTACATTGATCTAAGTCATGAATCTCATGATCTTTTTATAAAAAACTAGCAACAGTGATGCTAGTTCCAAAACCTTGAATCATTCAAAGGCTGATATGTGCAGTCTTTATCTTGAACCTCTATCTTCATTGTACTAATCAGTTGAAAAGAGAAAGTATCTTGTAGATCTTCTTCATGCCTAGGCTAAAATAGGAAGCTATATTCATAGGCAAGGAAGGGAAAGACTCTTCTTGTATCAATTGAAGTTGTACTCTTGTTTGCAATTCATCCATCTTGTGACCATAACTTTCAAGCTCTTAACACATTTATTCAATCGTCTTATGTATAAATCTGTCTTTCCAAGAAAAGCCAAAGTATATGGTGAACTGAAGGTTGTGAAGTTCCTCTTGAACCTATAAACATTCATTTGAATATACATATCTCTTGAAAGCACGTCTCCATCTATCTTGTCCAGCTTTCTTGCCAAACCCCTGTGGTGACCTTTGACCCTATGCGCTATGACAATTATAGTACTTCATTGCTTAGGACTAGCACCGAGCTTCCTCATGCTACTAGTCCCTTTAATTTCAAACAACCACGAACCCTATATGATATGCACCATGAAACATCAACATTTAATGCACTTTAACCACTCAATAACCCCCTTAGTCACTACTGTTTAAAATTTTGCATGCGTTGATAGGTGTAGACATGGTTTTTAATGTATTTTTCTTTATTGAAATCTACAAAAACTCACTCTAACATAGAAATGGGACTAAACTAAGGCTAAACCTCATGCTCTGGCTCCATCATACATCCCCACACATTAATTTTATTTTTCCTTATTTTTATGATGCAAAAAATGTAATCTTTCTTATTTTTCTTTATTTTTTTCTATTCATTCATAGAAAATTATGGATAATTAAATATTTTCAAATGTAGAGTGATTACTCTTATAGAAAATGATTTTCCTAGCATGTTTTATTCCATGGAAACAACAAATGTATACCAAAAACCCAAAAACCGCATATTTTTCTTTAAACTGCCTAATCTGGGGTTTTACGTGTTTTGCATACAATTATTATACGACTGATTTTTTATGATTCTTTCAATATGACTAATCAAATAGAGAATTAGCAAAAAAATCCAAGAATTACTAACCATTTCAAACAAGAATTCATCATAAAACAGTAAAATCTATCCTTTTCTCATAAAACCGCTCATTATGATGCACGTTTTTTAACGTTGAAGGCCTGCTGACACTCTTCCACGGCCCTTGATGATTCGTTCAACTCCGATTCATGTGTCTTTCCACTTTTGCTTCATCGTTTGACCAAAAATGTCCATCTCAGTCCATCCCTCTCTCTTTTACATTGATCCATAAGGACAGTCCACAAGAGGAGAGAGGAGAGAGGAGAGAGAAAAACTAAAATCAGAGCTTGCTAAATAATATATCAAATCTTGTCATTTCTCTAGTGATAAAGAGCAAAAAAATAGTGGATCTCACAGCCAAGATGTGACTCCAAAAAAAGGAGCCCCCCACATTTTTTTAATGTGTCTCTTGAAATCTACAAGCAAAACAAGCTTAAAGCTTGGCTTTAAAAAACATTGGTTCAAGTTTTTGGTTTCACACTTCCCACCAAGTGGATTTTTTTTTTTTGAGAGGCCAAATGCACTTGGAATTGAGATCCATTTGGACGACTGGCTTCGTGACTTCGAAATCTATAAACCTGGCACCCACCATGCACTTTTCGACTTCTGGATCATGTAGTTGCTTCATAACACAAAACTTTGTGAGGATTAAATGGGGGGGCCAATAGACTCCGATTGATGAACTGAGACTTGCATTGGCTTCCTGGCATTGAACTGCATCTGGGAAAATTCCAGCTTATTGATCTGCAAATTGTTTCATTTTGTATGAAAATTTGGTATTTTACAGGCTCCCGAACTCTTTTCCGCTTCAAATTTTACCTTTAAAATTTTCTCTCATTGGTGTCCAAATTTTGTGAGTTGATCATAATAAGTAACCATTTGGTTCCCAATGTTTGAAGAAATCCTTTCATAAGGTGGCTGAGAGCTTTGCTGAAACCCACCCACACTACAAGGAATGTGGCAATTAGAAACACCTGTCTTTGATAAAAAATATCGGTGTCGCTATTTGCGTCACAATTTGCATCGCTAATTTTTGTTTGTGACGTAGATAGTGATGCTATTTGGTGTAATAAAGCTAAATTCCACATCAAGCTTTTAAACTGAAAATACAAGAAATAGACATAAAATGCCAAGAAGCCATAGCCAAGGTAGCTTGGCAAGAAATGATATTACCAATGTTGGTTGAGAATCAAATGATGAGAGGCTGCAGCAAGGTATGCACCCCAAGCTATGGTGCCCAAGAGTATTCACCCTCTTAGATGGTGGGAGGTTGAGACCTCAAACAAGTAATGTTTGTAAAATGACAAAAAGATCCTACACATGTTATACCTCCACCTTTTATACTTACCCTAGACTAAAGCATTTATGCTTTATTACAAGCCATCCCGACCTAAAAGAGCTTTGTCCTCAAAGCTGGAATTGGGACAAGTGATGGAGAGAGTACAAGGATAGCTTTGTAAATGATGAATCCATGCTATAATGAAACTTTAAGCTAAAAAAGATCTCATATATCAATGAAATATAGGTATGAAATTTGAATATACTACTAGAAACTGTCCAAAACAAGCTGCTACACAAAAATGGCCATAACTTGAAGAAGAAATGTCCAATCATCATGTATGAGCTATAGAAATATAAAGGAAAATCCCTAGTATCCGGCCATGCTATAAAATCAAATTTTGATGACCATAGAGCAATTATTTTTATGACAAAAATTTAATACATCAAGCTATCCTGTTCAGATATTACTCTGTTTCCTGCAAAAGCCATGGAAAATAATCAAGATACGGTGACGGTTTCCAAGTAGACTCCTCCATGGGTAAACCCTGCCATTTAATAAGGTATTCGAGTAGCGAACAGTTCCTTAAACCTTTTTCTCTTTTGCCAATAACATTTTCAGGTTCATAAATGATAAGGTCATCTTCATCCATGGGAGGTAACTCTTCTAATATCTTTATGGATGGACCCACATATTTCTTAAGTTGGGAAACATGGAAGATAGAATGAATCCTTGTTGAAGAAGGCAAATCAAGCTTGTATGCAAGCTCACTAACTCGTTTGAGGATTTGATAAGGCCCATAGTAACGATGAGCCAACTTATTATGACCACCTTTGAGAGAAGCATATCTAGATTTAGGCACTTTGAGGAATACCCAATCTCCTTCTTCAAACTCCAAAGGTCTCCGCTTTTCATTAGCATAAGCCTTCATAACATCTTGTGCATTCCTAATGTTTTCCTTGCATTGATGCAAAAGAGCTTCCATTTTCTGAAACTTCAGCCTTGGCTTGTGGACTCACGTCTTCATGAAAAAGGGCTGAAGGTATTTGCACTTGTATCCATAAAGCGCTTCAAATGGTGACATGCCAATGCTCATATGATGAGTGTTATTATAACAGAATTCAGCAAGATGTAACCAATGATCCCATAAAGCTTGAGTGTCATGGCAAAAATGACGAAGATAGACTTTCAACCATTTATTGACACGCTCCATTTGGCCATCGGTTTAGGGATGATATGCCGTGCTAGGAGTCAAAATTGTTCCCATAGAAGTGAATAAACTCCTCCAAAACTTCCCATGAACTTAGTATCACGATAGGATACTATTTTCAATGGCATACCATGAAGCTTAAAAACACATTCCATGAACTGTTCAGCCACTTGCTTTGCTGTAAATTAAGCCTTGGTAGGAATAAAATGAGCTCATTTAGTCAAACGGTCCACCACCACATAAATGATATTCCACCCATGCTTTGTTGTAGGTAAGTCCACAATAAAATCCATTGTAATATCAGTCCACTTGCCTTGAGGAATAGGAAGTGGCTGAAGTAAACCACCAGGTAGAAGAGAGGAATCTTTGTTTTGTTGACATGGAAGACATTGCATAACATAATCCTTAACATCCCTCCAAATTTCCTTCCAATAGAAACTCTTATGGATATTGTCAAATGTTTTGAACAACCCATGATGTCCCGTTAAGGGTGAAGAGTGCATCTCATGCAAGATATAGTCTTTGAAAGAAGATTGTGGTGTTAAGAATACTCTACCATGATACCATAAAAGACCATTGTGCCATCTGAAATTTGGATACTCTTCTCCTTTGCCATGTTGAAATTCCTTCATCATATTTGATGCTTGCTCATCAAGCAAATACTCATCTTGAATATCATGGATCCAATCCTTATGCACGATTGAAATGGTAGAAACAGAACATGCCCACATTCTTGATAAGGCATCCGCCACCACATTGTCTCTTCTAGCCATATAAGATATTTCAAAGTCATATCCTTGAAGAGTAGCTAACCATCTTTGTTGCTTGGGAGATAAATTTGGTTGTGAATGAAAATATTTTAGCACACGATGATTGCTTTTGACCTTGAAATGCCTTTAAATCCTTAGAAATGCCTTCATTGACATGTCCCAACTCTTTTGACAATAGGAGATAATCATTCCTTGCATGCTCTTCATGTATGTGCTGTTGTCCGTGATGTGTGTTATAAGCAATCCCAATGCTTAATTCTTCATCTATTTGATCAACATTATGGGCTTTAGTTGTGTAATTTTGATCCTCTTGGAAGCCTCTGACACCAGCATTCAATGCCTTAGTAATAGGGCAATTCTTCTTATTCCTGGCCATTAGGAAACAGTGATGTAGTAGTAGACAGTTTGTCACTTAACCCCTTGTTTCTCTTGGAATATGGCATCAATCCCAATGCTTAATAGCTCTATGGATTATTATATGGGGATATACCAGATTTAGTAATATCTCAGCTTGCAATAAGGTATATGGGTAGAATGAACTCAAACAGTGTATCCCAGACAACATGTTTAGGTGTAGTCCAATAGACCCCCTGTCAGTAAATTGGCCATAACTTTTGCTCCCAATGTCAGATAAACAAATATTTTGATTCAAATTGGATCTTAGGATCCCCTCTTCAATTCAAGCTATTAAGATCCCAAATCAGATCACGATAGAATTTTCTATAATAGGAAATGTGTACCTGTCTAGAGAATTCCTACAACCTGTTAACACCCTGTGGAAACCTTGTTTGACCCTGTAAGAATACCCTGAATGAAAGAAACCCTTGTAAACCACTATAGTAACAAGGAGAGGGTTATGGGGCACCTGTAGGGCTCAAGAACAACTTGTAGATTGGTATATACATGTACCCTGAAAATAAGAGATGCTCTGCCCCTCTTCCAATGGTTCACCAACCACTTATGGAACCCTAATTATTGTTGATCAATGTTGTACTTATGCCAAACTCTGATAATGGGAAATGTACCTGCACCTAAATTTGAAAATAGCATGGGCTCCGAGACAAGAGGGGTATGCAAAGTTCCACCTCAAGCCAGGTTGTGCACCCCTTCAGGGTCTTAATCGGGAAGGGAGGGTCACCTCTCTTTTGTCTTCCCAACTCACCTGGCATCTGCTTTTCCTTGCAGGAACCAACATGGCAAGTACATTCTAATGGATAATCAAACAAGGATGCTATGCATTGATTGAAAATGCCTTTTAACTCTTAATGAAATGCAAGTGGGTATTGGAAAATGATTGAATTGAAAGGGCTATGGACAGGGCATTACCCGTTTTGCAGTGACTTGCTGCTTTTACAATGTTCCCACTTACCATTTTCATCATTGTTTCAGTCCTATAGCATCAATGCTCAATCATCTAACAAAAATCCAAGTCAAGTAGGCAGTGAGTAGCATTTATGCAATCAATTGAGCTTCAACATTTGAATGGGCAGAAAAGAACTCATCAAGCAATCATAATCAGTCCTGGGCTGAATTCTACGTGCCTTCAATAGGAATTAAGAGGTTCTATTACACTCAATCTCTCTTATGAACAGTAGGACTGGTTCAACAATTGGATAAAAGAGAGATTAAGCTGAAAGTACTAGAATTACCTCTTTAATACTGATGGAAAGTAGTGGATGAATCCAATCAATCAACCTTCAGCATAAGACACAATCAATAGACCAAGATTTTAGATTAATAAGACCAATCTTCAAGAAGGATTTGTCCAATATGATTGCTCCCAAGTAATCTTCAGCTCTTGATTAATAAGATTGCTCCAATGTAATCAAAAGAAGTCAATGATTTGATAAAAATCCACAATAGCTTGTTGGAGAAGATCCTTTGAGCTTTGATGCATGTAATTTCTCATTAGAATCATGGATTCCAAGATTTTTCAGACATTGCCATGTTCAAGAGGTTGAAAATGCTTTCAAACTTTAAGAATTTCTTCAATGTAAGCCAAATCATTGAAGAATACCTTCGATTGAATCTTCCCAAGGTTGTAGACATCAAAAGCCCCATGAAATTGAAGGAGATAATTCAAGAATCGGATTCTTGAAGCTTGCTGCCCTGTTTTGACTCCATAGCCACCATATTTTGAAGCTTCACGTCCAAGAAGGCTTCAATGTCGGTCCCTTGAGTGTTGAAGAAGCTCCATGATACTTGTTAGAGCAAAAGCCCTTTGCTTCTTTGAAGAAAATTCAAAAAAAAATCGCTGATGTCCTAAATCTACCATTGCTAGGGTTTGAGAGATCAAGAATGCTCAAGAGGATGGGATTCAATTGAGTATACTTGATTGGAGACTCAGAGAATGATGGTTATAGATTGCACAAGCCATAGCTGATGCCAATGTCTACTGAAAACGTGGAGAAGATGAGCAAGAAATTCAGCACAAAATGCGCTAACTCAGCCTGTTGTCCTGGCTGATCATATTCAGCAAGTCTGAGTACTATGCTACTATATCTAAAGCTTATGACACAAAGAAACAAGCTCTGATGTCTCTTCAGGGGAAAATGGCTCTTGGAAGAAGATTTCAGCAATTGACTCCATGGATTCTTAGAGAAAAGCTTGAAAGGAAGAAGAGAGAGAAACTGTCCCCAAAAAAAATCTCAATTTAAACTATGTAACCCCACTTAGACTCCAGTTAGGGACAAAAGTTTTCAAAATGGACCTCCATTAGACCACATCCTGCTATTTTGTCCAAGAACCTCCATCTTCCTCAATATCTTCTTCAAGAAGCCTTCAAAATTAGTCCCGACTTGTTGTAGAGAACTCAGGGTTTGAACTGTACCAAATCCTGTGACCAAATCTTGGTGCTCCAGTTAACTGGTTCCTGTCCCAATGACTAAATTATCCAAGAGAATGACTCTTCCCATGGATCAAAGTCCATGCTCTGATACCAATGTAATAAAGCTAAATTCCATAGCAAGCTTTTAAACTAAAAATACAAGAAATAGACATAAAATGCCAAGAAGCCATAGCCAAGGTGGCTTGGCAAGAAATGATATTACCAATGTTGGTTGAGAATCAAATGATGAGAGGCTGTAGCAAGGTATGCACCCCAAGCTATGGTGGTCAAGAGTATTCACCCTCTTAGATGGTGGGAGGTTGAGACCTCAAACAAGTAATGTTTGTAAAATGGAAAAAAGATCCTACACATGTTACACCTCCACCTTTTATACTTATCCTAGACTAAAGCATTTATGCTTTATTACATTTGGAAGCAAATAGTGATGCCAATAGTGACCTCGTTTTGAGAAATAAGCATTGAAAACTCGAGCACGGCATTTCTAAAAACCATTTGCGAAAGAGAATGCAAGAGAGAGTGAGAGAGCTCAAAGCCTTGAGAGGGAGAGGGAGAGGAAGAGAAAGAGAGACAGAAAAAGGGAGAGCTCATCACCGCCTTCGCCATCGTTGCCATCGTATATGAAGAAGAAGGAGAGGGGTATAAAAAGGAGAAGGGAGAGAAGCTGTGAAGGCAAGGAATAAGAAGGGAGATGCAAAGGGTTTTATCTTTGAGCTTTTGAGGTAGGTACATTGCATCTTCTTGCTTTGCTTTTGTATTTTTTCTTTTCTTTCTTTATTTTTGTTTGTGGAGAGATACATTGAGAGAGAGAGGGGGAGAGAAATAGAGAGAAGAAGGGAGAGGAAAGAAGGGAGGGAGAGGAAGAGAGAAAGAGGGAGAGAAAGATCAAGAAAGAGGAGAAGCGAAAGAAAGAGGGAGAGTGAGTGAGGGGAAGAGAGAAATAGAGAGATGGAGGGAGGGTAAGAGAAGGAGGGTGAGGGAGGGAAACAATGAGGGAGAGAGGGACACCTAAACCTTAGCTTGCTCATTTATAGGAGCTATAAAGTCAATAACATGGATGTCTATCTCCGTCCATTAGTTGATGAGCTATGCCCAATCACGATACCTAATGGATATTCTACTTAGAGCGCTTCATGAAAACCTTGAAGGACTTTGTGCGACAATGAGCTCATCCAAAGGTTAGCATGGCTGAAGGTTGGCTAGTGTCAAAGGCATTGGTACATGTTTCAGAGTGGTTGTCGATGGTGGATTGAGATAACAATTTGCTATAGACGCTGAAGGACAATGATAGACTTATAGGAGATGTGGTTGTTGGAAATGGGATAGAAAAGAGGATGGATGGTGCCATGGAGGAGAAAGTAAATCATTTTTGTATATTGCACCATACATCCATGAAGAAATAGCTCGATAGGTATAAGTAGACCATAAGAGAATGGAAGGGAGTGAAATCAAAATTTTGGTATAGCACACACCATCATCGACATGTTTGATATCCCAAGGGCATGGAGGAGATGCCACAGTTCATACCTACGAGGTGGTTGCATGATACTTGACCGCAGCTTCACACAAAAGGGTAGAAGTCTCTAGGGAGAAGTGAAAATTCTCAAGGGGATGTAGTCCAAAGGTGACCATATGCTTTCTTTGTTATTGTATCTAGATTTTATACATAACAAATAAGCTAGCTGTTTTGATGCACAGTACAAAAGTTATAATGTGGTGTGGTCACACAAGCAACATTTTCTAGTTAAGCGCATCGACAAAATGTGCTCCACAATGGACTATTGTGTCATGTAAAGTTGTGCAAGAAGGTCGATGGCGGGGAACTGATCCAAATACTGTAGTAGATGATATGGAGTATTTTGGCAGCTTGCAAAGTGTTATCTTAGTGGATTACTGTAGCTTCTCCATGATCACATTCGATGAACAATGGTTTAAAGTGGTATTGAAAGGAGCAAGGGCAACCATTCGGTGAGGTCCATCTAGATTTCTGGAGGTAGATTTTGAGAAAAGATGGAACAATCTAAGTGACATGTTTATCTTACAGAGTCATTGTGAATAGGTGCATGATCTTTATTGTTAATTTTTTTACAACATGAAATAGACACAAATGCTAATTCATTCTTTGCAACAAACTTATATGTGATATTGAATAGGTTAAGTTATATCCAAATCCTTGACAACCTTATTGGTGGTATGTTGTGCCATCAACATCTCGAAGTGCTTGAGTGTATGATGAAAGCAATTGTCCCCAACGTGGATGAGGACAGTATGCATGTAGAGAACTCAATGTTGCGAGGGGTGGAGGGTGAGGAGAACTTGGAGCATGTGAAAGAGACAAGCATGGGTAATGTAGATGAAGAGATAGAAATACACGAATTTTTTGAGAATGAAGTGGACTCTTGTTTCTGTGGAGACTTATGTATAAACCTTCCAGTGTATGTTAAGCTATGCCAAGAGCTTGACATGGAGTCATAGGATTGGTCATATTTGCATTTGCTTGTCAAAATAATTAATAATTCCCTTTTACTGGTGCTTTAGTATATGCATTTTAACTAATATCCTTTTTTGTAGAGTTATGTTATTGTGCTTTACCTAAATCCTTATATTGATTATGCTAACGACTGTGCAGGTTACCATTGACGATAGCTAGAGAGCAAGATGAGCCGAGGGATGGCAAATGGGGAGCTGCAAGAGATCTTCATGTGTATAACTCTAGATCAAATGGCATGCTTCATAGATATGGAAAACGAAAAGTTATCTCGGTCATCGTCCGGGAATTTTGTGCAATCTATCTCAGTAATGCTTTGATGCTTCAATCTCCAGTACGCAGAGTCAATGCTCTAGACTAGCCCCGCAAAGGGAGGTTCAAGGATGTCTTGCTCCACCAACAAAGGGGGTGGTTGTGGTGGTTCTGGGGGGGGTGTTGTGGAGATGCAGATGTTGTGACCCCACAGCCAGTTGCTACACCTCACTCTCATACCGATTCTAGAGAGGATGGCTCAAGTGGGTGTTGTGGAGGCAACGATGCAGCATTCCCATCTTGTCAATCTAGTGGACACTTATCACCTCTAGGGTTCGTCACACCTATAGGGATGTCGGGACCCCTATGGGTGCTACTCCAAGAAATACCACCCTCGTAGGTACGCTAGATGGACAAGGGTCTTCTGGTTATGCCCAGGAGCATGGTTGTAGGTGGGAGAGGGCGCACCTTAGATGTACCCCACCAGGGTACGGATACCTATTGGATGAGAAAGTAGGTGCCATGATCATGAATGATGAGGGGAGGAGGGTGATGGCTTGCATGAGAGAGTTGTGCCAACAAGTATTTAGACACAACATTTTAGACCACTAGAAAAATATACCAGAGGGGAGCAATGACTATGTGGTACCATCCTTGCACGAGGAGTTTCTAATACCTATGGTGGTAGAGAGGTCCATTGCCATTTCATTTGGGAGTAGGTTTTGACAAGTGATATTGACTTGGTTTCACAGGGGATTCACTAGTAGTAATAAGGAGACATCACCTGCGTGCAAGAAATATATAAAAATAGCCTTATTTACCCCCTATTTATGGGACCTTACCTTATAAAATGTACCTTCCTTCCCTTAAATAACCCTCCTCCCTTACACTCATGTGGTACCATACGGTAGACCCTAGTGGACCCTCCAGGCTTGGTTTATGTCAACACACATGATTAAGTTGCTGACATTTTCACTAAGGCCTTGGGAGAGCTGAGAAGCTTCAACGCTTCAGGACTATGCTTTGAGTTCACAAGCTCATACTGAGCTCAAGGGGGATTGTTGAAATGTTAAGCTCTACATGAGATGGCATCCACTATGCGTCTTGGTGATGTAGCAAGATATTATTCACTGGAATGTTAGGTGATCGACATGAGGATACACCAATGATTCTATAGCTGGACTACACCCATGTAGTCCATCCTTGGTTATGGTATATTTATTGTGCCACCTCTTCTTTCTTTAGCATGTTCACACTTAGTGACCATATGTATAGACATTGTGGTGCTTTTATCTTAGTTATCATGTTATATACTTAGTCCTTTGTGTGAAAGAAGAAGAAAGAAGAAGAAGAAGATTTCAACTATATCTATCTGTGTTCTCAAGTCTCCATTGATTTTTTGTGTGTGCTCTTTGATTCTTCATCTCTCTCCCCTCTTTTTTGTTTTCATTAAAGATTGTAGGCAATGTACATAGTGAATAACTGATGTTGTTTCAACTTATTTGGTAAGTGTCTATAAATATAGCTAAAGCTTCAAAGGAACTCATCAAATATACAAGATCTCATTTCAAAGGTAGTAATGCTAATGTAGAGGACTTGTTGCACTAGTAGTGCAATTTGTTTTTACAAAGCCTTGCTTTTTGAGTTCTATATATGCATACAAGGCTAGCGCTATATAACCATGCTCACCAATCTATCCATTGTAATTTTGCCAACATGATTTATGTCAAAGATGCCTTGCCTTTGTGTATCTACCAATAAGGACTTTGTCGGAAATAGGGATTTCATCATAATATGCAAGAAAGTAGTTCTTAAAACCAAATATATTATCTACATTTCTCCCACTCATGATCGTAGAAACGACACCCCCTTTCAGATCTACTATCTACAATTAGACTATGGCAAAGCATAGTAGAGGAGATGGTTGATTACAACAAAAATAATATAGTGTGTCAAGAAGCCAATTTACATTATTATTGTTGCAAAACAACTTTACGAGATAATGCACTCATTTATATTTGTTACCTCTACTGTGTGTGTTGCTTGCAAAATGCGTAGTTAAGGTATGACATTGTAAACAAACAAAGCACTATATTTTTTATAAGTAAAAATCTTCCAGACCTTCCTATTGAATCCTAACAATGTGATTTGTGCATTATATGCCTCAGTAAGCTCATCTTTCATGTGGATAGATTCTAAACTTCTAATGTTTGATGCATCAACAATAGAGACTATTCTTGGATGTAGGTCCCGATTTTCTACATGTCACACAACAAACATTACATATCCATACTTACTAATTTCATTAACCATATGGTAATAAATATGTTTGTGATTGGTAACAAAAGTGAGCTACATACCCAATGAAAAAAAAGCAATTTTTAATAACCTACTTTCTTTGTACAACCTCAAAGTCAAAATACAAGTTTGAAGAATTATCCTTTCAAGCGTAGCAAAAGGAAATTATGCATACTATTGGTCAATGCTCTAGCTTTGGTCCATAACTTTGGTCCATCTACAATAATTATTTGCTCTATAAGACCATTTATTTTTTGACTCTGCCTATCAGTTTGGACAATGCAAAATGCTATGATAGTACTTGATTTAGGTTTGCATTGAGAACTATCTCTTGATGTGCCACCAATATTGTCAAATAAAATCCTAATCTTTGCATCAAGGAGGAAGAACTCAGTGTTCTATTCAAAATGTTTCCCCTTAAAATTATTTGTCGCATTGTCAAACATCAAGGTGAATGAAGAGGTTCCCTTTTCACCTTACCTTTTATCCTGAACCATAGGATTTTGGATATGAAGAAAGTCATAACATTCTATGTTGCATGTATAATTGTTGAAAGTTTGGAAATCAAACCCGTTTCTATGCCTCTTTGTATGGAGCAGTGGGCAAGGGAAATGCAAGCACTCTAGGAAGAGGTGTTTGAATCCCATAGGCATAGTGAGGGAGAGTGCAACTATCCTACAACTATAAAAATGTATACTTGACTATCATTTTCAATGAATGAAATGCTATTGTCCTTTGTCCTTCAGTCAAGTGTTAGTGTCATTGTCCATATACACAAGATAGTGTCTATGAGTCCAAGTACTTAGACTTGGAACCTAATTCACTCGTGTGATAGTCATTGTTCTTGTCTATGTCTTCATGAGTTTAGTCTCAACCTCCATAACCATGCTCTAGATCCATGTTTCTCAACCTGGTATCATAGCCATGGTGAGCATGGCTTAGCTCTGAAATCTCTTCTCTCAGCTTCTCTTCACCATTTTATTAGCATTCATAGAGAAAGAGATATGGACAAAAGGCACAGACTGAAAGGGTAGCAGACATGCTCCCGTTAGTTCATTCCATTCCATCAACACCATCTAAAAAGTCAACTGTATGTACCACACACATTCAAAGATCAACTGACCTAGATCTAATCATGGTTAAGTCAGTGTGACTTAACCTTATTCACTAAGGTAAACAAAATGAGCTTGAGTCTCAACACTCCCCCTCAAGCTCAAGTAGGATATTTGACTCCAAGTAACTCTCTGAAATGCACAAACTTATCTTTACCTAATGACTTGGTAAAGATATCTGCAACTTGGTCTTCTGTCCTCACATGGACCAAATCAATGTCACCTGCAATCACTTTTTCCCTGATGAAGTGATAGTGTACCTCAATGTGCTTAGTCCTAGCATGATAGACAGGATTACTGGCTAGGAGTACACTACTCATATTGTCACAATAGAGTGTGACAGGCCTGACTTCCTGCATGCCCAAATCATCAAGAAGCTTCATGAGCCATGCTGCCTCACATGCAGCTAGTGCAGCACCTCTATACTCTGCCTCAGTACTAGAGAGTGCAACTGTAGGTTGCTTCTTACTGCTCCAGCTGACCATACTACTACCAAGGGAAAATGCATACCCACTAGTAGATCTCCTGTCATAGATACTTCCTGCCCAGTCAGCATCTGTATATCCTGTAAGCTCCAAAGGCTTATCATGCTCATAGAATAGACCATAATCTGATGTAGCCTTTACATATCTCAAGATCCTCCTCACTGCATCCAAGTGTGGCTTCATAGGCTTCTGCATGAACTGACTAATCAGTCCAACTGAATAGCTAAGATCCGGTCTAGTAATGGTAAGGTAAATCAGGCTACCCACCATTTGTCTATACATAGTGACATTCTCAATCTCATGTCCAACATTTGCAAGTAGCTTAACATTTTGTTCCAATGGAGTGCTCAATGCTTTGCAATCCAACATACCATACTTGGTTAACATATCCTGTGCATACTGCTTCTGCAACAACCAAGTACCATGAGATGTAGAGATAACCTCAATCCCAAGGAAATACTTTAGATCTCCCAAATCTTTGACCTGAAATTCAGCATGTAACATTTCCTTGATCTCTCCAATTCCTGTGACATCATCACCTGTAATGATTAAGTCATCCACATAGATGACTAATACTACATAACCAGCTCTTGTCTTCTTTGTGAATAGGCTATGATCAGCCTTGCCCATAGTAAAGCCAAGTTTTTGTAAGCATGCACTTATCTTAGCATTCCAAGCTCTAGGTGCTTGCTTCAACCCATATAATGCTTTCTTCAATCTACACACATATGTAGGAAAATCTGGATGTGTATAGCCCTCGCGCTGATCCATGTATACTTCCTCAACCAAATCACCATTGAGAAAAGCATTCTTCACATCCATCTGATACATACTCCATCCTTTAGATGCTGCCAAAGCAATCACTGTCCTCACGGTTGCCATTTTAGCAACAGGACTGAATGTTTCCTCATAATCAAGACCATATTGTTGTGCATACCCTTTTGCCACAAGTCTTGCCTTGTACCTTTCCAATGTGCCATCTGATTTGCATTTCACTTTGTATACCCATTTGCAACCAATAGCCATTTTTCCTTCAGGCAATTCAACCAAATCCCAAGTGTCATTTTCAGCCAATGCTGAATATTCCTCATCCATTGCCTTACACCAATGATCATCCAAAGTAGCTTCAGAAAACTTTCTGGGTTCCTTGAAGCTAGTGACTTTTGCCATATATGCATAGTGTCTCACTGTGTAACCACTGTATGTAAGCCTATCCATAGGCTTCCTGACTCTTTCTGATCTCCTCAACTGAGGTGCAGTATGAGACTCTCCTCTCTCATGAGGTGGTATATATCTATGTCTCACACCAGGAGTCACAACTGATGGAATACCAAACTCACTATCCAAGCTGTCAGTACCAGGTGAATCATAACCACAGGTGAGTGGCCCAGTAACATCATCAAGTTTTCCTTTGCCTTTATCCACATCTCTCCCCCTCACTGACATACCCGTGTCAGTGGACAAAGATGCTGAAGTCCTCAATCTACCTGTCCAAGGACTAATTGACGTAGTAGCATCTTTAGAAGGCCCAGAAATTGCTGCACTTTCATTTGTACCTGCATGTACATAAGGCTCGTGATAGCCATTTTCATCATTCATCACAGTGATCTTCTTCTCATGCCATGATTTTAGCTCATCAAATACCACATCTCTTGAGATCAATGTCTCATGAGTAGAAGGATTGTAGCATTTGTACGCTTTCCTATCTTGTGCATACCCAATTAAAATGGCCTTTTCTACCTTTGGATCGAGCTTGCTCCTCTTTTCATCTGGAACATGTACATATGCCAAGCATCCAAAAACCTTAAGATGGCTGATGTCTGGCTTTATCCCATAAAGCCTCTCATAAGGAGTCACCTCATGTATACCTGCTGTTGGTGTACGATTCATGACATACACTGCAGTCATTACAGCCTCTGCCCAATATGCATTTGGTAGGCTTTTCTCATTCAACATGGCTCTAGCCGATTCCATGATCACCCTGTTTTTCCTTTCTGCCACACCATTTTGTTGTGTTGTGTACCTGCATGTCAATTGCCTTTTAATTCCATGAGCTGCCAAGAAGTAATCAAAGTCCTTAGAAACATATTCTCCACCACTATCAGATCTCAAGCATGAGATGTAGCAAGCCAATTCTTTCTCCACATGTCTCTTAAAATCCTGAAAAGCATCCATGACATCACTCTTGTGCTTTAGCACATACAACCATGTGTACCTACTATAGTCATCTATGAATGACACATAGTAACGTGATCCCCCAAGAGATACATTCTGTGAGGGTCCCCATACATCAGAATGTACAAGCTGTAATGGTCTAGTAGTAGTGCTTACATGCCTCATAAATGGAAGCCTTGATTGCTTTCCAAATTGACAAGACTGACATACATGTCCCAATTCCGCATGCTTGAACTTAGGAAGTCCAAGTACAACTTGTTTATGCTGCATATTCTTCAACTTTTGAACATTTACATGTCCAATCCTTTTATGCCATATCTCAATGTCCCTTATTGCAGCATTTTCATGTGAGTACATAGCAGCATTCAATGCTGGAATTTTCGTATCCAATGTAAACATCCTGCCATTTCTTTTGCCTTTAGCAATGAGTTTGCATCCTTGACCATACTCTTCAATGTAGCATCCATCTCTATTGAATCTAACTTGTAGATTTTGTTCAGCCATTTGTCCCACAGAAAGCAAGTTTTTTGGTTATGGAGGGTACATGCAATACATCATAAAGACTCTTTCTCCTGTCACCATGCATCATCAAGGGAACAGTACCTGTATGCATAATGTCATGTTGCGTATCATCCCCTGTGCAAACATATCCATGAGCACCTTCTACCAATGTGTCAAACCACTCTCCATGAGGAGTCATGTGGTTAGATGCCCCTGAGTCTATATACCATACATCATCGGCTTTGTCGTGTACAGGCAACCCTTTCTTCACATGTTGCATTGCAAACAACCTGTCATCCTCCTGCATACCACTAGAAGAAGCATAATTACCATGTTGCTTCCCTCTTCCTCTCTGATCATTCTTCTTTTTGTAGCACTCTTTAGCTACATGCCCGTATTTGCCACAATAATGGCAATCCTTATTTGCATTTGATTGCTGTCCATAACTCATTTGAGGCTGCTGCCAAGTGCCTCTTCCTCTAGGTGAATAACCTCCTCTTCCACGAGCATTTGAGGCACCTCTATTTGCTTGAGGCTGCCTATTTTGCCATCCAGTAGCTTGCTGTCCACGGGCTGCATATGCATTTCCAGCACCTCTTCCTCGAAAATTTGATCTTCCTCTTCCACCTCTACCCCTTTGATTTGAGTAGAAGACACTATCCCTACTGTTTTTAGACCCACTGGAACTTGTATTAAGTCCAAGTTTCACTTCTTCATGCAAAAGAAGTGCTACAAGTTCATCAAAGTCAGGCTGCTCCTGACGCACTGAAATGGAAGTATCAAACTCCTTATATTCCTGTCCAAGTCCATGGAGGGTAGTGGCTACCAAATCATCATCCTCAACTTCAGCTCCAATTGATCCTAGTTGTTCTGCAATGGATCTGATCTCACTGACATAGTCCTCAATAGACCTTCCATTTCTGGATATGTGGCTGAACTTTTGCTTCAGTTGTGTCTTTCTTGCATGAGTGACATGCCCATAATTCTTCATCAATAAGTCCCAAGCAGCTTTTGGGGAAGTACAATTTGCAATTTGCATAGCCTTTGTGTCTGACACACATAGAGACAACCAATGCAAGACCTTGCTGGCCTTTTCCAACCAAGTCCTGTGTGCCTTCAACTGATCCTGTGTTGGAAGTCTATCTTCCGGTAGCTTAGGCTCATCTTCAAGACCTGTGACTAGGTCCCAATAGCCTCTTCCAATTAAAAAATTAGACATCCTGAATTTCCATAGAACGAAATTGTTATAGTCCAGCTTCTCACCAACTATCTGAGTGATAGTATCCTTCTCTCCTGTGTTTGCCATTTTAAAGCCTTAAGTTTTGCAAAACCAGTCAATTTTCCAAAAATGCTAGCAGGCAATACGCTTCCATGATCTGTAGTACAACCAGTCTTTTACTGCAATCAGTAGTCTGTCAAATCAGCCTCATAGAAGTCAAGCTTGAGCATACAATGCTCTTGAGTATGCACACGTCTATCACTGACCATTTAGTGCCACACTACCGACATCTGTGATGAGCACCCTTGAACTTCACAAGTACATTCAATTCCAAAAAAAACTGCACAGATTTCAGCCTATATGACTGCATAAGATCCAATACATGTAGGAAGTAAATACTCAGTATTCCTTCAACTGACTGCAGCTGCAAACATGATCCAAATACAAGCTTCAAATATTGATACCAATTGTATTCTTGAATTTACTGCTCAGGACTTGTTGCAGAAGGTAAACATAACTTGCTGAATTGTTTTCATAGTCCACAGAAAAAAAACTGAAGCATTTCTTTCTTGCTGTCCATATTGAATACTGATGGTTATTCTCCAAAGTACACACCCATACATGCTTAAATAGCTATAAAGCATACGACTCTTGTTGATTAGCAGACATTTGCACCAAGGCTCCATGTCCATCTTTGTAGATGCACCTCACCAAACCCAAGAGTTAGTCCCCAAACAATGTCCAACTTTGCATGCTCAACTTAGCTTTTCTCAGTTGGCTGCTTCAGTGCAGGGAAACTGATATTCCAATCATAGGCCACAAGTTTGTATTCTGGCCAGTGGCTGCAGGAACCTTTTCGATGGTATAGGTCTTTGCACTGATACTTTCCTTTCTTCTCATCAAGAGAGCATAGTTTACGTTTTGGTGACTTCAGAATTACATTGATTCACAAATCTTGCTATGAATGGATCTGCTATACGCAATACATCCCAATCAACCACTGACATTCCATGACTCAATCTTCCAATAGCAACTAATGCAAGTAAAAGATAATATCACCTCCTGTTGGGAATGTAATGCGACCCCAAGCAGGACTATTGTCAGAGGCCTTCCGATCAACCTTTGCAACTCCTTCAACGAAGACCTTCTGGTCTTCAACACAGGGCCAGAAACTACATTCAAACGTTGTTGCTTATGCACTGGATACCAATCTGTGTATGACAAGGTATGAAATACAATGGATAAGTAAGGCATCAATAGCACAACGGGCTGGCACGATAGGTCGTCCAGGACTCTGCTATCATCTCTACTCATCAGCAGTATACGATGACGCTTTTATTGATTTCAGTCTGTCGTGCTCCACTTGAGGGTATCGTGCTGCTCCTGCACCATGAAATGAATGGCCTTTTGACTTTTCAGCATCATGAAGACAGTGAACTCTGATCCCACGCCATCTTTAACAGCATTGGAAACTTGCTATGGTGGCATTTCACACATCAATGGAGGGAGCTCCAATTTTTGCTATTTTGTCTGATTCTAACATCCGTCTCTACTGCCTGGATATAACTCCATCACTGACATTCTATAATCTTCACGTGCTCTCTGGAGAATCACTGGCCAAAAGGGCACTGATTTTGGCATATCAGAATAAACGCTTTCTTGAAGGTGCTCTCCTCTGAAGGTCATAGCCATGACCACCAACTTGGCTTTGCATCCCTACTACCTGGCGAGCTCTGATACCATATTAGCATTCATAGAGAAAGAGATATGGACAAAAGGCACAGACTGAAAGGGTAGCAGACATGCTCCCGTTAGTTCATTCCATTCCATCAACACCATCTAAAAAGTCAACTGTATGTACCACACACATTCAAAGATCAACTGACCTAGATCTAATCATGGTTAAGTCAGTGTGACTTAACCTTATTCACTAAGGTAAACAAAATGAGCTTGAGTCTCAACACATTTCCCAACTCTGAAATCTCTTCTCTCAGCTTCTCTTCACCAAAAATTGGCCATTCCTGTCCGAACTGCACGGTGTGCTGGTCAAGGCTGTGCATACAGGCCACCATTCATCCTGCAATGTTAGGGCTTTTTGAGCCTACCTTATAAGCTTCTTCCCCATAAAATCTTGTAGCAAATGATCGTGTCTACAAGCTATGCTAGAAAAACCAATCGCCTGTGAACCCTAAATAGGGCTGCCATAGCCTTTCAGTTCAAAGTTTATAAACCTCTTCAATTTCTCATTCCTTTGGGCTCAACCAACCCTTTGTAACCTTCATTCACTCTGATCTACTCGGTGCCTCATTCAAATCATCAATGGAAAGGAGAAATCAAAGCTCAAGTTCAGCATCAAGTGCTTCAACTACATAGTATCTCTTGATACTACCTAGTATTGGTTAACACTAATCTTCTTGTGTTTTTTGACACATTCAAAGACCAACTCTCTTACTAATTAAATCTCAAATTTGAAGCTAATTCTTGTTCATGCCAATGACAAAACAAGAAGGTCTTAATGTGGAATCTCTTCAACTTGAAGAAGAATAATAATATGACTCTTAATGCTCATTTACACTATAGGGAAGCTATAACCATTTTTTATTTAAAGCTAATTTTTTCCTTCATTTTCTCACTCCTACCACTTGGATCAAGTCACTGCCACTCAAATCTAATTAACCACTAAAGTTTCCAATAAGTCTACACATCAAATCAGCAAGGAGGGGAGATTTGGAAGACCCAAGGAACAACATCAAAATTCAAACTGGTACCTTTTGACACTACATTGCCATTGCTTATGTCTCTTGACACATCCAAAGCCAACTCATTATTGACCTAAAACTGAGAATTTTGGTGCTGATTTGCTGCTATTCCAATCACTCAACACGCAAAAAGACTCATCGACATGTCACTTTAACGAAGTTGATAGAGCTTATCCTGATGAAGAAGGGTTTATAGTTGAGCACCAGTAGTTAGGAGAAGAAGCCCCGATATGCTTCTCTTGTAGCAGCTTGCCAGAAAAGCGACGACAAGGCTCAAGCCATCATAAATCTTGAGTTGGATGATAGCTATATCCATCATGTGAATACTTGTGAAACCTCTCATGACACATGGGATCGACTTGACACATTGTTTGGAGATTAAACCAAATCCTCTAAATATGGGTTGTTAATTGAATTCTTCAAACTTGATATGAAGAGCACTACCTCTCTAGCAACTGATTTGAATTACATGGAAAGTCTTTTAACTTAGCTTGTAGGAATTAAAATAAAGATGGATGAGGATGTATGCATTGGTGTTTTGTTGAAAATTCTTCCTCTTGAATATGGTAATGTTTCCACTACATTAATTAACATGAAAAACCCTAAATTGGTTGACATTAAGGCCTCTCTATTAGAAGAAGAAAAGAAGATTAGAAGTAAAAAAGATACAAGAACTTCAAAAGATGAACAAGTGCTATATGTAAACAACAAGTACAAGGGAAAGAAAGATCAGTTGGTTTGTGAATTCTACAAAAGAACTAGACACACTAAGAAGTTCTATCATGCTTGGTCAGAAGGCCTACCTTGCAGCTGTGAAGGAAAAAGAAGACAATGAAGATGAAGTAGAAGAAGAAGAAGAAGACCATCGGGAGCAAAAGGACAAGCCTCACTAGTCCTTCTATTCCCATTATTCTGATTGGCTCTTTTAAGCCTTGTATGAACCTTCCTTAGGCTCCTTTCATAATCTTTGTAAAACTCCTCATGTGAATTTTGGCATTATAGCCTCTGTACACTTTGTGAAGCCCGTGGTATTGCCTCCATATGTCCACCATGTTTTTGGTGCCCACACTTAGCATTGTTTGCAAGAGCCTTTGGTTGATCACCATGTTTGTGGTGTGCCCACACCTTGCAAGTGGCTATTCGCTAAAGCCTCTACACACTATGTACCCTCTTGGTTGTGATTGAGGAGGGGTGTTGAAATTTTGGCAATCACACCCATTTGTATGCCTCTTTATATGGAGTAGTGGGCAAGGGAAATGCAAGCAGTCTAGGAAGAGGTGCCTAAATCCCATAGGCACACTGAGGGAGAGTGCAACTATCCTGCAACTATAAAGCATTGTACTTGATGATCACTTTTAATGAATGGATTGCTATTGTCCTTTGTCCTTTCAGTCAAGTGTTAGAGTCATTGTCCATATATGCAAGATTGTATTTATGAGTCCAAGTACTTAATCTTGGAACTTAATTCACTTGTGTGACAGTCATTATTCTTGTCTATGTCTTCATGAGTTTAGTCTTTGTGTTTGAACCTCCATAGCCATGCTCTAGATCCTTGTTTCTCAACAATAGTAACCCAAAAGAGATTTAGCTATGAAAAAAGTGATTGTTCTACAATAACAAACATGTCAATTAAGTCGAGGCATGTGTGACGTGCCCCCGAAATTGCTTTCAAGGCACAATGTTTGTGGCCCATCAAGAGGAAATTCTAAGCAACGCTTCCCAACACTCCTTGGAATGACATGGGGTTAATCACTTAGGTTTTCTTGAGTCCATATCATGGTGGAAATGTTTTGGTCGAACCCACCAAGTTTGACCTCAGTCTGAGTTGCTGGATCAACTGAGGTCATCTAAAGATTCACTAGTATCCGTCTTCAAGCATCCACTTTGCACAAGATCCGACCTCAGTCTGAGTTGCTGGATCAACCGAGGTCATCTAAAGATTCACTAGTATCCGTCTTCAAGCATCCACTTTGCACAAGATCACCCAAATCAAAGAGGACTTCTATTGCACATGGTCCAAAGAGAGTGAGAAATAAGGGGGAGTGTAGCATGACGACCCCTCTACCCATAAGGCATAGTCTCAATCCCCTAAAATGACATAGAGTTAGGGTTCTTACTCAGTTTCTACTTAGGTAACTCTTGAAAAAAATCTCCCAACTAAGTAGGACCACCCAACCATAGGATGAGACCCGTCGGGGGTCATGTCCTCCTGTGTCCCTTGATAGGCATTTTTAGTCACCTAATTGCCTACCATAGTTATATTTGGACACTCGAAATGAGCTTCATTAATTAACCTTTTATAGCATATGATTCATTCACATAAATTAGGGCAAAACACAAAAGCAAGATCAAACAATCATTGACAAACAACTCTTTTATTCTTTTGAAGGTTTCTTATTACAATTTCACTTCCATCCATACGAAAGTAACATCAAAACCCAAAGTTTTAGTATTCTCCTAGATTTTGCCCCATCAACTAGTATTAGGGCCCCTAGAAAGATCATTATGGGTCACACATGGGTTAAGGCAGATCCCAAGAGTTAAGGACTCTACTAGCCAGAGCCCCCATGGCACCCTTACCTCCTCCTAACTAATTGGCTCCCCATGGAGTGACCTCTCACAATGGGGCCAGTTTGAGCTTCTTGAAGTGGTGGCTTTGACCCCCTTGGAATAGGATCCCTACAACTAGCCTTGGGGGAGACCTAGTGTATCCTTCCTTGTATTAATCTAATTCCAATTAGATTCAATCAAAATCCTATCTTACAATCACAAACATGTCATTATTGATGCATTGGCATATCCTTGCATGCACAATCAAAATCACATTTAGTATTTATTCAAAATTTGATTTACCCTACAAGGCAATCTTTAAATAGTCTTGGGTTACTCTTTACCTTGGGGTTTGTTCGGGGTTTTAGCTTTACAAATTGAATCTAATGTGCTTACTGCTATGGGATAAGTCATCAATTCCTTTAGGATGTTTACTCAATTCGAGCTTTGTCTAAGATTGATTCTCCTAGGATAAATAGTTAATTCTATCATTGTAATAGCCTTACATGATCTATACAAAACAATAATCTACTTGGAATATTCATATTATAGCACATACAACTTCCTAAATGAAGAAAAAACAACATACTGCATATAATTTTCAAAACTTCTACGTAGACATGAAGCATGCATTATAAGGGACTATAGGAACAAACTATTGTGAATGGCACAGATCACATGTTTCTTGAATGAAGAAATAACCATAGACTGCACATAATTTTCAAGACTACCACATTGACGTGAAGCATTACGTTATAAATGACTATAGGAACACACTATCCTAAATACTACAGATCACATGTTTCCTAAATCAAGAAACAATAGTAAACGACATTTGATTTTCAAGACTACCACATAGACAAGAAGCATACATCATGATTGACTACAAGAACATACAATCCCGAATAATATAGATTGCATGTTTCTTGAACAAAGAAACAATAGTAAATGACACCAAATTTTTAGGAGACTAGGATAGAGTTTCAAGTTTAGCCATGCACAACTCTAATAGGGTTCCATCTTGAAGGTTTTTCATTTCATATGAAAGATAAATCCAAAAAGATGCATACTTATTGGACTACCCATAAGATACGGCTCATGAAGAATTTTCACCTAATTGTTGCACATTTCCTTTTCTTCACCTAAGAATGAGTGTTGGCTACTAAATCTAAATCAAAAGGTAGTCTTTTAAGATAATACCGAATACCATCACTAAGCTATTTGAATTGCAAGCTAATTATCTCGTCGAACAATAGAACACATTAACTTTTGCAACTTATAGGGTTTAGGGAAACCTAGGTTTGCATGGCATAGACTCGAATGTTATCTCCACTTGTGTTTGCTATTGCTGCATCTAATATAGCTCCCGCAACTCCCATAGCTCTTGCAACTCCTGTGACTCTTGAGCTTTTCCTCTTCAGAGCCATGGCAAATGCGCGGCTTCGATGGGCTTTGATGGTCTTGTCGAATTCTTACTTAGATGGCAAAAAAAAAACTTCTTCTTCCCTATCTCTCTCTTCTCTTATCTTCTCTCTCTATCTCTTATACCCTCCCTCTCCACCTCTTATCTTCTTTATCTCTATCTTCTCTAATCTCTCTTTCTCTTTGCTTATCTTCTCTCTCTCTATTCTTCCAAGGCTAGCATTAGGGCTACAATTCTCCTCTGAAGTAACATATCATTGTTTCAATCATACATTCTCAAGGCCTATTTGTCTAGCCTTTTTATAGTCTAGGGGGGAGGTACCCCCCTCTCTCCCTACCTCTCAAAGCCACCAAATGGTTGTCATAGCCTACATGGTCACCACAACTGTTGCAGAAGGAGAGAAGGAAGCTTTGTTTTCTTGTTGTCATGATGATGATGATGACGAAGATTGTGACAATTGACATGGAGGGGAGATGGACGTCAATGATCTGTTGGTGGTGCTCATGGGTAAGGTAAGTTAATTAAAGCTTTTGTCAAATGCTTTAATATTTTTTTTCCTCCTTTAAAACTTGCCCATACAATGATTGGAATGGAATCATTTGGATGCTCTGATACCACATGTGATGTGCCACCTAAGACTGCTTTTAGGGCACGATGTTTGTGGCTTATCAGGAGGCAATTCTAAGTGGCACTGTCTAGTACTCCTTAGAATGACATGGGGTTAATCGCTTAGGTTTTCTTGAGTCCACATTGCGGTAGAAATGTTATGGTTGAACCCACTAGGATCGACCTAAATTGGGGTTCTTGGATCAACTCAACTCACCTAAAGTACTTAGATTTACCAGTGTAAACACCAACAGTAAATGTGACATAGAACTTGGAAAGTGACCTCACAAGGCACCAAATATTATAGGGATATGGTCTTATGCACCCACTTTTACCAGTATAAGTACATAGGATGTCCTACTTCCTCTTAGGTTGCTACTTTTCACATTTGTGGCACACAAACAAGATGTAGAGCTAGAGCAGCAACCATCCATCACAAGGTAACCATCGACTTGCATACTACATTTGAAGGCCTCCCTTACATGATAGGCATCTTCAGTTTGTTGACACTCGCAATGGCAACCTAGCTTTGATTGTCCTTGTAGTAAGTTGCGTGTAATTGATGCAACACTTTCAACCTCTATATTCCACTCTCATGCGTACATGCTTGTATAACTTCAAAGTTGCTCATGAGGAGACAGGAGATGCCATCTTCTTGATTGATCTTGTTTTGGTGAAATTTTGTAGAGTCAATGATTACAAAACCACTTGAGTCTTGGATGACGTCTGATTGTGCAATCCTACGTGACACAAAATTTTCAATAAAGACCTTGAGAATAAAAAAGAGCTCAAAACTTCTTGAAAATTTAATTTTAAAAATAGTAAAGACATGTAATTCGATTCAAGAATCCCTCCAAAATCTTGAGTTGAAGTTTTTTCGAAAATCCGTTGGAATGGTTTTAAAAAAAACACTGATTGAGGTTGATGCTGTCGATGGAGGTGCTACTAAGCCAGCTGCGCCTTCTCCATGCCATGGAGGGTTTCGTACATGGGGGCGTTGCAGGTCTCAGGGAGCTGCAGGGCGAGTACAGCCCCCATGAGGGAAACCCCCCCCAACAGCCCAAATGGGAGCCATGGCTGCACCTCCCCCAACAGAGCTGTGGCCGGAGACATGATAGCCCCCACCTGCGCAGCCTGGCTCGCCACCCCCATCGCCGCATTCCTCACCTCGGACGGGAACAGCTCGGCCGTGTATATGTAGATCAGATTGTACGCCACCGCCACCCCGAATATGCCTACCAGCCCACATGCCAGCCTTCCATTGGCCCCAGTATCCCACATCAATGCCCCAGCCGTGCAGGCTGTTCCTGTCATCAGCATCACGCTCACTAGCATCGCCTTCCGCCCCACCGGCTTGAGCAAAATTGCAGAGATTGCTAGCGCGGGAAGCTCCGCTGTCGCATTCAGCACAATGTTCAGGTACAGGTTGCTTCCTATCCTGGACGCGCTCAAATTTATCCCATAGTAGGTGATTTGGACATCTAGCCAGATGCACATCATGATCAGCATCCTTGTTCTGGTGATGGGATTCCTGAATATGTCGAAGATCGTCGCATTGCTAGCAGGTGGATGTGTCTTGGAGATCGGAAGGTGCTGAATTTGCTCCTCAGTCCTGATGTTTTGGTGTGCGATTTGATTTTGAGCAGGCTGCATCTTGGAGATTGGGAGGTGCTCAATTTGTTCCTCAGTCCTGATGTTCTGGTGTGCAGTTTGATTTTGAGCATTTTGGGATACTGGATGAGGTTGATCATTGAAAGGTGGAATGTAATGGCTTGGAGCATTGCCAGCTCTCTCCATGCAACAAAGGGTTGAGTTTTCAGGCTTAGGAGCCTGAAGCTGTGCAAGTGTTTGCGGGTCTAGATGATCATTTTGAGATTGAGGATCATGAGCTTGATTTGATGGATTCCTTAAAGGACATCGAATTTGAACATGATTGTTTTTTCCAGTGTTGTTCAGGCAGTCGGTCACAACGCATATACTCTCAGGTGGATCGTAGTCGTGATCCTGGCTTCTAGCTGAACCCTGGATATTCCATTGTTCAGCAATGGTTTGGTTGCTGGAGTCCTCTTGTTCTTTGTCTAGCTTGATGCCTGCGGGAATGCTTCTCCCATTCCTTTTTGCTATTTGATTCATGATAGCCATTGCATCATCAGCCCTGCCTCTTGAAAGATACCAGCGAGGTGACTCGGTTAAGAAGGGCAATGCCAGAATGCAGTACAGAAAGCAGGGTATGGAGATCAAAAGGTAGAGGTGTCTCCATGAGCGCATGAAATATGCGAAGGCTGAAAGCATTAAGATTCCACCTGAGAAGAAGTAAAATGCTGACATAGCGACAGGCCCTCTCTTTGCAGGTCCAATAGTTTCAGTTGCCAACACAAAGCAAGATAGCCCCATACCACCACAGTTGAACCCTGTTGCACTCCTTAGAAGGAAATATGTCCAGTAGTTTGGGGAAAAGGCAGTCAAAAGGCTGCATATAGGACTCAGGCAGCAGGTAAGGATGAGCACTCCTTTTCTGCCAAGAAAGGAATCAGAAAGGCTGCCATAGACTCCAGCTCCTGTATTAGTGAAGTTCCATTTGTGATAATTGAAATGCAGTATTGGAGGAGAAGTTTCACCTTACTATATTCAGGATCTCATTTACACTAATCCTGGTGAACACATATTTGCAGATTCATGAACGCTTATCCTGGCTAACACCCAAAATTTTTCTTGCAATGGTCAATAGATGATGCTCCCTAGTCTATGCATTCTGTAGACAGATTTCACTCAGGTAACTGTGATAGATACAACTTAATCAGGGACTTCTGTTTGCCTATTGATTGTGTTTCATCTCAAGGCATGTGTACTGTTAAAACAACATGAGGTGATGTTGGCAGCTAATTACAATACGAGTTTAGTCAAGCAGCAGTACAGGTGTGCATGGGCTTGTTTGCAGTGTCATCAAAAGTTTCAAGTTACACACTTGCCTATTCCATATAGTACTGATATTGGGCTCAAGTCCAAAACCATGAAGGAAAGGATACCCAACATCTTTTGGAATTCATGACACTCAGGTGGATTGTGTTAAGGATACTCTCGTGTAGAAGTCTGCATGAAATGAGACACTCAGGTGGATTGTGGGAGACGATGACATGCGCGCGGTGTGTAGTTCTCATTGAGGCTATTTGTGTAATGATGCATAAGTATGTGCTTACTGTGCATGATGAAAGCGTGGCGGGTAGTTCGCATTTCCAGATGCAAAGGCGATATAACAATAGCAAGAATAGGGGAGTTTTTGATGTCTGCTTACCCAGTAGCGCCCCAAGAAAGTAGACACTCTGCACCAAGCTGATCATATACTCTTTACCACAGACAAGCCCCCACTCAGACACGGTAGACTGGCTTGTGCCTCCAACCCACATCCAGGCTGATGCATCCATGGCGCATATGGAAGAGCTGATGTTGCAGGATGAGCTGCTATTATTAAAAATTACAGGCCTCTCTGATGTATCCATTGCTTCTACAGAAGACCCACCATGACTAGGATATGGAGTGGTGGTGGAAGTAATGCAAGCCCACTGTGGGGTGCTGTCTGCAAACACCATGGCAAGGGTTAGAAGGGCGTGCAGAGCCCATGCAAGGCTTGAGAGGGTGAAGTGGAGCTGTTGGGCTGGCCCGAATTGGCCAGCCCATCTCTCAAGGACTTGATCGATAGTGTATGTTTCGTCTGGGGATGACACCAGAGGCGCGGAAAGGGCTGATAAGGTTGCATCAGCTGCAGCCATCGCAGCAGGGGAAGTGCGGGGAAGAAGGGCCGGACATTAATAATTTGATATGGAGCGCTCACATTACATGAAATGTACAGTTCCTTTGTTGTTTTTTACACGTACCGCTTAAGAAAATATTTTATTTATCGTCGAAGGGCATCTTCTCGTCCTTGAATCCATGAGAGGGTCACGGGCAGACTTGCCAGACATTTTAGATCTCAAATAATTCAAGTTTGATAGTTGTGATATATATTTTTTCTCTTTTACTAAATTTATAGTCATCTTTACTTTTGAATGCAAGTAGAGACTAAGCGTGTAGCAACACACACACACACACACTCTCTCTCTCTCTCTCTCACCTTCCAAAGGATTCTCTTGAATGAACATTCACATCATGCACATTCTCAAAAAGAAAATCCCATCTATGATCTCACCCAATCTCACCCAGCCACATGTACAATGGCCAATCACGCATGCATGTGTCATGTGAGAAGCCATATTCAATTCCCAAGGATGAACTAATGTATCTCTTGCTCTGCCCCCATGGGGCACTCTTGAGAGTATGTAGTAAACTTACCAAAATGGTATCACATTAAGAAGATGCTTCCTAAACAGTGGCACTTGTTTGCTGAATTTAGTCAAGAGGACCTAGCCATGCTCGATGCAATATTAAAAACTAGTAGTTGGCACCTCATTTTATAATGCATAAACTTTTTTGACCCAATATATACTTCAAGAGGAACTAAGGGACTTGAGACATGGGTAATGGGAGACTGGAGTTCGAACTCCTCACTGCTTAGTCGCCATTTGTTGAAGCACTCGCCAGTGTGCGTGCAATCTATTATCTAATATCTATGGTACTAGGTAGAATGCGAACTTCGAACTCAGTTTGGGATGAACTTCAAAGCATGCTGAATACCTTTTGTGAGTTAGGACTCAAGAGTCAAAATTCAGGAGTCAGGAGCTTGATCCACGGGTGATGGATGGTGAGGGGCCTCCACATTGCACACTACACAGTCCACTGAGCACTCTCAAAGTCTCACAGTTCACTATCTCGATTCTCAATTGTGCATGTGTACGATGTATCTCGGTGTTGACCGGTCCTCAACCCTAGTATCTAGGTTACGAATCAAGATTGAAGATAGTACAGTGTATAGTGTACTCTAACTTTTGCAAAAATCAAAAAGCCAAATTTTGATAAAAGGTAGTGGGCACTGGGCATTGGCTAGTGGGTCATGACTCATTGGTGGGTGGTGGTCACTAGCCCATGGGCATTGTTCCTTGTCCTTGGGTTGGACCATGACCCATCATGATTCATCCAATGATCCATGCCACATGGGTTTGTATTAACATTTGACTTGCCATTTTTAACTCTACCCGTCCAAAATGACACTCTTGTAAAATACATGCACTTCAAAGGTGACGTGCAAGTTAGAAATGCGAAAGTAAAATACGTGCTATGGACCTCAAAAAGTGCATGACGCCCTTCAAAAAGCAAGCTTGCCCCCCCCAATTCCAAGGTCATCTTTTTGTCCTTGAATCCATGAGAGTGGGGTCACGGGCAGACTTTCCAGACCTTTTAAATCTCAAATAAGTCAAGTTTGATAGTTGTGATATGTTTTTTTTCTATTTTACTAAATTTATAGTCATCTTTACTTTTGAATGCAAGTAGAGACTAAGTGTGTAGCAAAACACACACACACACACACACACACACACTCTCTCTCTCTCTCTCTCTCTCTCTCTCTCTCTCTCTCTCTCTCTCTCTCTCTCTCTCTCTCACTCACACATACACACACACACACACACACACACACACACACACACATCTCTCTCTCTCTCTCTCTCTCTCTCTCTCTCTCTCTCTCTCTCTCTCTCTCTCTCTCTCTCTCTCTCTCTCTCTCTCTCTCTCTCTCTCTCTCTCTCTCTCTCTCCAAAGGATTCTCTTGAATGAACCTTCACATCATGCACATTCTCAAAAAGAAAAACCCATCTATGATCTCACTCAATCTCACCCAGCCACATGTACAACAGCCAATCACGCATGCATGTGTCATGTGAGAAGCCATATTCAATTCCCAAGGATGAACTAATGGATCTCTTGCTCTACCCTCATGGGGTACTCTTGAGAGTATGTAGTAAACTTACCAAAATGGTATCACCTTAAGAAAATGCTTCCTAAACAATGTTGCACTTGTTTGCTGAATTTAGTTAAGAGGACTTGTAGTTGGCACCTCATTTTTTAGTTTTGGAACTTTTTTGACCTAATATATATTCTTATTTTTTTTGCATCCAATATAAATGAATGATAGTCTACTTAGGCAATGAGGTTTGCTCAAGGAATATCTTGTGCATGTGTAGATATTTGTGTAAGCTTGGCTTTAAAAAGTTCTTCATGTATGGCAAATGAGATAGGAATAAATTCGTTGACTTGGTTTTCCATGGCCTCAATAGAAAATCTATTCTCCTAGTTTGTTTCATCTCCTCTTAGTCCTTATTTTAGCCTTCTAGTTAGGGAATGCTATTTTATTGGTTGATGTGCACAATTGTTTAATCAATGGAATTACTTCAAGTTACATAAAGTCCACTAAGTCACATGTCACTTTGATTTCTCTTTTCTTTTTATATTAATTTTCCACACACACGAGAGAGAGAGAGAGAGAGAGAGAGAGAGAGAGAGAGAGAGAGAGAGAGAGAGAGAGAGAGAGAGAGAGAGAGAGAGAGAGAGAGAGAGAGAGAGAGAGAGAGAGAGAGAGAGAGAGAGAGAGAGAGAGAGAGAGAGAGTGTGTGTGTGTGTGTGTGTATGCATGTGTGCTTGCAAAAAATGCATGTAAAATCATAGTGGACTCCATGTGGACTACTTGAGAGCTAGAAAATTCATACAAAATTTTTCACATGGCCTCTCTTTGATTCAAATGGAGTACTTTAGAGCTAATAAGTTCCGACAACTTTTTCACATGTCCTCTCTTTAATTCTCATTGTTTGGTGAAAGAAAATCAACTTAGGCATTGTCCCAAAGATGTTACAAATTTACAACACCCTAAATCATTAGAAAAAAAACATCACCATAGATCTCACACTACCTCTTACTCTCGCCTTCAATTGTATTCTCACCCTAACCTCACTATTTTAGTATCAAGTCTACTAAACAAAAGATGAATTTAAAGTGTGGATGATAATATGGAAAATAAAAAGGTTTAATGATTCAATACTAAATAAATAATGCAGTCTTTGCACACATTAATGATTAAAGTGAGCAATACTAACTATGCTTTAATAGTCTTTACTAGCAACTCAACAAATTTACGCTTTGATTAGAGAAAATCAATCATTAGATCATCACTGAGTACGTTTGAAGACATTTTTTGGTCTCCTTACCAGATGATATCTTAATGCGGTTAGATCAATTTAAAAATATAGACCCTTATCATGGATGGACTTGCACTTGAATACCTTGTGAATTTTGTATGCTACATGATTCACATGACAATTTGAAGTTACTAAATCGAATTGATCAAATATTGACAATTAAATAGTTAAGGAATTTAGATAACACAAAAGTGATTGGATGTACAACTAGAGAGATATCAATAATACTGAAGATTCTCTTCAAGCTCTTATTTAAGTCTAATTGAAATTGCCCTATGACAATTAAAAACTTGTAAAATTAGATATTGAAATTGAAATTTCCCTATGACAATTAAAAACTTGTAAAAATTAAATATTGAACCAATAGCTCAATTTTCTTAATATAATCAAATATTACTTAGGATCGACTTTATAATATTTGAAGCTATGAACTTACATTGTTTTTACTCTCACTTATGGCACAATATTACATGTCATCGAATACAAGACTAAGGCCCTAAGACTTACATGAAGCAATTCAAATCGCACACTGTATAGAAAATAATACATTAAATGAAATATGTTTTTCCACTCCCACACAAACAACAAATTTAGGGCCACATCTATGGACATAAATATACTAAGATACACTTGTTAAAGTTTGAAGTGATTTATGGTTATAGATTATCTACACCTGTTGCATCTTTATCAAATAAGATTCAGAGTGCTGATGATATTGCTAACATGCACGCTACTATTTTTGATGAAGTTAAAGACATGATTGCCAAAGCCCAGCAATCATATACAAAGCAAGCAAATAAGAAAAGATAGGCCATGAATTTCAAAGTTGATGATTATGTTTGGTTAAGAATAGAAAAATGTAGATTACAAAGTGTAGATAAACACCCAATTGTGAAATTAGCACCTAGATTCTATGAACCATTTAAGATCATTCACAAAATCAATGACAATGCATTTAAGTTAGAACTACCACCACATTGGAAAATCCACAACACCTTTCATATTAGTTTATTATGACCCTTTAGAGGCCAATTACCTGTACACCCTATCTATGAAAACCCACCTTTGTTAGATGAAGAGACTGAAATCCTTGAGCCTAAAACTATTATAGATACTGACTTTATGACCACTAGAATTAGCCGTAGATATTCTAGATATTTGGTCAAGTTTAAAAACCATCTTGTTGAAGAGGCCCAATGGATGCATGCTAGAGACTTAAATGCTTTCCCCACTCTGTTAGCTCCACATTGAGCTAATAGCAATTGAGGACAATTGCTATCCCACCCCGGGGGTATGATGCCAGGAGGCATATTACACAGTGGATTTCGTGCCACGGTGGATTCCATGAGGTTTTACGGTGGATTCCGTAAACTTTTATTACCGGGGCTCATATCCAAAGTGGATTCTTTGTGTGAGAAGTTGATGGGGATGCCTATCCTTTTCGGGCATTTCGTTAATAGTACATCGGTGATTCCATAGCGATTGATTCTGCAAAATACATATTAAATTAATAAATATTTATGATTTTAGAGTGCGCACTCGTGATAAATTAAGGTTAGGATTGATTTCTAACCAATTGATTTATTTATGTAGCTGAAGACTGCTAGGTATTCACTTTTGTCGGTTTACTTGTATTATTTTACTAACGATTGTGAATGCTTTAGTTGATGTGTAGAGATAGCAGCAGTGGCGGAGGAAAGCATTGGAGGATAGTGTGTATTCGAGTTATCATCTATATTTTGATGGGCGCATACCTTAGGCATGGCGCCTATATTTTGTCGCGCCTATTTATTAAGGCATTGGATATTTATTTATTATTTTTATATACGCATGGGCGCACGATTTAGATATTTGTATTTGGACATTGTATTGGGTATGCCTGATTTCTTGGGCGCCCGCCCATTAGCTTTATTTCTACTTGGCACTAAAGCAAACTCAAAAGCCAAAAGCGTGCTATTTTGTAACTTGGGCTATTATTTGAGCTTGAAGATTATTAATACATAAAATACATGCTTTGTGGAGCGCTCACACAAGGCATGGGGGGAGATTGCACCCAATTGGTCTCTTGTTCATGTCGTGCATGCTTTCTACATTGAGTTTTGTGCAAAAAGTAGAGTTCTTTTGTTCTTGGGGACCTTCTGATGCTCACTACGCGCGCTTACGGCATCCGATCTGTGCACCAGATATACATAAGAGGCCTCAATCCTTTCTATCTGATACTAAAACTATTTTACCCCTTATGTTTTTTCAAGTATCAAAATTTATTAATAAATATAAAATCATTATTTGTGTTTAAGTTTTGTGAGAAAAGCTTTTATGGGCATTTTATTCTACGATGATAATTACTACAAAGTTACATGACTGTTTGTTTTTTAGATGGTTTCCATTATTTCAATGCTTTTATATTTAAAAAGTGGTTTGGAAGAAGAGAATTATCCACAAAGAAGTTCTAGGATATTATATCCAAACAAATTGCTCACTACCATGATTTTAACATTCAAAGCCAATCACTTAGTATAACACAATACTAGAGTTGTTTATAAGAAGTTTCCTTGGGAAATTATATTTTGATGAGAACAACATGCAAGCTCATGCATAGAAATTTGCTACACATTTTCCCTCTCTTTTTGCATTAAAAGATGAGCAAGCCCTATCTCACCATGTGCATTAATAGAAAAATACTTAAAGGCTTCTTTCCTTCATATGGTGCAACAAAAAATTGAGTTGTCTTACAAATGTAGTGATTCTTGCCATTGTCATTATGAAAGATAGAATTAAAGAACAAGTCCTTCTTTGAAGCCAGTTATTCCTCTTCTAGAATCATTCTCTTATTGCTAGATCATGGACACATTAAACATTTAAAAAATCTTTTAAATGACTCGTACTCATATACTAGCTCAAAATTCATAGCTTACATAGTTTAGTATGTAAAAGATGTTTTTAAGCTAACTAAGGCTAACAATCAATTGTGCATATTGTAGAATTTCTTAAGCCTCATTCAATATACCATTGTCATAAACTACTCTATGTAATGTTTTTGGAACTTGGATGGGGTGGAAGGAAAATTAACCATAGTACTAAGAGATAGAATTTGAATATATATATATATATGCGATTAAGTATTATGCTTTGCGTTATTAAGCTCATAAAAAAATTTAATAAAAGGTTTTAGCTCAAGGTGTATAAGTAGTAGGAAATTTGGCTTTTAGTGGTTTTTTAACAAATGTGAACATAGAAAAATATATAGTATGTGATAAAAGAGAAATTTACAACCTCCTTCTCAAAAAAGGGAGTAGGAGAAGGCTATCTCTTAGAGAGATTATGGCTAGGGAAACTGAACTACTACCACACTTGGACTTTTGAGAAGGCTTTAGCTTCAATTCGGTAGATATGCTTCTTACTCTTTAGAGAGTTGAAAAAAGCTACAAGATCACTTACTATCTTCTCATACACATTCTCAATGTCACACGCTGAATTTCCATCATCCATGAACTGTACTATTCCTGCACCTCCAGACATTGTTGCACACTGCTCTAATCACAGCCCAGAATAGCCAGGATTCCTCATTAAAAAGAAAGAAAGCCTTTAGTGGTTATTTTGATTTCCAAAAAACAAAGAAACCTTTTTGTTTGATCAATTGGTGATTTGCATTGCCAATAATTCTTTTGGTTAGTGTGAGATATGAAGACAATTAGAATAATGTCCTCTAGCTCCTCTCTCTCTCTCTCTCTCTCTCTCTATATATATATATATAGAACCCCCAAAGAAACATTGATTATGCATAAACTCTCATTTGAAGAGCACCTTTCTTATTACTGTTATAAGTTTTCCTTCATTTTCTTGTATTTCTCTTAACCAAGATATTATTATTTATTTTGGAGACCTTTAGTATAGTCATCTTAGAAGCTTTCTTTCAAAAGTGGATTGCCTAAAAGTGTGAGAGAGGGGGATTTAATAATGGGAAAATACTAGCTACATTGGCTGGTATATAAGGTGTTAGGGACTTGATTTTTCACCATCAGATTTTAATACAAGTCTCCTTTCATCTTCATCTGCTTCTCCAAGCTCTCATCTCTTTTCCTAGTCTTTCTCTCTCCTCATCACTCTCTTTCTCTCTCTTCATGCAGTCTTTCTCTCTCTTCTGCATCCCCTCTCTCTCCTGCCTCCTTAATTACAAGTGGTAATAGAGCTCTAGTTCTGATCCATTTAGTTACTTTACATGCTCAGTTACCATCATTTTTAGTTTAAAAATCCAAGAAGCTTCAGGTACACAGTAGCAGGCACAAAAATGGAGGAGCACTAAAGAGCCACAGGTCAAGGACCAAGATGACAGCAGTCATGAGCATTAATGGAGTCCTTGGACCAAGATTGGAGGCTGGAACACCACATTTAGCAGGTCGTGGGTCATTCTGGGCCAAATTTGAAGGTAAAATTTTAGAAACAGTGGTCACAAGAAGTAGGGAAGAGTTAGTATTAGTTACTTTTCATATGCAGTCTTCTCTCTCCTCATTCTTGTTAAGAATCACGTGGTGGGGGACTTGCTTGAGCTGCTGCGCCAAACACACACTGTATACACAAGAGGAAGCTCACTCAAGAACACAAGAAGAGAGATGGAGGCCAAAACGTTTTCTTGCTGGTTTCTTCTTCTTCTTCCACACACCATACAATGTACACAAAATATAGATCATATACAACATAAAAGAAAGTGGCCTACTAAGTCAAATAGTACATAACTGACTACACTAATCGACTGGCACTATGTCTTTGCCAGCTGTAGGTAGGTGTAACAAACTAAATATAATAAGTGATAAGTCAGTGGCCATGTGAGTATCATAATGACCACCAATGTGCTAAGTGTAGACGTGCAGACCCATCTAGCCAGGCGGTCCATCATCAATGTCCGCACATGTTGAGCTTGCCATCTCAACACTCCCCCTCAAGCTCAACTCTACCTTTGCAACTCAAGTAAGCTTTGGAACTTTCGAAGCTTCTCGGCACCCAATGCCTTTGTGAAAATGTCAGCTATCTGATCCTGTGTGCTGACATATACCAAGTCAATCTCTCATGCAAGTACCTTCTCTCTCACAAAGTGGTAGTGCACCTCAATGTGTTTTGTCCTAGCATGGAACATTGGATTCCTAGCCAGTTGTATGCTGCTCATGTTGTCACAATGAATGACAATTGGACCATCTCCCTACACATCCAAATCACCTAATAACTTTTGCAACCATACCACCTCACATGCTGCCATAGCAGCACCTCTATACTCATCCTCTGTACTCAATAAAGCAACTATAGGTTGCTTTTTGCTGCTCCATGTAACTGCTGCACTACCAAGGGAAAACATGAATCCACTTGTAGATCATCTGTCTGACATGCTACCAGCCCAATCTGCATCTGTGTATCCAAAGACCTGTACATCCTTACCTGCTATCCTCATAACTTGCTGGCTGCTCCATATACACTTCTTCTTGCAATTCACCATGCAAGAAGGAATTCTTAACATCCATTTGCTGCAAACTCCAACCTTTGGCTACTGCCAAGGCAATCACACACCTAATAGTTACCATCCTAGCAACTAGACTGAATGTCTCTTCATAATCTATGCCATATGTTTGAGCCTAGCCTTTTGCAACCAGTCTAGCCTTATACCTGCTAATGGAGCCATCTGCATTATGCTTGACTTTGTAAACCCACTTACAGCCAATAGCTTTCTTATCCTTAGGCAAGGGTACCAAGTCTTGTTGGCTTCTAATGCAGCCATCTCCTCATCCATTGCTGCATCCCAATGAGCATGACCAACAATATCCTTAAAAAACGTGGGCTCAACATCCTCAACTAGTTTCACCATATAAGCATAATGGTGAGCTACATAACTTTCAAAACCAAATCTTTAACATGGTATCTGACCCTGCTAGATATGCGTACCACCAGATCACTCAATGGAGCCTTTACATTACTATGAGCTCTTTGTACACCTGGCGTCCTAATTGAAGGAATGCCAAGCTCATCATCCAAACTCTTCGAACCACTAGAATCTCCATCCAATCTCAAATGACTGGTAGATGCATCATTACCATCCATCACTTTCTTCTTTCCTTTGTCCTTTCCTGCAACACTTATAGATCCACCTGAAGATGTGGGGCTACTCCTTAGTCTGCCAGACCAAGGGCTCACTGTAGGTGTAGTACCGGATGATGTTTCTGGTCCACTAAGACTCTGTGATTCTTGTTTATCTTTCTGCACATAGCTGTCCTGATCATTATCATCATCCAAAACATCACTAGTAGGTGTATACCAACTTCCCATCTCATCAAAGATAACATCCCTGCTCACTCTGAACTCACCTGTGACAGGGTTATGACAGCGATACCCTTTCTGCTCTAAAGAGTATCCAATAAAAACACATTTTTCTGCCTTTGGATCAAGCTTCTTCTATAGCTCATCTAGAACATGAACGTATGCAACACAGCCAAATACCTTCAAGTGCGATACATCGGGCTTCTTGCCAGTAAAGCATTCTTCAGGAGTCATCCCATGAATCGCAGCTATGGGAGTTCTATTCATAATGTAAACAATAGTATGGACAGCCTTAGACCAAAAATGTTTGGGCATATTCTTTTCAGCCATTAATGCCCGTGCAACTTTTGCAATATGCATGTTTTTTCTTTTTGCAACACCATTTTGTTGTGGGGTATACCTGCAAGTAAATTGCCTCTTTATTCCATGAGTCCTCAAGAAGCCACTAAACTCATTAGAGAGGTACTCTCCCCCTCCATCTGATCTCAAGAACTTTACTTTTAAGCATGTTTCTGTTTCAACACTTGCCTTAAAAGATTTGAAGTGCTCAAACACATCACTTTTTTCCTTCATAAAGTATACCCATAGCTTCTTGAACAGTCATCAATAAATGTGACAAAGTATTTGTTGCCACCAAGAGATACATTCTGTGTAGGCCCCCAGACATCTGTATGCACTATATCAAGTATGTTTCTGCTCATTTCTCATGAGAGAAGGGTTGTCTCGCCTGCTTACCAAACTGGCATGCTTCATAGACTTTATGCAATTTTGCAACTGTGAAAGAAGGCAACCCTGTAACCAATCCTCTAGACTACATTAATTTCAACCTTTGCACATTTGCATGTCCAATACGTTTATGCCATATTTCAATATCTGCAACTACTCCTTTTCCTTTAGCATACATAGCAGCATCCATTGCAGGAATTCCAGCATCTAAGGTGAAGATTTGACCAACTCTACTTCCTTTTGCGACCAACCTGCACTTATCATTAAAGTCTTCTACAAAACAACCTTTTGCATTGAATCAGACATACAATCCCTGCTCTACCATTTGGCCAACAGATACTAGATTCTTTGTAATTGATGGCACATGTAATACATATGTCAGAATCTTTGTCTGGCCATCATACAAGGACAAGGGAACCTTTCCAATGTGTGAAATTGGGTGGCATGAATCATCACCCGTCTGCACATAACCTTGGTTTTGTAAGTCCTGCATCTCTCCAAACCATTCAACATGACTGGTCATATGATTAGATGCACCTGAATTGACATACCATACATCATCATGTGTCCCCTTTCTTGTAACTGCATTCATCATATGCTGCATAACAAACAAACGCTCATTTTTGTCTTCATTCTGTCATGAAGACGATCCATAGTTTCCTTGCTGCAATTCACCACTGTGAATATCATCCTTCTTTGCATAGCAATGGGCTACAATATGGCCTGTTTTGCCACAATAATGGCAAACAATAGCAGAGTTTCCAGAGCCTCTATTCTGCCATCCACCTCTTCCTCTAGAGCTCCCCCTGCCTCTAAAGTTTCCTCTGCCTCTAGAAACCTGCATTTCACCAAACTGTTGATTGAACCAGTTTTGCTGGTTATCGCCAGCACGTCCCATACCATGGCCTCTCGAAGAGGATCTACCACGTCCCCTTCCTGAACTTGAGTAAAATGCTTGGACCTATTCACCATTTCTTTCAGACGAGTCACCCTGAATATTGATCTCTTCAGTAATCATGAGAGAGACCAGCTCATCAAAATATGGAAATGGCTTCCGTACATATACTGAAGTAACAAATGATTTCCATGCCTTCTCATTGTTAAGGCCACTCAGAGTGGATGAAACCAAATCGTCATCATCCGGCATTGCATCAATCATTGTTAAAGCATCTGCGATGCTCCTCACCTTCAATACATACTCATTGACAGACATTTTTCCTTTCTTCAAGGCATTCAACTCTTGCTTGAGTTGAATCTTTCGTGCCTTTGTATTTACTGAAAACATGCTCTCAAAAATCGTCCAAGCTGCATGTGAAGTTTCTGCATTCCTGATATGTCCTAGCATAGTATTATCAATTACTGTAGATAGCTAGTACATCACCTTCTTTTCTTTCGCATTCCACTCTTTCCATGCTTTTAACTAGTCGGAGGGACACCCAGCTCTGGCTCCTATTCTTCACTTGAGACAAACTCATAAAGGCCCTTTCCAATGAGGAAGTTCGTCACACGGAACTTCCATGAAGGGTAGTTGTTCTTGTTGAGCTTCTCAATAATGGGATTTCCACTGTTCTCTACCATTATCACAAACAAGGATATAACATAGCAAGCTAGTCTTCTGCAATCTTCCACAACACATGCACATCACTACACCAAGCAACCTTTTTCACTGATTGCCTAACAATACATGTAATCTGCAACCTGTTTGTAGATAAACCTTATGTTTGCTTCCTGCAAACACCTCAAAAATTACAGATTCACAATCTGTAACCTATGCATCCACTTTCGGTCAATACAGCCGAAATCACAGTGTATCCTGAAACTACTATCCGCAATCTTGCGGCTCTAAAATGGGACCTAAAACGGCCTCAAACACCCAAAAATAACTGTGGAAAGCCATTAAGGGCTTATCTACAAAATATACAGTGGTCTGCTCGCACACCAAATCTCACAGCAATTTGAGATTTTTGCTCGACCCTGCTTTCGGTGCCTCCACAGGCACTATCCAAGAGAGCGAGTGGAAGAATGGGAGAGCTTCTTACCCGTTGCTTGCTTGCTCAAACCTTGCTTCTTCACCTTCACTTCAGCCTTCAAAATTGGCCTCTCTTATTGGCGCGGCTCTGATACCATGTTAAGAATTACGTGGTGTGGGACTTGCTTGAGCTGCTGTGCCAAAACACACTGTATACACAAGAGGAAGCTCACTCAAGAACACAAGAAGAGAGATGGAGGCCAAAAATGTTTTCTTGCTGGTTTCTTCTTCTTCTCCCACACACCATACAATGTAAACAAAGTATAGATAAGATACAACATAAAGGAAAGTGGCCTACTAAGTTAAACAGTGCATAACCGACTACACTAATCGACTGGTGCTATGTCTTTGCCAGCTATAGGTAGGTGTAACAAACTAAATATAATAAGTGATAAGTCAGTGGCCATGTGAGTATCAGAATGACCACCAACGTGCTAAGTGTAGATGTGTGGACCCATCTATCCAGGCAGTCCATCATCAATGTTCTCACGTGTTGAGCTTGCCATCTCAACAATTCTCAAGCTCCTGCCTAGCTCCCATGGAGGAGAAACACCATGGATCTCAACCTCAGCCCTAGTGATCTTCATCACTCTTCTTGAGCTTCATAGGGATCAAAGTTTTCAGTTCAAGCTGTCCAGGGACTGGTTGGACCCTCCCTTTCTCTCTAGGAAGCAGCCCGTAATTTTTGGCACAAATTTTGGGCTGCATCCTAGGCCAAACGAGCAGCAGACATGGCCTCTTCTTCATCCTAGCCTTCTTCCCCATCATCTGACAGTTCATTTCAGCAAGATTGAAGCCTCCTTTTCATCCTCTTCAACATCCTTCAGCCTCTGAAACTTTAACAGGTGTAGGCCATGGACAGCCATGGATTCTCCTTCAGCATTCACTGATTCTTGAGGGCTTTTTCCTTTCTTGGTCCCAGGGACTTGTACCTACAGGAATCCTTGAAGAAGCAAGCATTAAGAGGCCTGTACTTGAAGATGAGGCAAGATTGCAAGCTGGACATTTGGGGCAGCCATAGCCATATACCACGAGCTTCAATTTCTTCAAGTTCCCTTTAAGATTGGGTCCCAGGGCTTCAAGTTTGGACTCTTTACCGTCAATGGAGCTTGCTTACTCAATGGGAAGAGCTATGGATCACGGGAAGGCATTATGGGGTGAGATTTTGGGGGATTCTTCTTTTATGATCTTCAAGGCATGTTGAGAACTACTAGAGTTCAACCTTTCATTTCCCCATTGAAGAATCAAGCTTGAAGATTCAATTCTTGGCTGAACTTGTCATCATAGAGCTAATGGGAGCATTGGAGACCGATCATGGGGACATTGGCCCACTGATTCTTAGTTGTCTTCACCAATCTAAGAGGTAATTGAGTCTTGAGCTCTCTTCTAATTTCATCCTCTTGCTGAGCCTAAGAAGGGAAGAGATTCAAGTAGTCAATCATGCATTTTATTCCAAATTTCAATGCTTACATGCTGCCAATTTAATTTCAGTTCTCTCTTAGGCTTCCTTACATTTAGGATGATCCATTCCACACTGAAAATTCTTACTATTATTTATTGATTGCCTCACCCTAACCTCTTGACTTGTGATGATTGCTTGAGCAAATATTATTCCCTGAAATCCATTGTAAATGAGGTGAGTTGGCAGTGAGTCACTGCTCAGTAAGCTCTCTCCTTATTCCCAATTCAAAAAGAGGAAGTCGCATGGATGCAATGCAATTGGTTGCTAAAATTATTGACCAATGATGAGAGTGTGAGAATCCTTGAGCTATAAGATAGTACAATTTTCTTTGGGGACTCTTAGGTAAGGAAACAAAATTATCTCCTAGAGAACTTTATCAAAAGAGTGGACAATGTTACGATTGTGTTTTATCTTGAGATGGTGCATCCTGGACGTCCTGGGGCCAATGTCTGGGCTATAGGAGAGCCATAAGAGCCACAACGATCGGCTAGGGGGTGCTCTATATGTATGTGTAACGAGGTGTTGATCACCTATATGTGTGGTATACTCCCTTTCTTGTTGGAGTTGGGATGGAAAAAATCGTTGGACTACAAATCGATACAAACACATGATTTATTTAGAGTAGTGTGTAGCCTCCAAATGGTCCTGGCCGTGAGGCCGTGAGGATACTTTGATGAGCATAGGAGGCCCCGGCTAAAGCCCTAGAGCTAGTGTCGGACCCATTTTAGGTCTCGACACATGTCTTTCTTAATGCAATTCCAAATACCTTTGCCCTTCAAGAAAATTTGTCATCCTAAACTTCCATGCAGGATGATTGTTCTTATCAAGCTTCTTGTTGATAATCTGGTTGAAGTTGTTAGATATTTTGACAAAACAAAAAACATTATAAAAAAAAGGCAATCTACAAGCAAGCTAATACCAAGTGCACCAAAACTAAAAACACAACCTTTTTCCACAATCTACGCAACAATAACAGCAATATGCAATCTATATTCAGACACCTTCTGTATCCACAACCTAGCAAATTCTTGAAACCTTACATATTCAAAATCTATAACATGTGTATTTGTAAATGGTCGACATGACTGAAATTGTAGTAAATCCAAAAACTATTATCAGGAACACTTGCAAGTCCACAACAGAGGTTGAAAAATGACCCTAGATGCTAAAAATCACAACGGAAAGGCCCTCAATGACTAATTTGCAGTATATACAATGTTCTTCCTACTCACCAAGTTTCATTGTAATCAAAGACTACAACCCTACTAACCTCAAGAGCCTCCTATGGCTATAACCTAAGGCAAATCGAGCAAGGTGGAAGAGCTTCTTATTCGTTGCCTGCTTGCTTGCTTTCTTACTTGCTTTCGTGCTCTAATACCTTCACTTCAACCTTCAATCAAGCTCTGTGCAGCCATGGGATGACTCTGATACCATGAAAACAAATACAAGGGGAGAAAGATGAAGAACCCAAGAGCATGCACACAAAAGAAATGAAGACTTGAGAACACAGAGAGATAGGGCTAAAATCTTCTTCTTCCACACAAAGAACTAAGTCTACAACATGATTAAAGACTAATATAAAAGCACCACAACATATATACATGCGATCACTAAGTGTGAACTTGCTAAGGAAAGAAGAGATGGCACAATGAATGTACTATAACCAAGGATGGACAGCATGGGTGTAGTCCAACTGTAGAATCACTAGTGTATCCTCATGTCCATCACCTAACATGCTAGTGAATAATATCCTATCACATCACCAAGACACATAAGCGATGCTAGCTCATGTATATCTTCTTAACATCTCAATAGTTAGTTCCTTTTATAAAAAAAATAATTTTCTCCTCTGTTTTAGAATTTACATGCTCAATTATTATTTTTCCAATATTGAAAAGAAAGTACAAGTAGCACATATTGGCACCAATGATTTTGCAATAGATCATCTAATGTGAATAAATACACCAATTTCACATCTATAGTACAAGTGAGAAAGTTGGATATGTAAGCATCTACAAGTTAGAACAAGTTTCAACTTTGTCATGCTTTCTTCATATGGTAAAAAAATAAGACATATACTTTCATATTATATAGTTTTTTATGATGTTGTCCATGTAGATACTAATGTAGTTGAAACTACTAATATAGTGAAGCATAATACGAAAGCTCATCCTAGAGACAACAACAACCATCTCATATACCATCCACTTAGTCTTTTGAACTATTTGATAAGTTAGCATTGTAGACGACAAACAATGTACAATGGGAAAGAAATTAGTTGGTCTCTTCCTTTGAATTGAAGTTGCAAATGAAAATATGGTGTTGTGTTTGTGACACTAATATAATCATTGTACCATATATCATGACTACCACATACATCAATGCCTATTTATGAAAAGGGAGTAAAAGGTAAGCAATATTTTTACATTTTTAATTTTGGACAACTTTGAAGTACTCAAAGCACTAAATTTTAAGTAAAAATATACAAAACATTTATGATTTAGACCTTCTTAATAGAAGGTATATATTTTAATGCTCATATTTCCACTAACTTGGTAATGGATGGAGGAGTCCTTTATGTACTATGCCCATGTTATTGAAGTTGATTTGCATTTAACATGATATATTTCTTATATGTCATAACCAAACATACATAGATCAAATGCAAGATTATAAGCCTAAGCAATAGTTAAAAATAAGTACTACAAATAGAATTCAAAAGCATTACTTGATTATAAAGTAGGATCACTATCTCATAACATTAACCAAAGCACAAGTGTAGAAGATAAAATAAAGCATCAATAAGAAAACTGCTTTGAAAAGAAGTTAAGTGCACTACAGACAATGGAAACAAAAACAATTGTAGAGTATTGCAAACAAAACAATTTCTTATAGAGTATGCATATATTGAGTTAATGCATAAAAATGGATTTGAGAATGTATAGAGTTGATTTAGCATACATTTTCAAAATACTAAAGTCATATGAATTATTGGAAGAGGTGGCTTCACATATCATAGAACAATTGCAACATTCGAATGAGGCTAACATGAATGTGTGGTAGTCTTTCCTCCCTATAGACTCATTAACATACTCTTATACATATGTCTTTTATCAACTAATAATTGATCAATGTAAATAAAGTTTTGTCTCATTAGAACTTACAATGCATGTGCTAATTTGACAAGTTTACTCTAGGATACAAACTTCAATGTCAACTTATACAAGCATAGTAATATTGGTCTCGAATAATTGAACATAAACCATAGCAAACACCATGGAATTAACAACATAATTTTATTTGAAGACATAGATAAAGTACACAATTTACCAGAAACTACACAAAAAAAAACCACAAAGCTTGAATAACTTGGTCAAAAGATAATGAAAGCCTATTATAATAGATCAAAATGGCCAACAACCACAAAATAGATTGCAACATAATACATGTCATTAAACAAACAATCATTACATACCCTACAAAATTTTTAGAGTAAAATATATCAGATATTCTCAAGAACATTATTTATTCAACAAAACAATGAGAAATAAAGACAAAGCACATATGTAAGATTGCCTACAATAAATAAAATTATAAAAAAACAAATAGTTCATCAATGAAGAAACAAAATACAATATATATAATTCAACTAAAACATCCACATTGGCTAAGACGACATCTAGATCGATAATGCATGTTGGGAATTGTATTGTTTAGAGCAGAGTATTCTCCCTCATGGCTACGTATTGGCTCCTCCTCCTCCTAATTATTAAATTCAATTACACAATGTTCAATCTACATGCTCATAGTTGTGACCTTTTTACACGTTTGTGTTTCAAAAAACAATTAGGAAGACTATCACAATTAGTAACAACATACTTAAGAGAGGCAATACCATAACTCACAAACAAGAACAATAGTAACAAAATATGTTACAAATGTAGGAGTATTTTAAAAGAAAAGAAACTACTTGAAAAAAATTCAAATATGTCAATTAGATTTGAACACAAAAATCATAGAGATAGAGAGATAAATGACATGGAAGGAAAATTAATCTATCTCCATATTGTATCCATACAAATTTGTGAATTAACACATGACCATCAACTAGGATTATAAGGTAGTGTAATTAACATAATGACAAATGCTACACCGACTCAAAATGTACTTCAACGTTTCATTAATTGATCAACATCTATATTACTAAATTTAAAACAAAAAAATAGAATACAACCATTTGTTCAAATCAGGACTAATATGACCACTAATTATTATAAAAGTGTTATTAAAGCTTTGTGATACTAGATTATACTAGCAAGAAAATATTAAAGTGACACCAAACTAGGAGATGCACCTAGAGTAGCAACAATTGGCATGTTCAGAATTAGATCTTCATAGTGGATAAACATTTGATATCACAAATGAAATACAATCGGACACACTATTGTGTAGTTTGCATTCTTTTGATCAAGTAATAATTTACTTTAAAAATAAAACACATTAAACATAGCACCAATAGAAGGATACTCACCTTAATATGATTGATAAGTGTATAGCTATGGGTAATGGAAGTCTTCGTGAAGAATATAGAAATATTCAAATTCACTATCATAAGCAAGCATGTAAAAGAAGAGGTTTATAATGTCAATTTCGTTTTCCAAAGCCACCTTTAAAAGAAAGAATGATGTTCTACCGAAAAAATTCGTATATGCCAATAGAAGAAAAACACTTTGGTAATATTATTGGAAAAATAAAACAAGCAATAGATCAAAACAAAAACACATAAATAGAAAACACATTTTTAGAATGGTTAGAAAAACTTTATCTAATTAGATTTACATACATAGAAGGCCTTGATTATATATTACAAAAAGAACAATTTTCTTTTTTAAAAAAGTGAGTGAGATGTATACAAACAATTTCAACAAGCACGACTACTACTACGGGGCACCAACATTGATATTCAATACATATGAAATGCTTATGGTGTTGCAAATTGGTGCATATCATACATAAAAACACAAGTAACAATCCAACCAAGTCACTAAGAGAAGCATTTAACTACTACATAAAAAATAAACTCTATGTAATTGACGAACTTTTAAAAAAATAGCAACACAATACTAAACATTGAACAATTAAATTCACAACAAGTAACATATTTAGTGTTGTCTTTACCATTGACATTGTGCAATCATACATTCACATTAATAAATAAAAATAATCATAGCAAGAGAACCATACTATTGAAATGGAAGTTCGCATTACAACAACTATAAGATGATGATACAAACATATTCTTCCAAGACATAATTCTGAACCATATCATTATAAGGATTGAAACTCTTTATTCATTAAAAATAAAACGAAACTAGCACAAATACACAAAAGCAAATATTTCAATACCAACAATGACAAAAAATACAAATAGTACAAGCATATCGATCTTTTATAATAATGAAAGAGACACATGGGATATAAAAGAAATGCAACTACATTAAAGACAAACATCAACAAACACTAGAACATAGAGAACATATAAAATGGAGTCCAATACTATAAGGAAGGAGAGTGAGAGAGGAGAGAGAAAGTCTGTACGAGAAGAGATAAAGACAAGAAATAGAGAGAGAAATATTGAAAGATGAGAGAGAATGTAGAGGAAGCCATGGAAGCTTAGGCAAGGAGGTTGAAAATGAAGAGGATTTATATTACTCAATGAATGATTTAAAAATAATATTCTTATATCTTATACTCATGCCAGTATGGCTAGAGTATTTTTCCTATATTCTCTCTCTAAAAATAAGTGTCTATTTTCCACTTCATTACAATCCATCCCCACCCAAGGGTTTTTGCCCTAAAAAACAAAAAATTAGCTTATTACAAATGATCACACAATGGAGATGATAGAGTGTCACTCTGTTATGATGATTAGAATCTAAATAAGTATTTATAAAAGTGAGTGAAGTTGAATTAAGGGACCAAGTAGATCACATATACTTCCACAATAGGTCATAAAGATGAAATCTTGGTCACAAAAACTCCAAGAATATCCTCTTGCAAACAATGAACAACATGTTGTCTACAACAGTAGTCCCTATTGTAGTAAAATTGAGATAAATTTTGATGGCTTGATCCAAATTGGGCATGCCACATATCAAAAGAAAGATTATGACTGTACTTTTAGGCTACATAGATAGTATATTTTTAAAAATTATCCAAATTAAAAACTATTCTAAAATGGTAGTTGTCTAGGAATTTTTTGGAATGAAGAGGGGCTAAAATTATCTAGTTTTTAGCTAAAATAGCTTCTTTGTGATAGAGAGACTCTTCCAATGTAGACCTTGATCTCCAAGAAGATTCCTCTAAAGGTAAAATTTTCCTTTTTATCAGATATTCAAGTATAGATCTAGTCCAAAGCTTTTCTCGCTAGCCAATGACATCCTTAGGGATATATTGGATGATACTCTCTTCATCCATAGTGGTAATCAACTTGTAAGCCAATAAAGGATTTAAGATGACTCACATGGAAGACATTATGGATCTTGGTGTAAGAAGGAAGTTGCAATCTATATGCCAAGTCTCCAACCCATTTAAGAATCTTATATGGCCCATGATAGCAATGTGTTATTTAGCATATCTAAACTTAGGTACCCTAAATAATACTAGATCTCCCTCTTGAAGCTTGTGGGCCTCAGTCTCTCATCAACGTAGAGCTTCATATGCTCCTATGCCTTCCTAAGGTTTTCCATGTATTGATAAGCTAGGGCTTGCATTCATTCTAGCTCTTCATTTCCTTATAGATTGATCTTTTCATTGAACATGACTATTGAAAGAGGCGCCTTGTAACCATACAAAGCCTCAAAAGGGGAAAATACAATACTTGCATGTGTGGTGTTATTATGAGAAAATTCAACTAGATGAAGCCAAACACCCCATTCATGCTATACATTATGGCAATAGTAGTGAAGATGAGTCTCAAGTTATTTGTTGACCCCCTATGTTTGGCCATCAATTTGGGGATGCTAGGGACCCAATTTAGTCCCCATAGAACTAAAAATTTCTTACCAAAAGTTACTCATGAACTTGGAGTCATGGTCATGAACAATGACTTGGGTTAGCCAATGTAATTTGAATACATATTCCATGAATTGGCTTGCCACTTGAGATATTAAAAATTGAGTTTGCATAGCGATAAAGTGAGCTGTTTTTGTCAATCTATCCACCACCACATAGATATTGTTCCATCCCTTCTTGGTTGTAGGTAAGCCAATGATGAAGTCCTTTTACCCTCAGGAATAGATAATGGCTATTGTAGACCTCTTGGCTTGTGACTTGCTTGTGAGTGATGTCTTTTTGTTTTGTTGACATGGAATGCATCGTGACATAAAGTCGTTCACATCCCTCCATAATTCTTTCCAATAAATCTTTTAGAAAGTATATAATTGGTTTCAAATATGCCTAAGTGACTAGCTATTGGTGAAGAATGCATTTCATCCATGATCTTCTACTTGAATGAGGAAGTGTAAGGAATAGCAATTGTACCACAAAACCATATGAGACTATTCTTAAGCTGAAAATGGAAAATTTCCTCCACTAAACCTTGTTGCATGGTTGAATTCTTGTCTCTAAAAAACAAGCCTCCCATGGTTCTTTAATCCAATCATTATGGAGTTCATCCATGGAAGACGTTTTACAAACCGACATTCTTAACAAGGAATCAACCACAATGTTGTCTTTGCCCCTAATGTGGGTAATATCAAAACTATAGTTTTGTAGTCTATTTTTCAATCAACTAAGAACTTTCAAAAGCAATGACCCCATGCTCGAAGTAAAACTCTACATTTTTTCCCTTCACTAGCATCACACTAAATGGTAAATTTCTTAGAGAATTTAGGAAAACTAGAATAAGGTCTGAAGTGAGAAATTCATTCGATTGACTGAAGCTATAATCAACTATGGTATCCCAAAAGAATGTTTCTTTCTTCAACATGTCTGTCTTAGAGGTGCTGCAATAGTTGCATAGTGCCTAATAAGTCTTTGACGGAAAGAAGATAAGCCAAGAAATCAAAAAGAGAAGTGGTATTGGTGGATGTTGTCCAATCAGGAACACATTGTATTTTCTCTGGGTTAGCCTTAATCCCTTCTTCACTCACAATGTATTCCAAGTACTCCATGTTGATATGGATAAATGCACACTGTGTCTCCTTGGCAAAGAGTCTATGCTCTATTAAAACATCAAACACCTTCCTCACGTGGGATAAGTGGATCCCAAATTATTTATTGTAGATGAGAATATCATCAAAGAATAATAACATAAACTTGAAAAGGAAAGGTTGAATTATCTTGTGCATAAGAATAAGACTGTGAAAGCTAGCTAGGGCATTTTGTAATCCAAATGGCATAAGAAGAAACTGATAAAGCCTTCTATTAGTCCAAAAATCTATATTCATCTCATCACCATCTCTCATCCTAATCTAATGATAGCTTGGCCTCAAGTCTACCTCAAGTCTATCTTTGTGAAAAACTCATCCCCCTTAAGTACATCTAGTAGATCATCGATTTGTGGGATAGGATACCTATTTATCTTTGTGAAAAACTCATCCCCCTTAAGTACATCCAATAGATCATCGATTTGTGGGATAGGATACCTATTCTTGATGGTAATCTTATTCAACTCCTTGTAATCTATACACATGCAGAAGGTACCACCCTTCTTCTTAACCAATAACACTATGAAGTCTTTGATTTTCTTGGCCACTTCTTCTCTTTCACACTTTGAAGGATATAAGGAGATTTATTGATAACCTTTGAAAATCAGATGATCTAGTACTCCTTCTGGAGGAAGACTTGTGGGCACGTTAAATAAGTCTTTGTATTCTTCCAATAAAGCTTTTAGGGTTGCATCCCTTGCTGAATTCTTGGGCTAATATGTGGTTTCCTTATTGAGATGCAATACAAAGATTTGAGATGGCTTCTTGAACTCTTTTCTAAGTTGCTTAGTGGTGGTAAGCTGGAAATTTGATTTATGTTGAACTCCTTCTAAATGCACTAGTTTTCCATCCCTCACAAACTCCATGTATAGATTAGAGAAGTTCAATGTGATCTTGCCTCATTGCTTTAGCTAATTAGATCTTAAGATAATGTCAATAGGGCCCAATTCTAGAGCTATTAAGTCCACCTATACTTCATAATATTTTGTAGCAAGACATAGGTGAACTTTTGAGCACATTGAAGTGTTAGGTCACATGTACAGGGAATCCATTTTTACACAATGACACATCTTTGTCCTTCATCTCTCTCTAGCTTCTCCTGTCCTTTCATGGCTTCCAACCATCTCTCCTCTTCTTTCTTATCTCTCTCTCCATTTCTAGTATTTCTCTCTCCTCGTCACTCTCTTTCTCTCAATTCTGCATTTCTTCTCTCTCTTCTATAGTCTTCTCTCTCCTCTTTCTCTCTTTCTCTCCAGTTCACTTCTTGCCAAGTGGTATTAGAGCTTCTCAGGTTCTTGATCCAGTTAGTCATATTTTGTTTAGTTTCCCCTTTTCAACCACACAAATCCAAGAACTTTAGGTACACAGGTACAAACATGGTGGGCAACATTAGAATGACTAGTGGACATTTCCAAGAAGAAGGCATGCATCATTGAATACGGAAGGGATATGTATGGTGGTGGTTGGACAAAATAGTAGGTTGTCATCAAAATTTAATGCAATTTTTGGAGGTACTTGGTAAAGGAGGGTTGAATGCTTTAGTGAAGACTAAAGACATGGTTATTTTTTTCAAACAATAGGGTTTCTTCTTTTCTTCTCAAGCTTCTCTTCAAGTTTTTATGGAGTGCTTTTTAGAAACTCCTTCATTCCTCTTTTGCCTATGAAGATCTTGTATCTAAGGTTCCACCATAGGAGCTTATGCATCAAGAGCTTGAAGATAAACACCATATTGGAGGAAGAATGGCCACATGAGCTACTGTTGGACAATTAGCACAACCTTCATACCTGACTTCTCCATCACAACAAGATCTCAAGGAAGCAACACCAGCCTTTGCTTTAAGACCTAAGTTGCCTTGGCTCTTGATCTTACGGATCTAGTCTTGTCACTTCCATCCTCATCTTCTTCATATGATAGATTGCCTTTGCCATGATCTACCTATGCATGAACTACCTTCTCATTATGCTCAGCCTGTACAAGTCAGTTGGATGAGGCACAAATAGTGCAAACAAACTTGAGGAAGAAGGTGTCAAGGTCAGCAAGCGTTTGTTGCTCCTTTGTTAGAGAAGATTTTACATGATCTGAATGTAAATGTAGTACAACCTTCCTCCACAACTACAACCACAAATTTTTTTGGTCCGGTTGTTCTAGACCAAGTTTTGAGGCTTAAGCAACTTCAGCAAAGTAACAACTTCAGCAGTGACCTTGGCGGAGTATGCAATGAATGCATTTGCTAAGATGAGACAACTGTTTCAACTTCCTCTTCTTAACTTTAGAAGTGTAATGAGGCTTTCATTCAATGTTAGGAACTGCTTCAGATTTGTCTGCTGCCTACTATTTTGTTGTTGCTTTGTTCTTTGATGCCTTTACTGGTGACATCAAAGACCTTTTGTTATAACAAGCGAATGCAAGGTAAACAATAACAAGGAATTAAGAAATGCTCAATAAGTCCATCGTGGATCTATTATTTTTAGCACAGTTTCTGTGTCTGTATATCCACCCCAGTCCTCTCCTTGACAAGTGGAGGAGGGGAAGCCGGGAGCAGCTAGGCATGACTGAGAATCCAAGCTACGATGATGTGACTACAAAACAGAGAGGTTGGCTTGTGGCTTCCATGCACTCTCTTGGAATACAATTCCACCTACTGTGCTCACCTCAAGCTAGAAGTTGTGATTATCAGGAAGAAAGCTCCAAATGTTGCTGCTAAGAGGAGCTGGCTACCTAGTGGAAACAATCAAGAAGTATAATGCTGTCTCAAACAAGGCATCATCTAGCACTCCAAGCTTGAATACCAAAAAGCTTGATGAAGAAACTGAAGTTTTTTCCCATGAGAAAGTGTCTACAAATATGAAGAAGTCTATCATGCAAGCTTGTCTAGGCAAGAAGCTTACTCAGGCATAACTTGCACAACAAATTAATGAGAAGCCTCAAATGATTCAAGAGTATGAAATCTGGAAAAGCCATACCAAATTAGCAGATCATCACCAAACTTGAGAGGGTACTTGGAGTAAAGATCATGGGAAAAAAGTGATCATCTATCCCCTTAAACTCAACTCTAAGGAAATGTACAGTGCTAATATTGCATTAGACACATAGGAAATGTTGAAATTTCCTTTGCAAAGGAGGAATAATTACTGAAATAGAATCTGTATATAGAAGCTGTTGAAATAGAATCTATATATGTTGAAGAAGTCATGTTATCTACAGGTGATCTTCACTGAAGCAAGCATTCAAAAGGCCAGAAGCAAGCATTCAATGGGCTATTAAACACTATAGAGACTTGCTTTGGTTTGAGGACAAGCTTTTGGTGCCCTATTTCTGCCCGTACTATTGTAGAGGAATTTTGTTGATCTCACGGCCAAGTTGTTACCAACGTCTTCCTTGCTATTAATCAACTATTCTGGATGAAGAGTTGTCTATAAGTGCTATAGAACCAGTGCGCACCTCATTGATAACAATAGGCTCCAAAGGTAACCAGAATTGATCGCTAGAACATCTACAATACCCATGGAAATATCAAATTTTGCCCGTGCATACTTTTCTCTTCTTAGAGAGTGTTTATTGTATCTGCTAGAAGTTGGATCTCTACTAACATTGGCCTTGTGAGCAACAATGAGCTTCTATATAAGGCAATGGTGGAGTTATGAGAAATAGTGAGCTTTCATATAAGGCAGTGGGGGAGCTTCTAACTAGGCTATTGCCTGGAGTTGTCTCAGACATATCGATTGTCTTGTCTACCTTGCCTGAATCTAGACTTTCAGAAATTTCAATATGTATTGTAGCTTCTCAGTGCCAAACATGACCGTGATACCTATTCCAAGTGTGGATGGTTCAGAATCAGATGATTAATCTAGGCATACATGGGTGTATTCTTTGAAAGCTAAGCCTGAAGTGCTATTACACATCAAATAGTATATATATACTGCACACTTAAAGTGGGCACTCTCCATTCTAATCTTAGGGGGAGGGAAGGGAGTATATATACAAAGAGTTCAATGCGTTTTTGCCTAAATATAGGGTAGAACACCAACATATAATGTCATATATATGTCAACAAAATGGTGCATCCAAGAGAAATAATGTAACTTTTATGGAGATGGCATGATTTATGAACAAAAGTCAATCTTCGCCACATAGGTTCTAGCTCAAGAGTATTATTTATACAACTTATGTACAAGATAATTGTCCCACCAAAGCATTATGGTATGACACTTCATATGAGGCATGTCATGGGAAAAATCCATTTGTTATTTGGTTGCATGTTTTTGGTTGTCTAACTCAGCAATATCTCAAAAATTTGAATGATAAGGCTATGAAATATATATTTGTTGGTTATAGTTTTGGAAGCAAAGGTTGCAAGTTATATCATCCACAAACTAAGCATCTTTTGGTCATTTGATTATGTTATTTTTATGCATCCAACTCTGCTTATAGCTTCTTGATATTATGTGAGTGGCACAATAGTAGCTCCATCAGCCCCCACTCATCAATGGCCCTACCAATGTGTTCGTGCCTGTAGCAGCAAGCATGTCTTGCAGTGGCCAGGGGCAGTTAGATCATTTACTTTTTACTCTAGTGAGTACCATGAGAAGTCTATCAACTAATCAATCAACCAGTTCCACCACACACACATGAGAGGAGAGGATCAATTGTGTCTACCTACTACCCCTTATCATTAAAACTAGGAAAATTTATATATAGTGCGTATAGAAGGGCCTTCATGGTGTCGTCTGTGATCTCCATGTTCACGTCTTGCAACTCCATGAGCATGTTGAGTAGGTCCTTGACCGATGGTGGTTGGTGGATCATTGCCTGCGTCGCTCGTACAGCCAGGGTAGTGTGCCTGTAGACTATCCAACAGTCCCTAGAAGATGGCACATGCTCGCCCATCACCGAGTAGAGCTGCCCCACTACCATGTGGTAGATGAGGTTGTTGAGCATGTTGGCGAGAGGCTATGTAGAATCCAAAGTGCATGGAAGTTATGCAAGTGGAATATAATTCAATCATGGGTAGTCACACTTTGGACCTTATAGATTTTACAAAGAATCACAAGGTGATTGGAATAAAGCTACAAGGCCGATATATCATTGGATAAGGGATGACTTGAAGCAAAGGGATTTAGACAAATAGAAGGCTTTAACTACAAACACAGTTTTGTTTTTATAGCTAGATTAACAACTATCCATAGCATTCTAACCCTTGTTGCACAACATAGGTGTCTAGTGATAAAAAGGAGGAAGTGTATGTGAAATGGACACCTTCTTAATGGATATACAAAGGAGGAAGTGTATGTGAAATAACCACTTGGTTTTGAAGCTTCAAGTATTGAAGACAAAGTTTGTGGACTCTATAAGGCACAAACAAGCCTCACGTGCATGGAATGAGCAGATCATTGATAGATATGTGATAAGAACTGTCCTTAAAAGAAGTCTTTCCAATGCTCATTTGTATATGTTTGATGAGAATGGCAACTACATGTTCAGTGTAGTATAAGTAGATAATCTCACTCTTTTGGGGGATAGACTTATACACTTTTATTTAGGGATTGAAGTTTGGCAGGAACTAAAAAACACAATCTTCATAAGAAAGTATGTTGGTGAGTTGAGTAAAGTTTTTGGTACGGTTGAGTGCGATGTAGTGGTTACTCCATTTGAAGTCAACTTGAAGCTTTCAAAAGAAGATGTATTTGTATTTGTTGATAGTGAGATTTTCAAAAAACTTGTGGGAGTTTTTTTGTGTAATACATGCCTAGACATAAGTGGAGCTACAAGTGTTTAAAGCATGCTCTCAAATTAGCTAAAAGAAATCCATTGGAGACAGGGAAAGTTTATTTTAAGGTACATTGCAAGTAGTTTGGAATAAAGTATCTCATACATTAGGTGATAAGAGCACTTTGATTGGCTATTATTATGCAAATCAAGGAAGAGACATAGATGACAAAATTTTAATGATAGATGATTGCACCTTAGTAAGATTTGGAGTTCTCTCATGGACTAGCAAGAAGCAACCTACAATTGCTCTTTCTTTGATTGAAATTGAGTACAAAGTACATGTGAGACCTTATGGTTAAGAAGGCTTTTAGCAAATATGGAAGCAGTGTAGAAAGAACCCACAAAATTCTATGTAACAACCAGAGTTGCATGGTGATTGCAAGAAACCTTGTGTTCCATGGTTGCACAAAATATATAGATGCACAATATCATTTTGTGTGAGACTTTATTATAGATGGAGAGGTGGATTTGGAGTAATGTCCTAACAAAGATAATTGTATACACATGTTCACCAAAGCTCTTGGGAGGAGTACCTTCGAGTGACACTTTCATGAACTTGGTATTAGACCAAATGAGTGAATCACCTTCAGGGTGAACATTGAGGGGGGGGGTGTTGGAGATCAATGCTTTACCCCTCATGTAACTATGTAGGTAATTGTTGACTCTATCTTTTTGAGATCCGTTTGAAAAGAAGGCATTTGTGAGCAACATGTACACCTAAAGGTTCTGATTTCAACATCGGATGGTGGTTGAGTGTGGCTAGATAGCTAGAGACAAACCCTAGAGGGAGTTGGCACATTATCAGCCTAGCTAAATCCTATGCATGATTCATGGACCTACCGCATTTATGTCCAATGATCAAATTTGGTTGCATGCTAAAAATTGCATGCAACACTCTATTTAGCATATCAGATTTTGGATCTTTTTACAAGCTTTAGCCACACTCTTTTGTATATGCAACATTTCCACACTCTTGTTTCGTGAGTGCAATATTCAAAGCTTCGTAACAAAAGCATACGACAAGGAGGCATAAGCTATATGTTGGAATCATATGCACTAATCAAAGTTCTTTGATTCTCCATAGTCTCAATTCATCACTTGCATAGAAAACTATTGTACTATGCTACATGCACTTTTCTTACAAGTATGGCATAGATCACATGCATGCAACCTATTTTATAAACTCGTACCAAGCCTTATGCAACCTATAGTACCTCATTTGTAACTTATTAGGGATCTCACATGGTCATATGAGGGATGTTAGTTAATGTAATTACCCATATCTAGGCTCCATTCTAAATATTAGCCAAAGTCATTGGATGCCAAAAGCTACAAATGAGAAGCAAATCAAGTTTTCTAAGAAAGAAAAAGGTTTAAGCCAAACTCATGAAGATGCGAGAAGTTATAACCAAGGAATTGCAAGAAAGGAAAGAAAAGGATAGGTGACAAAGAGTATAGTGTGACTATTGTGAATGCTAAGTCTATAGTCGACCTAGAAACAACTACCTCTTCTTCTTCTTCTTCTTCAAAAGAGCATAAAGCACTGCTTATCCCAATCGCTACTAATGTCGATCAAGGGAAAGAATAAGGGACACATGTACCTTCACTTTTCAAAGAATAGGGTTTCTTTTAACTTTTCAAGCTTCTATAGCAAGTTTCCAATCTCTCTCTCTCAATTCCTAGTTCTACAAAGTCCACTCTAACTTCATGCTACAAGGTTGGAGAACCCTAATGACTACCAATATGGCTAGTGTTTGCTCTATACATGACCACGAGCCTCTTGCTCCTTGTATCTTTCCTTTATTGGATCTCCAAGATTCTTAAGCTCCTCCATCTGTGCGAAATAAGATGGATGTGAAGTATCAACAATGTGCGAACGATGCATAGAGAGAGGAACTATGTCGAAGGAGGAATCGAGTTTCTCCGTCATTTGAACCAAATATCCACATCTTCAGGGCATTATCAGCAGTGCACTGAATAACACCACATTTTCATTGGCCAAGACGTGCAAAGATGATTCCAGATGCTTGTGGAGTGCCTGTACGAACAGCGAGTGATCAGTCATACCGGCTGCAGGAATTTTGTCTCCGCTTATTCTACACCATGGCCATTTGCCAATCGACTGTTTTGAGAGTACAGAAGAATATTTGCTGAAGGTGGTCAATAACGCAAGCGATGAAGCACTAGCAAAACTCTCTAGAAATTCTCAGAACCTTGAGACTGTAAAGCAAATTGTAAAGTCAGATTCTCTTTCTTTCTGGTTCCAGAGATATAGTAAAGCATTCATACAATCAGTGGTTGTTTCTGATCATGAGGCTATTGATCGCCCTGTAGCTTGTTTGCATGCAGTTTCATCAAGAGATGAAAATCCAATAAGTAAATTTGCAGCACTTTTGAGTGGTACTGATAAAATGCCAGCACTCATGAATGATGGAATCATGGATACAAAATTACTAAAAATCTATGTTCTGATTCATGATTATCAAGATGGTCCTACAGATCAGGCAAATGAGACCCTATCAGAGATGCGATGAACCTTTGATTTCAATGATTGTTGGTTATTGTGCAATGAGACCCTATCAGAGATGTGATGAACCTTTGATTTCAACGATTGTTGGTTATTGTGCATTGATTCTGGTGCTTCAGAGAAGGGTTAGAAATTTATGGTTATTTTGTTGAGACTGGGTCAATTGGGAGACCATTGCTGGTATAGCCCTACAATTATGGTAGGCATGAAGAGGTAGCCATTGTATACAGCAGGTTACTAATACAAGATGTGGTTCATGGACAGCTGTGATTGCTGGCTGCATCAGCAGCATCACTTGGAGCAAAGTTCATTGCAACTTTTTGAAGCTATGCAGCAAGCAGGGGTTTAATCAAATTCATCCATTGTTATTCACATCTTGAAAGGTTGATCTAGCCTATCTACTTTTTCAGGTGAAGCTTCCTCAAAGATAACTCCAATTAATTGGCAAGTCATCTTCCTACCACCATTCAGCTGTCTCCTCACAATTTGAGCCAACATGATGGTAGGCAGACAAAGTGTCCTCTATTGTCAGGGAAAAGGGTTTTGACCAGCAGTGAGCTCAATATAGGGATAACTTGTGTTTTGATCAACAGTGAGCTCAATAGCATGGCATTCACATCCATTTCAATGTGTTTTGTGGCTGACAAGACATGGGTGTTTTCAGGAGGAGCCAATAGGGAAAGCTTCAGTTCTAGTCCTCCATTAGTGATTGGCTCTGTCTTTTGACCTTGGCAGTCTAACCTCATAGATAGAGCTGCCAAAGATATGGCTATTTTCTCATCAAGATCAGATTTAGGTACCTTTGTTGCTGCCAAAAAAGTACTGGCAGATTTGTGGGAATTATCATTCAAATTGCTCCAGAGGTGGTTTGTACTATTGCCCTAGACTCTCACAAGAGGAGATCTAGAGGTTGGCCTTTCATATGTAAACAATTCTCCTCAAAGGCCATCATATTCTGCATACTCTCGTTCAACATTGTTTTCATTTGCCAACTGTGAATGTATTCTATGAATTCTTTTCAAAGCTTTTAGTCATCGTATTCTTTAGTCCTCATCATCTGTCAACATATAATCAACCAATTCAGTGCAGATTGTACTGCTTGTTCAGCGTTCATCCTTTGAAGCAGTTGAAGAAGTCCGAATCAAATGCCTGCTTAAGGGAGGCATTGTAGTAGCTCCTCTGACAAATGAAAATGATAAGAAATCTGAGGTAGAGCTTTATTTTGTGCTCTAGAACATCATGTTGAAAGTAGATGGCAACTATATGACCAGCAGTTCAGCAAGATCTTTGGAAGAATGCATAGTGTGATAGAAGACATTCATGGTCAACTTGGTGACAGGAAGAGTTGTGTGTTTTCAGGTGCAGAAAGCATAGGATTGCAGGGCAGATTAGATCTTCAAATGACAAAAAAAAAAGTAAATTGAAGCACCATTGAGCAATGCTCTCTATACTTTGGTTTTAAGCAAGTTGATAACCCTTTTGCTAGGATTAGACCAGTGTGAACGGCGCGGCATCAGGATATATACTAGCATTGTTTGCGCTGATTTGCAGATCCCTTTGTGTTGATCTAGATTTGAAGACTATTTCTCTCTTCTTGGCATTATCAATGAGATTGGATTTCATCATAATTCAGGCTTGCAAGTATTCTGAGCACCTTGAATAGACAGTTTTGTACCTTCGTTGCAGGGTATTCATCCACCAAGATATTAGCTTGAACTACACTAATCAAACAACTGAAAGAATCTTAAGCACGTTTCAGCCTAGATATTGCCTCTTCAGCTGTATTACTCTATAGTGGGGCCCATTTGTCATTGTTCTCTTTACATAACTCCATATTCGGGAATTACCCATCAATATGGGAATTCCAAATCAAAATGGATTTCATGAATTTTGGGAATTTCATTAATTGGGGACTTGGTGCAATGGAACATATTACTGCTTATGGTTGTTTCCAAGAGATTGAGAAAAACTCAAAAAGGTGGTGTTAAAAAACACCTTAGTTTTAATATCCTTGAAAATGCTCAAGGAAAATCTTCAGTCGATGGATTCTTGTAGACTTTCTTTGGCCTTCAATACAACCTTTGGGGGAAATTTAAAAATTTTGGGAGATTTTGTACATTTTTTCATCCAAGAGAAAACAATGCTATCTATTGTTTCCCATCGTTCAAGATATTTTTTGTTGCAAATCCAATATTTATCCCAACAATTAAAATACACCTCTGCATTTGTAGCATTTTGATGACTACAAACTGGTGCCCAATATTGTATACGTACCTTGTTGAAATTTTGGGAATTTTTATTTGTATCGACCTCACTTTGTGCAACACCAAGCCATATTGGATATACTGGATCTGAAGGTCTAACAAGCACAAAGTTATCTTTCTTAACATCAAGCATTGGTTCAAATACACGTTTGGGTCGTTTGCTAAGAGGACCATAATAGTGATCATTCAACTCTTCCAATCCAATAAAGTCATCTTCATTATCCACATCTATATTGGTTACATCACATTGTGTTCTTGGCTAAAAATCTATGAAAAATAAATCTTCTTGGACATTTGGAGTTTGAAGAGCGTAGATTATATGCTTCCAATAATCAATCACTGGTGTTATAAACTTTGTGAACTCTGCTTCAAGTCCTTGTATATTTGATCACTTTCCTAATACTTCAAATAATCTTTAACTTCACTTACTACTTCTTGATGATCCTTAACGTACTCAAACATGGGCATTAATATTGGAACACCCTTTGGAAGAGTAGGCTTTCCTGTAAGGTCTCTCTTCCATAATTTGATGCCACCTTCTCTTGGTAACCAATATGGGGACTTTGGATGCATTTTGTATTGTATGGCAGGTGTATCTCCTTACATATAAAACCGAAATTGAAGAGGTTTTGAGTGACTAACAAGTGTATCTTTGGAATCACACAAGTATCCCTCAATGTATCTCTTAAAGTCAGGCATATGTGTTAATAAGAAAGGTGTAGGACTTGTCATCTAGCATTATTGAAAATGTTGCATAAGATGAGGAAAAGTGAAGGTCATGCTCGTCCTTAGCTTCTCTGAAAATTTGTTGAACATTGCATCAGCGTCTTCATGTGTATGACCCACCATGAGAAACACAAGCTTGATCATCTTGAATGTTCCTCGTGCAACAAGTAATGATAGATATGTAAAGAGAGCAATTTTTATTTTTTGATCCACAATTATCAAGTTAAAGTAATAAGTTCTCTGGCAATCGTTTGAAATGATGATGGCCATTATGTGGTATATTATCTTTCATGCATGATTTATTTTGTGCAACACCTTGATGGTGGTCCAGTGCTTTTTTCGAGTTGAGGGCATTTAGTAGCAGAGAGTTTGATCTCGACATTCCATCTACTTGTAGATCACCATTTGCATGCTTGTGTAGTCGCTCCAAGTTTCTAAAGCACAACGACAATGAGGTAATTGTGAAGTTATGATCGTGAGGCCATAGATCGAGTGAGAAATGTCCATATCTACCTTCTCCATGTCCATGTGTAATCATGCTTGTTAAAGAAACTGGTAGTTGAGTAGATCTTTCAGTCTCTTTTGATCGAAGCCTTAACCTAGGGATAACTGTCTTTTGCTAGTCCATTTTATCATGTATGATGCACAAGTTTTTATCTGGATCTAATGCTGAGGCCAAGCGCCAACTATAGTATATGTTCCGACAACTTTGTTGTTGTAACATGTGACATTGACGCTTCTTTAGAAGCACATTTCGCTCTTGAAGACATTTTGTTGCTGCAAGTTGCTCTTTGATCTTTGAGCAAATACTACATTTGGAGAACTCACTTGTCTTTGCTAAGGTTACATGCTTGAACTTTGTATTCCAAATATGATTGAAGGTGGACAAGGACATTTTCTTACATCCAATACCACTCAATGTTGTATTTACTTCTGCCCATATATCTACTTGCTTGTAAACATCTGGGATGACCAATTGTGTCTCCCTTAATCCATCTTGCATTGTTCTACTCTTGTGTGGCATTTGCTCTGCATTCTTCTTAACAAAGTCTCTAAGAATGGCTCTTCCCATCTTTGTGTGATCCCAAGCTGCTCTTATTACCCCCTTGTTTCCATGCATTGTCCTCCTCACGGCATGCTCAAATTGTGTTTTGTATATGTAAAAAGATGTCATTGGGATTCCATGAATCTCATATCATGCCCTTCCACATACCACTTGTCCATTGAAGATGAAGTTGTACTTCCTTGTTTCTAAGTAATCAATCCTGCATGATGATTCAAACTTGTCATAAACATAGTTTGTGCGGTCTTCAAATTGCAATCCCCAAAAGTATTTATGTAATTGTTACATTGCTTCTCTATTAGCAAACTGACAACACTTTCTTGGTAACAATCAATCATGGAAACCTGTGAAATGGAGTCCATAGAAGTCCTCAAGTTTGCACCTTTAGGGGCGATAATTCGAGTCTTTCTATCTATTGACCATACAATATGATCTCTTCTGAACAAAAATTATTTTTTTGCAAAAACAAAATCTTCATTGGTATCTTCCATGTTTTTGGCATAAGCATTTGTAGAGATAAATTGCATGTATGATTGTTGTTGTAGCAATGATGTTCCATCATCAAAGGTGACTTCTTTAATAGGCCATCTTTTCAAAGTGACATAGTGGAGGTTGTCATCTATGTATGTTCTTGTGGTTTGATCGAGGGCTTCATCTACCACCACACCAACATTCTCTTCTCCTAGAAATTCAAAGTTTATCACATCATATGGCAAAGCTAATAATATAACCCCTGTCCCAACACACATTGTGTTGCCTTCTGTCCATATCATCACTCTATGTTCTCTCCAACTTTCATGAATGCTAAGAACATCAATATCCTTAGGAGGTAGGACATGGTTTGTTTCCTTCGTCATGAATTGTTATTGAGTTTGAAACAACTACCAAATCTTTCTTTCCCCATTTTGCAAAACCACCTATAGCTTCATGAACCTTCATTGCATTAATTGTTGGGAATGGCAAATATGCTACTACATTTAGACATTTATCAATAGCCACTGAAATATATCCATCTTCAAGTGTTTCTCCATGGCATGTCTCATTTTGGATACATTGCATGCACTCTTCCAAGTGCAACAATCTCATGATCAACTAGCAAAATCACAATTTCTCCAAAATAAAATTTGTTATTCATGATACATGTACAAGTGAGAAAATTGAGATTTTATCATTTGTATATTGTCACCTCTCAGAAAGAAGAAAATAGTAATGAAATTACTAAATACCATGAAGTATCAATTTCATTGAAACGAAAAAAACACTTAAACATTAGATAGAATGAGTCCAACATCCATAATAGAAAGTATTAATGGAAACATCATACAGAAAGGGGATCGATTTGACCATATGGCCAAAGACAAACTTTCTCATGAACTATGCCCTAAAGTAAAGAAGAAAAGTTTATTCTATTATTTTTAGTTGCCCTTGATTTTACTTTATTTTATTAGCTACTCTTTGAGTAAGCAAAAAATTCATTGTCTGCTCTCATTAGGAAAAGGTATAATAGATATTCAAAACTTGTACTATATCTATTTAACATGAGAACAATGATTAAAATTAATGTGTATAGGAAAAGATTTAGCCACCTGGTCAAAATCTATTGTATGTATTCCATACCATAGCAAATATAAAAATTCTTTGTGATCTCCATAGGAGAAAACATAGTCAAATGATTGAAACCTTAATGTATATATTTCACATGACAAAAATGATAAAAGTTCATTGTGGTCTCCATAGAAAAATATTTAGTCAAATGGTCAAAACCTCAAGAAAAATACATAGAACAAGGATAAAAGTCATTGTGATATTTATGGAAAAAGATTTAGCTAGATGGTCAAAACTTCTGCTGCAACTATTTTACACAAGACTTAGGATTAAAATTCTTTGTGATGTCCATAAGAAAAGATTTAGCCATATGGTCAAAACATGTATTGTATGTAACCTAGATGATAGCAAGGATAATAATTGTTTGTGATGTCCATAGAACAAGATTTAGCCAAATGGTCAAAGCCTTTATTGTATGTCAACAAGGATAAATAATCTCTGTGATCTCCATTAGAAAATATTTGATCAAATGATCAAAATCTTTATTTCATGTATTCCACATGACAACAAAGATAAATATATTTTATGAGAAACTTTGACCTCATGCTTAAATGTTGAAACCATAAGGACCTCGAAAGAATAGGAGATTTCATTCCCTATAACACGAAGCTATAAAGATTGAGGAAATTTCAACATCAATTAGAAGCTATTTGAGAAAGAAAGATAATTTTTATCATAGTTAAATATTTAAAAATCTTATACTACCTACTTGTTGATAATAGTAAAATGTATCATATTACATTTTATTTTAAGTTATATTATTTTAGTCTAAATCATGCTATATTAGTATATCGTACTATGTGCATATTATGGAATATAGTATCAAAATATATTTTAAAAATATATATTAATTTAATTTAGTAATAATTAATAAATATAATTAAAATATATTAAATCATATTTTGTAAGATTATGCAGCCACCTTAGTAATAGTTCGAGAGTAGAATCTCTAGCGGGTAGGATAGAGAGTATGTAGGCAAAATCTCTAGCTATGGAAATAGGGGCAATATCCCAATGGTGGGTTCTTAAGGAGGGGTGAGGGGGAAGGAGTGTGTCTAGGAGAAATGCCCCTGGTGAGAGTTTGAGGGCAACGTCCTCCTCATTGGAGGTTTGGGAGCAATGCCCCCAGTCAGGGTTTGGGGATAGCGCCCCTTGTAGGGACTTGGGGGCAATGCTCCCAATGGGGGTTTTGAGGGGTAGTGCCCCCTACTGGGGGTCTAGGGGCAACACCCCTATTGGTGGATTGGGGGGTAGCACCCCCCTGATGGGGGTTTTGGCAGTAATGCCCCCAACGAGAGATCCAGGGGGAGCAACACCCCCTGATGGGGGTTTGGGGGCAATGCCCCAAGCGGGGGTCCGGGGGTAGCGCCCCGGTGGGGGTTTAGAGGCAACGCCCCCAATGGCGAGGTCAGGGGGCTGCTGATAGACCTCGGTGGGTGACCATATAGCCATTGTGTGATTTTTAAAAAAATCACGATTTGAAATCTTTAATAAAATTAAAAAATAGTTACAAAAATTAGATCTAAATCTACTCATATTCCGTAATAAGTTTATGATAATTCAAATAGTGTGATACATTTAAATGATCCCTTTCACGAGGTTGGGTCTTTACAGCTGATCATGATGTTTTTCAAAACGAGTTTCTGTTCCTCTCCCTCTCTCTTCCACGCAACTCTCTAACCTGAGTGTTTTCTCTGTTGCATTTTTACAGCTGCAGGTTTTGTATCTCTGATCCTCTGCATTTTTATCTCTCCTCATGTCGCCCCTCTCTTACTACAGGTTTTGCGGCCCTAATCTTTGGCTATTCTATCCTCATGCTCTTCTTTTACTGCTCTCCATTGTTTCATTTTCTCAAAGTGAAATAGATTGTGCAGTGCAAATTTTGGTTCAAGATATTATGATCAAAACTACATGTGTCTTCAAATTAGAAATCTTGCTCCAAGAGTTCATCAATTCAGCAGGGCAATGAGTGATCGCCATTCCACAACGTGTCTGCTCTACTTTACGTGTGATTTTTATTACATTGGCACATATTGCTGACTTCTTCTAATTACAACAAGTTTTCAACTCTTTCCTACTTTATTTCTCATTTTGAGTTAAACTACATTGATTTTGATCATTTCAATCCATACAATTACTACAAATCACACTACTACTCTTTTGTATGATTAGTATTGAATAATATTAAGATCAAATACCACAAGCATTTTTCAAATAAGAATCATAGATGAAAATTGAATGCAATCTTTATTTCTATAGCAATGAGATTAGGCACTCACTCTTGAGAATTCAATATTTTCTTCTTCTTCTCCATTGCTTGACTGATCTCTTGGAGTGCCTGCTTTTTTTGCTGTCCAATACCTTGCAAATGATAGCTTCTTTGTAGTGAATATGAAAAACATGATTTCTTGCATGGTTGAAAATACTCTCTTTGATGTGAATACGAAATATATGATTTGTGTAATGTTGAAAAAACTCTCTTGGATGTGAATATGGAATAAATGGTTTGTGTAATGCTTTTATATGCTTTCAAAATACTAACTTTTCTTTCTATTCTGTGATGCTATATATCTTAAGGTTTCGTCTCAAGACTAAATCTAGCCTTATATTTCTTGTATCCTTCATTAATATTAGAGCATTTTATTAAGTTCTTATACATCGTATTATACTTTACTATATAGAACTTTCCATTATACTGTATTTTTATAGTAAAAGCATTTCCATGAGATTTTATGGTTACATTCTTTATAATTTTGCAATAAGCATATGGCTATACAATACTTACCAATACTCAATATGATTTTGCCATAGGATGTAATTTGATCTTCTAACAATACATATCATGATCTTTCATCAATCTATAGATTAGACCATATAGTCAAAAGTTTTCTTACAACATAAGAAGTACTTTTTGTTATTTTATTCAATACAATATGAGATTTGGCCATGAGGTCATATCTTTTCTTATAATATAAGATGTAATTTTTGTTATTTTTCTCAATATTCTATGAGATTTGGCCATGTGGCCAAATCTTCTCCTTAAGCTATCTCTTGGCCAAAATAAGAACTCTTGTAGTATCACAATATCTTGCAACAAATCAACCACTTTGTTTATTTTACTACAAGAATAACATTTCGCCATTTGGTCAAATACTTTCTTATATTATCAACCCTTACTTACTTCCAAAATGAAAGACTAGTTTCTACTTAGAATTCCTTACTTTCTATAATTTGGCCATGTGTTCAAATCTTGTCTTGCAACAAACAAATCACTTTTTTGGGATTTGATTCTGAAAAATTAAGACTAAATCTATGGTGGGTTCGATCACACAAATTTTGGGTATGCTAGGCAAAATCTTCTGAGAAAAACATCTTCTATATTATCTCCAAAAGGAAAAACCATGTTCTACTTGGAACTCCTTGATTACCTACTATATTTATAGAAAGTTTCGCCATGTGGTCCAAACTTGTCATGCAACAAACAAACCACTTTGTTTCCATAAACCATTTCTTTCATTTCAGATTTTCATAACTTCCTATCTATATGTTCATATATAATATCATATCATTTTACCACAAATTAGTCACTTTTTCCATTCCACTACAAAATAAAAATTATTCATATAGTCAAATCTTTCATTTTGTTATCAATGCTAGCATCCAAGAATCCCCCATTCTTATTTCGTTCAGCCATATTATCAAATCTAATCTCATATATCTTGCAAACCATGAGACTACTTTTTTCATTCCACTTTCTTGTAAGAGAAACATAATTAATGCTAACTTAGGGCTAGAATAATCCATGAGATTTGATACATAAGAACATATATTTATGGTTAGATCTCATACCACACTTAATCTCAAATTTCAATATTTCATTTTATGGAAGAGTCTCTTTGAAGTACATTTATATTGCATTTCGTAAAATCTTGTGTTATTGTGTTTTCAATTTTCAACCTAGAAATCTTATACATTTATTTGGGTTTTGTTTATTTTGACTATTTTTAAATCCACTTTTGTTTGATAAATTTTTTTATTTGTAGAACTATTCAATGGCAAAGAAAGATAGCACATCCAAAAAAGAGACCCAAACCATTGATGGAGTTAGTGGTGATTTTGTGTATCCATGGCATGTGGATGTTTATGATAGTCAAGGAAAAAGAGCTGAAAATGTTCTTTTATTTACTTTAAAGAGTGATATTGCATTTTTTCAACTAGATGGTATCATAGAGAAGATAACAGATGGATGTGCTGGGAATTAGGGAATACCATGTAATCTTGCTAAGATCAAGGGGAAAAATGTAGTATATAAACTTGATCCTTTGTCATTTCACTTTGCACTTATTAAAGAGGATGAAGAATACTCTTTGAAAACAATGGGATGGGCCTTATTTGAGGAGGTAAAGGGCATAGAGGACATTATATCAGCATTCCAAGTTGTCCAAAATAGTGAGCTAATTTTCGTATTAAGAAAAGGTGATCGCCCCAACAAAAGAATGAAGTTCCAAGATAAACAAATAGACTTGGAATTTTCACTTGCTCCTCAAGAAGAAAATAATTCACTGAATCCCACAAGCTCAAAGTCAAAATCACCTCAACAAAGTTCCTTGTCACAAGCTCTTGTTGTTAGTATGGCTGCTAACACTATTGAGAATGATGCCACTTTACCTTTCATGCTAGAAGTTACACCTGCAAAGCTAATAATTTCTATTGAGGTCAAGGGAGTAGAAAGAACATTCAATTTTAAGAAGGAAGAATCAGAATTTCACATGCTTGAAAAACTCTTTCCATTTGGTCCAACCACACAATTTCCTATTCTTGTTGATAGGTGCTATGAGGCACCTCCTTTGTATGCTTATAGGCCATTGTGTTGGGATTATGTAAAGAATCTGGCCACGTTGTTGTAACATTCCCCCGCCCCCCCCTCCACCTATATAAACCACCCCCTGCTGGCGAATGGGGGTGCCCTCTCCTCTGTCACAGCACAACAAACCCCCTCCAGGTTGATGTACAGATTCCCCCCCGTTTGCTGCTGCAGGCGTCACACCCCTTGCCGTCATCTGGTCTAGCGGCCCCCTCCTCCTTCGAATGATAGTTGCGGCCCCCCCATGGACAGTCTGAAAAGGAAAGGGAGAGAGAAGAGAGAGAAGAGAGAAGGAGAAGAAGAAGGATAGAGGAAGGAGTGAGAGAGAGAAGAGAGAAGGTGAAGAAGAAGGAGGGAAGAAGGGAAGGAGAGAGAGCAGGAGGGAAGGAGAGAAGAGAGAAGGAAGGAGAAGGAGAGAGGAAGAAGAAGAGGGGAAGAAGAGAAGAAGAAGGAGTGGGAGAGGAAATAGAAGAAGAGAAGGAGAAGGGGAATGAGAGAGGAAGAAGGAGTGGGAAAGAGAAGGGAAGAAGAGGGAGAAGGAGAAGAAGAGGAAGGAGAGACGGAGGAAAGGGAAAGAAGAAGAAGAGAGAGAAGAGGGAAGGGAGAGAAGAGGAAGAGAAGAAGAAGAAGAATAGGAAGAGACAGAGTCGGAGAAGAGGAAGAGAAGAAGAAGAAGAATAGGAAGAGAGAGAGTAGGAGAGGGAAAGAAGAAAGGAAGAAGAAGAGAGAGAGGGAGAGATTAATATGATAGGGGAAAGGAGATTAGTTAGTGGGAGATAGAATCAGACTGTCATGCTGATAGAGAGAGAGAGAGAGAGAGAGAGAGAGAGAGAGAGAGAGAGAGAGAGAGAGAGAGAGAGAGAGAGAGAGAGAGAGAGAGAGAGAGAGAGAGAGAGAGAGAGAGAGAGAGAGAGAGATTATCTCCAGCCAAGGCGATTTCCAAAGTCACGAACACTATCGGACCTTCGTCTCCCTCATCGGTTTGGTGACCACTTGCGAGCCGCCCCTGAACAAAGCCACAACATCAAGGACACAGGGTGAAGGATTGTGTACACAAGATGGCTCCAAAGAGAAAGCTTAATAAGAGTACTAGTGCAAAAGCCACGGTCAAAGATAGAAAAGCCAGTGGAGTCACAACCAACAGTAACATCTCATCACCCTCTCCACATCCAGGTGACCCGTAAAACTCGAAAGGAACTTCTATCTTCCATTGTACACATAATTCAATCAATAATCATGATTTATCACATGAAATGAAAGGAATTTCTAATCTATTCCCGCGTAGGATGCAAACCTATTAAGGCTTAGTACGAGTCATATAATGTTCAGTTGAGGTTATGACATAGATTGCATCCTAAATAAGTTTATTATCAATATCCAAATTGCTATCTTAAACATCTAAGTTGCCCTACACTATGATGTATCCATTCAAGAATTTAATACATACGTAAGAAAATTCCTACGACACAATAATTGTTGTGATATATGTTTACCTTTGCAAACACCCACACAAAGGTGGATACACTAGGGTCTAGAGGTTATCAATGCATGAACTTTTGATTGCATATCACTTTAATGGAGCTAATAGAGTGGAAAGGTGATAAGAGTGGCTATTGCATTGGTATGCTCCAAGCACATGAGGAGTGAATGTGACTGGAAAATTTGTGCATAGTATCACACTTAAAGATAGAAGGTTAGAAGATGTTGCATTTACTTAAAGTTGATGTATGACCAACAAGGAGGGTTTATTGCCATACCTTGAAAACTTAAGAACCCAACTCCAAGGACTTAGTCGTTTTCTTTTCCAACAAAAAGGTTGTCCATTAAAGGCTCTATGGTTGTGAAACTCAATGAATTGGACAGATTGTCAAGTAAGTCGCAACTCTCGAGGGCCACGCAAGATAAAAGGACCTAGAAGGAATTTGTTAAATCGACCCTGTGATCCCCTAACCCAAGGGGAAGAGCGAACTCCGTTGAAATGGTTTTAACGAAGGTTGGTCTTGTTAAAGATGGATTGTTGACCCAAGTTATGCTTGGTTGTTTGAAAAGGTTGTAAATTCCTCGAGCAAGTGTTTTGATACATCCAAGTTAAATTCTGATTGTGCATACAATAGGATTGCAATGCCTTGAAGTAAGAAGTTGTGCATTCAACTGTTTGTTGATGTGGTTTTGGATGCTAATCCAAGTTGTTTGTGATTGATGATTGCATGGCCGGGTCCGAGATGACTGATTGACATGGAAATAAAAGGGATTTTTTCCCTAGTAATTGTATTAACCTGGTGGCTTCAGCTGTGGTTGATTTCCTAAAGTGATCATTAAGGAAGGATGACTCTAGCTACCCCTCGTAAACTGCTAAACCCTAACCAGGGGGGTTGTGAACCCGCGCAGGGAATGTGGACCAAACCCACCACGCAAGGTCTCTCCGTGGAAATTACTTAGTGTAGGAGGACACTTGGGTGCCAGTGGGGGCTCTCGCCGTAAATCCTAATGCTTCCGGGCCCTACACAAGTGTTCTTATACGTGACTCGAGATGGGATCTCGAGGCCTTGATACTAGTTACAAGGCAGAATCTTGGAAGGATAAACCTTTAGGTTTTATTGCCGAAAGGTGGAAGGATTTTTCAGCGGAGGTAGGAAGGAACACTTAATTCTCCTGTATGGGTAGGAGACACACAATAATCCGAAGATAAGTTAAGGAAGTGTTTGATCTTGTTTTATCTTGTCTTTGTGTCTGTGGCCTAAATTACGCAAAGGAACCTGTGATTAACGGGTTTATTAAGAAAGCCGCCTTTATATGTCAAACATAATGTGGTAGGTAATTAGATAACTAAAACAACCCCCAAGGGAAGCGTGGTGGATGTGACCAATGGGTCTATCCTACGGAAAGGTGGTCTCGGTTAGCCGAGAGCTTTCCTCAAAGGAAATGTTAACGAGAAATGTTAGGAAAAAGTTGGTCTATGACATTAGACAATAATGACTAGGAACCCGGACTTCAGGTCTCGATCCTTATGGGAATGGTCGGATGAGTTCCGTTGCAGGGCAGACTCGAGAGACCCTAGTTGGCAAATCCCGTGTCAGTCCTTGGGAGTGCCGGGCGGTGTCTTCTAGATATATCTCTCAATGGACTGCTAAGACATGTCCCGCGATTTGGGGACTGGGCACGTTACAATTGGTATCAGAGTAAAACTTCTTAATGATGCATGATTGATTAATGTTCACATCATAGACATATTCTAAATAACCTAAGTGGTATGGCTTGATTTTCAGGCACCTTCTGTACCCGCGAATGCTAACATGCAAGAGAAGAAGTTTCTTCTCAAGCAAATTAAGCCACCCGAGTTTGATGGCAAGGGAAGGACTGTTCAAGCTGACGCGCCGAGATCTGGATTGAGTCCATAGAGGACTATTTTGAGGCAGCAGGAACTGCCCCTGCTAACCGAGCCATGCTCACCAAACTTAAGCTTACAGGCAAAGGGAGACTTTGGTGGAAAGAGTGGTGTAGAGACCAAGCGATCTCGGAGGGGACAGTCACTTGGAATAAGCTTAAGGAAGTTGTGTGAGGGAGGTATCTACCACCTGCCTACCGCACACAAAAGATGAATGAATTCCACGACTTGAAGCAGCTAGGATTATCCCTTGAAGCATATTATTAGAAGTTTGTTTCACTCCTAAAGTATGCACCCCCAATGGATATGACACAACATGTGTCAAAGTTCTGTGCTGGATTGAATCCACCCATAAACACTCGATTGGAATCAATGCGCCCAATGGACTTACAAGACGCATTACTCCGAGAAAATCCAATCATCCAAGAACTTAAATTAGGGAACTATGATGAAGATGACTCACGAGATCAAGACAAGAGGTGCCACAAGTGCGGTGAGATAGGACACATCCGTAAGAGATGCCCCAACCACTGATGTTTCCACTGCAATGAACTAGGACACATCCAAACAGATTGTCCTGAGTTGGACCCTGAGAATCAGGAACATGTGGTCAAACGAAGCCGTCTAAACTTTTGGCTTATATTATGAACCACATGATGATGAAGGCTTGGAGCCTGTTGTAACCTTTGAGGATGACTAGATGTCCTAGGAAGGTCCTCTAGAGGTAAGAAGTCATGTACTTGGAATAAATCCTATTGCATTCAATGAGTTGTGATAAGTTGTCATTTTAAGAATTTGAGTAATCAAAGTAGCGTAGTGAAAGCGTGATGGGCCCTAACCCATAGGCTCTAAGGCCCAGCAATGCTTGTCTCCCCTAGGTCTTTTCGAGATGAGGACATCTCAATATCTCTAAGGGGGAGAGGATGTAACATTTTCCCCCCCTCCACCTATATAAAGGTCCCCCTTGGCGAATGGGGGCGCTATCTCCTCCGTCGCAGCACAACAACCCCCCCCAGGGGCTGACGTACAGGTTCCCCCGCATTTGTTGCAGGCGTCACCCCCCTGCCATCATCTCGTCCAGCGGCCCCCTCCTCGTTCTAGCTGCGGCCCCCCTGTGGACAGTCTGAAGAGGGAAGGGAGATAGAAGAGAGAGAAAAGAGAAGGAGAAGAAGAAGGAGAGAGGAATAAGGAGTGGGAGAGAGAAGAGCGAAGGAGAAGAAGAAGGAGGGAAGAAGGGAAGGAGAGAGAGAAGGAGGGAAGGGGAGAAGAGAGAAGGAAGGAGAAGGAGAGAGGAAGAAGAAGAGGCGAAGAAGAGAAGAAGAAGGAGTGGGAGAGGAAATAGAAGAAGAGAAGGAGAAGGGGAAGGAGAGAGGAAGAAGGAGTGGGAGAGAGAAGGGAAGAAGAGGGAGAAGGAGAAGAAGAGGAAGGAGAGAAGGAGGAAAGGGAAAGAAGAAGAAGAGAGAGAAGAGGGAAGGGAGAGAAGAGGAAGAGAAGAAGAAGAAGAATAGGAAGAGAGAGAGTAGGAGAGGGGAAGAAGAAAGGAAGAAGAAGAGAGAGCGAGAAATTAATATGATAGGGGAAAGGAGATATAGTTAGTGAGAGATAGAATCAGACCGTCATGTTGATAGAGAGAGAGAGAGAGAGAGAGAGAGAGAGAGAGAGAGAGAGAGAGAGAGAGAGAGAGAGAGAGAGAGAGAGAGAGAGAGAGAGAGAGAGAGGTTAAAGTTAGAGATTATCTCGAGCCAAGGCGATTTCCAAAGTCACGAACACTATCGGACTTTCATCTCCCTCATCGGTTTGATGACCACTTGCGAGCTGCCCCTGAACAAAGCCACCACATCAAGGACGTAGGGTGAAGGATTGTGTACACAAGATGGCTCCAAAGAGAAAGCTTACTAAGAGTACTAGTGTGAAATCCGTGGTCGAAGATAGAAATGCCAGTGGAGTCACAACCAATCGTAACATCTCCTCACCCTCTCTCCACATCCAGATGACCCGTAAAACTCGAAAGGAACTTCTGTCTTCCATTGTACGCATAATTCAATCTATAATCATGATTTATCACATGAAATGAAAGGAATTTCTAATCTATTCCTGCGCAGGATGCAAACATATTAAGGCTTAGTACGAGTCATATAATGTTCAGTTGAGGTTATGACATGGATTGATAATAGATACTCCAGGTGGTACTGTCAATGCGTCAATCAGCCATGCTGAGAGTCGTGGCTCTGTGCACTGGTAGAAACGAGCCGCATGTGCCAGGGGCTACTCGATCACATCCCGCGGAGCTTTCCACTGTGGAGGGGCTCGAAAAATGATGCTCAAGTGCAAGACCTCAGCACCATCCCACCAGTTAATGTCCATCATGCAGCCAGGCCACTGCTGAGCGAACAGTGCTAGTCCTTCATCTCCCATCCATTGGGAGATGTGGTCCTCCACCTGACTCTTTAACTCCTCCTCTATCTATGTCGTCGTCCAAACACCCAAGTGGGATAAATAAGTTTATTATCAATATCAAAACTGCTCTCTTAAACATCTAAATTGTCCTACACTATGATGTATCCATTCAGGAATTTAATACATACTTAAGAAATTTCCTATGACACAATAATTGTTGTGATATATGTTTACCTTTGCAAACGGCCCCACAAAGGTGGATACACTAGGGTCTAGAGGTTATCAATGCATGAACTTTTCATTGCATATCACTTTAATGGGGCTAATAGAGTGGAAAGGTGATAAGAGTGGCCATTGCATTGGTATGCTCCAAGCGCATGAGGAGTGAATGTGATTGGAAAATTTATGCATAGTATCACACTTAAAGATAGAAGGTTAGAAGATGTTGCATTTACTTAAAGTTGATGTCCAACTGATGACCACCAAACTGATGACCAACAAGGAGGGTTTATTGCCAACCTTGAAAACTTAAGAACCCAACTCCAAGGATTTAGTCATTTTCTTTTCCAACAAAAAGGTTGTCCATTAAAGGCTCTATGATTGTGAAACTCAATGAACTGGACAGATTGTCAAGTAAGTTGCAATTGTCGAGGGCCACGCAAGACAAAAGGACCTAGAAGGAATTTGTTAAATCAACCCTGCGATGCCCTAACCCAAGGGGAAGAGTGAACTTTAGGGTAGTTGATTCATGCTAAGTATGTTGCTCGGAACCGTTGAGATGATTTTAACAAAGGTTGGTTGGGGACAAAGGTTGGTTGGTCTTGTTAAAGATGGATTGTTGACCCACGTTATGCTTGGTTGTTTGAAAAGGTTGTAAATCCCTTGAGCAAGTATTTTGATACATCCAAGTTAAATTCTAATTGTGCATGCAATAGGATTGCAAAGCCTTGAAGTAAGAGGTTGTGCATTCAACTATTTGTTGATGTGGTTTTGGATGCTAATCCAAGTTGTTTGTGATTGATGATTGCATGGCCGGGTTTGAGATGACTGATTGCCATGGAAATAAAAGGGAGGTTTTCCCTAGTAATTGTATTAAGTTGGTGGCTTCAGTCGTGGTTGATTTCCTAAAGGGATAATTAAGGGAGGATATCACTAGCTACCCCCTGCGAACCGCTAAACCGTAACCAAGGGGGTTGTGAACCTGCGCCAAGAATGTGAACCAACCCTCCGTGAGAGGTCTCTTCGTAGAAATTACTTGGCGTAGGAGGACGCTTGGGTGCCAGTGGGGGCTCTCACTATAAATTGCAATGCCTCCGGGACCTACACAAGTGTTCTACGTGACTTGAGATGGGATCTCAAGGCCTTGATACTAGTTACAAGGCGGAATCTTGGAAGGCCTTGATACATGACTCGAGATGGGAACTCGAGGCCTTGATACTAGTTACAAGGCAGAATCTTGGAAGGATAAACCTTCAGGTTTTATTGGCGGAAGTCGGAAGGATTTTTCGATGGAGGCAGGAAGAAACACTTAATTCTCCTGTATGGACAGGAGACACACAATAATCTGAAGATAAGTTAAGGAAGTGTTTGATCTTGTTTTATCTTGTCTTCATGTCTGTGGTCTAAATTATGCAAAGGAACCTGTGATTAATGGGTTAATTAATGAAGTTGCCTTTATATGTCAAATATAATGTGGTAAGTAACTAGATAACTAAAACAACCCTCAAGGGAAGCGTGGTGGATGTGACGGATGGGTCTATCCTATGGAAGGGTGGTCTCGGTTAACCGAGAGCTTTCCTCAAAGGAAATGTTAACGAGAAATGTTAGGAAAAAGTCAGTCTATGACCTTAGACAATGTTGACTAGGAACCTGGACTTTGGGTCGATCCTAGTGGGAATGACCGGATGAGTTCCTTTGCGGGGAAGACTCGAGAGACCCTAGTTGACAAACCCCGTGTCAGTCCTTGGGAGTGCTCGGTGACATCTTCTAGATATATCTCTCGATGGACTGCTAAGATGTGTCTTGAGATTTGGGGACCGAGCACGTTACAGTTGGTATCAGAGAAAAACTTAATGATGCATGATTGATTAATGTTCGGATCATAGACATATCCTAAATAACCTAAGTGGTATGGCTTGATTGTCAAGCACCTTCTTTTGTACCCGCGAATGCTGACATGCAAGAGAAGAAGTTCCTTCTCAAGCAAATTAAGCCACCCGAGTTTGATGGCAAGGGAAGGACTGTTCAAGCTGACACCGAGATCTGGATTGAGTCCATGGAGGACTATTTTGAGGCAGCAGGAAAACTGCCCTTGCTAAGCGAGCCATGTTCGCCAAACTTAAGCTTACAGGAGAAGGGAGACTTTGGTGGAAAGAGTGGTGTAGAGACCAAGCGATCTCGGAGGGGACAATCACTTGGAATAAGCTTAAGGAAGCTGTGCGAGGGAGGTATCTATCACATGCCTACTGCACACAAAAGATGAATGAATTCTATGACTTGAAGCAACTAGGATTATCCATTGAAGCATATTATTCAAAGTTCGTTTCACTCCTAAAGTATGCACCTCCAATGGATATGACACAATAGGTGTCAAAGTTCTGTGCTGGGTTGAATCCACCCATAAACACTCAATTGGAATCAATGTGCCCAACAAACTTGCAAGACACATTACTCTGAGTGAATCCAATCATCCAAGAACTTAAATCAGGCAACTATGATGAAGATGACTCACAAGATCAAGACAAGAGGTGCCACAAGTGCGGTGAGATAGGACACATATGTAAGAGATGACCCAACCGCCAATGTTTCCACTACAGTGAACTAGGACACATCCAAACAAAATGTCCTGAGTTGGACCCTGAGAATCAAGAACGTGCGGTCAAACGAAGTCGTCTAAACTCTACTTTTGACTCATATTATGAACCACATGATGATGAAGGCTTGGAGCCTGTTGTAACCTTTGAGGATGACTAGATGTCCTAGGAAGATCCTCTCAAGGTAATAAGTCCTGTACTTGGAATAAATCCTATTGCATTCTATGAGTTGTGACAAGTTGTCATTTTAAGAATTTGAGTAATCAAAGTAGTGTAGTGAAAGCGTGATGGGCCCTAATCCATAGGCTCTAAGGCCCAGTAATGCTTGTCTCCCCCAGGTCCTTTTGAGATGAGGGCATCTTGATTCCTCTAAGGGGGAGAGGATGTAACATTTCCCCCCCCCCCTCCACCTATATAAACCACCCCTCTGCTAGCGAATGGGGGTGACCTCTCCTCCGTCGCAGCACAACAAACCCCCCCAGGCTGACGTACAGATCGCGCCCCCCCCCATTTGTTGTAGGGATCACCCCCCTGTCGTCATCTTGTCTACCAGCCCCTCCTCGTTCGAATGATAGTAGCTGCCCCCCCCATCCCCCCCCGCCCCGTGGACAGTCTGAAGAGGGAAGGGAGAGATAAGAGAGAGATGACAGAAGAAGAAGAAGAAGAAGAAGAAGAAGAAGGAGAGAGGAAGGAGTGGGAGAGAGAAGAGAGAAGGAGAAGAAGAAGGAGGGAAGAAGGGAAGGAGAGAGAGAAGGAGGGAAGGGGAGAAGAGAGAAGGAAGGAGAAGGAGAGAGGAAGAAGAAGAGGTGAAGAAGAGAAGAAGAAGGAGTGGGAGAGGAAATAGAAGAACAGAAGGAGAAGGGGAAAGAGAGAGGAAGAAGGAGTGGGAGAGAGAAGGGAAGAAGAGGGAGAAGGAGAAGAAGAGGAAGGAGAGAAGGAGGAAAGGGAAAGAAGAAGAAGAGAGAGAAGAGGGAAGGGAGAGAAGAAGAAGAAGAATAGGAAGAGAGAGAGTAGGAGAGGGAAAGAAGAAAGGAAGAAGAAGAGAGAGGGAGAGATTAATATGATAGGGGAAAGGAGATATAGTTAGTGGGAGATAGAATCAGACTGTCATGCTGATAGAGAGAGAGAGAGAGAGAGAGAGAGAGAGAGAGAGAGAGAGAGAGAGAGAGAGAGAGAGAAAGAGAGAGAGAAAGAGAGAGAGGGGTGAAAGTTAGAGATTATCTCTAGCCAAGGTGATTTCCAAAGTCACGAACACTATCGGACTTTCATCTTCCTCATCGCTTGGTGACCACTTGCGAGCCGCCCTTGAACAAAGCCACCACATCAAGGACCTAGGGTGAAGGATCGTGTACGCAAGATGGCTCCAAAGAGAAAGGTTACTAAGAGTACTAGCGTGAAAGCCGTGGTCGAAGGTAGAACTGCCAGTGGAGTCGCAACCAATCGTAACATCTCGTCACCCTCTCTCCACATCCAGATGACCCGTAAAACTCGAAAGGAACTTCTCTCTTCCATGGTATGCATAATTCAATCTATAAGCATGATTTATCACATGATTGAAAGGAATTTCTAATCTATTCCCGCGTAGGATGCAAACCTATTAAGGCTTAGTACCAATCATATAATGTTCAATTGAGGTTATGACATACATTGCATCCTAAATAAGTTTATTATCAATATCATAACTACTCTCTTAAACATCTAAGTTGTCCTACACTATGATGTATCCATTCAGGAATTTAATACATACTTAGGAAATTTCCTACGACACAATAATTGTTGTGATATATGTTTACCTTTGCAAACACCCGCACAAAGGTGGATACACTAGGGTCTAAATGTTATCAATGCATGAACTTTTCATTGCATATAACTTTAATGGGGCTAATAGAGTGGAAAGGTGATAAGAGTGGCTATTGCATTGGTATGCTCCAAGCGCATGAGGAGTGAATGTGACTGGAAAATTTCTGCATAGTATCACACTTAAAGATAGAAGATTAGAAGATGTTGCATTTACTTAAAGTTGATGTCCAAGTGATGACCAACAAGGAGGGTTTACTGCCATACCTTGAAAACTTAAGAACCCAACTCCAAGGACTTAGTCGTGTTCTTTTCCAACAAAAAGGTTATCCATCAAAGGCTCTATGGTTGTGAAACTCAATGAACTGGAGAGATTGTCAAGTAAGTTGCAACCATCGAGGGCCGCACAAGACAAAATGACCTGGAAGGAATTTGTTAAATTGACCCTCCGATGCCCTAACCCAAGGGGAAGAGCGAACTTTAGGGTAGTTGATTCATGCTAAGCATGTTGCTCGGAACCGTTGAAATGGTTTTAACGAAGGTTGGTCTTGTTAAAGATGGATTGTGGGAACGGTCAGATTGATCCTAGTGGGAACGGTCGGATTGATCCTAGTCGGATTGATCCAAGTTAAATTCTGATTGTGCATGCAATAGGATTGCGATGCCTTGAAGTAAGAGGTTGTGCATTCAACTGTTTGTTGATGTGGTTTTGGATACTTATCCAAGTTGTTTGTAATTGATGATTGCATGGTTGGGTCTGAGATGATTGATTGCCATGGAAATAAAAGGGATGTTTTCCCTAGTAATTGTATTAAGCTGGTGGCTTCAACTGTGGTTGATTTCCTAAAGGGATAATTAAGGAAGGATAGCACTAGCTACCCCTCACGAACCGCTAAAACCTAACCAAGGGGGTTGTGAACCCACACCGGGAATGTGGACCGAACCTGCCACGAGAGGTCTCTTCGTGGAAATTATTTGGTGTAGGAGGATGTTGGGTGCAAGTGGGGGCTCTAATCATAAATCCCAATGCCTTTGGGCCCTACACAAGTGTTCTATGTGACTTGAGATGGGATCTCGAGGCCTTGATACTAGTTACAAGGCGGAATCCTGGAAGGATAAAGCTTCAGGTTTTATTGCCAGAAGATGGAAGGATTTTTCGGCGGAGGCAAGAAGGAACACTTAATTCACCAGTATGGGTAGGAGACACACAATAATCCAAAGATAGGTTAAGGAAGTGTTTGATCTTGTTTATCTTTTCTTCGTGTCTGTGGCCTAAATTACGCAAAGAAACATGTGATTAACGGGTTAATTAAGGAAGCTGCCTTTATATGTGAAACATAATGTGGTAGGTAATTAGATAACTAAAACAACCCCCAAGGGAAGTGTGGTGGATGTGACCGATGGGTCTATCCTATGGAAGAGTGGTCTCGATTAGACAAGAGCTTTCCTCAAAGGAAATGTCAACGAGAAATGTTAGGAAAAAGTTGGTCTATGACCTTAGACAATGTTGACTAGGAACTTGGACTTCAGGTTGATCCTAGTGGGAACGGTCGGATGACTTCCGTTGCGGGGCAAACTCGAGAGACCCTAGTTGGCAAACCATGTGTCAGTCCTTGGGAGTGCCGGGAGCGGTGTCTTTTAGATATATCTCTCGATGGACTTCTAAGACGTGTCCCGCGATTTGCGGACCGGGCACGTTACAATTGGTATTAGAGCAAAACTTCTTAATGATGCATGATTGATTAATGTTCGGATCATAGACATATCGTAAATAACCTAAGTGGTATGGCTTGATTGTCAGGCACCTTCTGTACCCGCGAATGCTGACATGCAAGAGAAGAAGTTCCTTCTCAAGCAAATTAAGCCACCCGAGGTTAATGGCAAGGGAAGGACTCTTCAAGCTGACGCTGAGATCTCGATTGAGTCCATGGAGGACTATTTTGAGGCAATAGGAACTGCCCTTGCTAACCAAGCCATGCTCGCCAAACTTAATCTTACAGGCGAAGCAAGAGTTTGGTGGAAATAGTGGTGTAGAGACCAAGCAATCTCGGAGGGGACAGTCACTCGGAATAAGCTTAAGGAAGCTGTGAAAGGGAGGTATCTACCACCTGCCTACCGCACACAAAAGATGAATGAATTCCATGACTTGAAGCAGCTAGGATTATCCCTTGAAGCATATTATTCAAAGTTCATTTCACTCCTAAAGTATGCACCCCCAATGGATATGACACAACATGTGTCAAAGTTCTGTGCTGGGTTGAATCCACCCATAAACACTCGATTGGAATCAATGCGCCCAATGGACTTACAAGATGCATTACTCCGAGAAAATCCAATCATCCAAGAACTTAAATTAGGGAACTATGATGAAGATGACTCACGAGATCAAGACAAGAGGTGCCACAAGTGTGGTGAGATAGAACACATCCGTAAGAGATGCCCCAGCCACTGATGTTTCCACTGCAATGAACTAGGACACATCCAAACAGATTGTCCTGAGTTGGACCCTGAGAATCAGGAACATGTGGTCAAACGAAGCCGTCTAAACTCTACTTTTGGCTCATATTATGAACCACATGATGATGAAGGCTTGGAGCCTATTGTAACCTTTGAGGATGACTAGATGTCCTAGGAAGATCCTCTCGAGGTAATAAGTCATGTACTTGGAATAAATCCTATTGCATTCTATGAGTTGTGACAAGTTGTCATTTTAAGAATTTGAGTAATCAAAGTAGTGTAGTGAAAGAGTGATGGGTCCTAATCCATAGGCTCTAAGGCCCAGCAATGCTTGTCTCCCCTATGTCTTTTCGAGATGAGGACATCCCCCCCTCCACCGATATAAACCACCCCCTGCTGGCGAATGGGGGTGCCCTCTCCTCTGTCGCAGCACAACAAACCCCCCTAGGCTGAGGTACCGATTCCCCCCCATTTTCTGTAGGCGTCACCCCCCTGCCGTCGTCTCGTCCAGTGGCCCCCTCCTTGTTTGAATGATAGCTGCGGCCCCCTCGTGGACAGTCTGAAGAGAGAAGGGAAAGAGAGGAGAGAGAATAGAGAAGGAGAAGAAGAAGGAGAGAGGATGAAGGAGTGGGAGAGAGAAGAGAGAGAAGAGAGAAGGAGAAGAAGGAGGGAAGAAGGGAAGGAGAGAGAGAAGGAGGGAAGGAAGGAAGAGAGAAGGAAGGAGAAGGAGAGAGGAAGAAGAAGAGGGGAAGAAGAAGAGGGGAAGAAGAGAAGAAGAAGGAGTGGGAGAAGAAATAGAAGAAGAGAAGGAGAAGGGGAAGGAGAGAGGAAGAAGGAGTGGGAGAGAGAAAGGAAGAAGAGGGAGAATGAGAAGAAGAGGAAGGAAAGGAGGAAAGGGAAATAAGAAGAAGAGAGAGAAGAGGGAAGGGAGAGAAGAGGAAGAGAAGAAGAAGAAGATTAGGAAGAGAGAGAGTAGGAGAGGGAAAGAAGAAAGGAAGAAGAAGAGAGAGGGATAGATTAATATGATAGGGGAAAGGAGATATAGTTAGTGGGAGATAGAATCAGGCTGTCATGCTGATAGAGAGAGAGAGAGAGAGAGAGAGAGAGAGAGAGAGAGAGAGAGAGAGAGAGAGAGAGAGAGAGAGAGAGGGGTGAAAGTTAGAGATTATCTCCAACCAAGGCGATTTCCAAAGTCACGAACACTATCGGACTATCATCTCCCTCATCGGTTTGGTGACCACTTGCAAGCCACCCCTGAACAAAGCCACCACATCAAGGACCTAGGGTGAAGGATCGTTTACGCAAGATGGCTCCAAAGAGAAAGCTTACTAAGAGTACTAGCGCGAAAGCCGCGGTCGAAGATAGAAATGCCAGTGGAGTCGCAACCAACCGTAACATCTCATCACCCTCTCTCCACATCCAGGTGACCCGTAAAACTCGAAAGGAACTTCTGTCTTCCATTATACGAATAATTCAATCTATAAGCATGATTTATCACATGAAATGAAAGGAATTTCTAATCTATTCCTGCATAGGATGCAAACGTATTAAGGCTTAGTACGAGTCATAAAATGTTCAGTTGAGGTTATGTCATAGATTGCATCCTAAATAAGTTTATTATCAATATCAAAACTACTATCTTAAACATCTAAGTTGTCCTACACTATGATGTATCCATTCAGGAATTTAATACATACTTAAGAAATTTCCTACGACACAATAATTGTTGTGATATATGTTTACCTTTGCAAACACCCGCACAAAGGTGGATACACTAGGGTCTAAATGTTATCAATGCATGAACTTTTCATTGCATATCACTTTAATGGGGCTAATAGAGTGGAAAGGTGATAAGAGTGGCTATTGCATTGGTATGCTCCAAGCGTATGAGGAGTGAATGTGACTGGAAAATTTTTGCATAGTATCACACTTAAAGATAGAAGATTAGAAGATGTTGCATTTACTTAAAGTTGATGTCCAACTGATGACCAACAAGGAGGGTTTACTGCCATACCTTGAAAACTTAAGAACCCAACTCCAAGGACTTAGTCATGTTCTTTTCCAACAAAAAGGTTATCCATCAAAGGCTCTATGGTTGTGAAACTCAATGAACTGGAGAGATTGTCAAGTAGGTTGCAACCGTCGAGGGCCGCACAAGACAAAATGACCTGGAAGGAATTTGTTAAATCGACCCTCCGATGCCCTAACCCAGGGGGAAGAGCGAACTTTAGGGTAGTTGATTCATGCTAAGCATGCTGCTCGGAACCGTTGAAATGGTTTTAACGAAGGTTGGTCTTGTTAAAGATGGATTGTTGACCCAAGTTATGCTTGGTTGTTTGAAAAGGTTGTAAATCCCTCGAGCAAGTGTTTTGATACATCCAAGTTAAATTCTGATTGTGCATGCAATAGGATTGCGATGCCTTGAAGTAAGAGGTTGTGCATTCAACTGTTTGTTGATGTGGTTTTGGATACTTATCCAAGTTGTTTGTGATTGATGATTGCATGGCCAGGTCTGAGATGACTGATTGCCATGGAAAAAAAAGAGATGTTTTCCCTAGTAATTGTATTAAGTTGGTGGCTTCAGCTGTGGTTGATTTCCTAAAGGGATAATTAAGGAAGGATGGCGCTAGCTACCCCCGACGAACCGCCAAACCCTAACCAAGGGGGTTGTGAACCCGCGTCGGTAATGTGGACCAAACCCGCCACGAAAGGTCTCTGCGTGGAAATTACTTGGCGTAGGAGTATGCTTGGGTGCCAATGGGGGCTTCGGCCATAAATCCTAATGCCTCCGGGCCCGACACAAGTGTTCTATGTGACTCAAGATAGGATCTCGAGGCCTTGATACTAGTTACAAGGCGGAATCTTGGAAGGATAAACCTTCAGGTTTTATTGCCAAAAGATGGAAGGGTTTTTCTGTGGAGGCAAGAAGGAACACTTAATTCTCCTGTATGGGCAGAAAACACACAATAATCTGAAGATAAGTTAAGGAAGTGTTTTATCTTGTTTTATCTTGTCTTCGTGTCTGTGGCCTAAATTACGCAAAGGAACTTGTGATTAACGGGTTAATTAAGGAAGTTGCCTTTATATGTCAAACATAATGTGGTAGGTAATTAGATAACTAAAACAATCCCTGAGGGAAGTGTGGTGGATGTGACCGATGGGTCTATCCTACGGAAGGGTCTCGGTTAGCCGAGAGCTTTCCTCAAAGGAAATGTTAACGAGAAATGTTAGGAAAAAGTCGGTCTATGACATTAGACAATGTTGAATAGGAACCCGGCTTCAGGTCAATCCTAGTGGGAATGGCGGGATGAGTTCCAGTAGACTCGAGAGACCCTAGTTGGCAAACCTCGTGTCAGTCCTTGGGAGTGCCGGGTAGCATCTTCTAGATATATCTCTCGATGGACTACTAAGACGTGTCCCGCGATTTGGGGACCGGGCACGTTACAATTGTCATGTCGCTACACACACATCGTGTGAAAAACTCTAGAGTGTGGCTTCCTTATAGATTTAGAGAGCCAATGCCACTTTAGGCATTAGTGTTAGTGTCCATGGTTCAAAAATATTATATTTTTGGACAATTTTTAGCCAATTCTTAATATTTTAGATATTATCTGTAAAAATCCATAAAACTATAGACAACTTCTAGATTAGGATAACATGTAAAAGAAAGCATGTAGCTTTCAGCTATTTTGAGATGATTTTATGTATAAAAAAAGATTAGCGAAATTGCGCAATGCGCGTTTGTTGTTTTCAGGCAGGAACAACACTTTGAAGTGGGAGATGAAGAGGGAGTGATCTGGCAGAATTCAGGTTGGGTGCGCTGGTACTTTACCCCCCCTTTTGAAGCCAATGGAAGCATTAAATTGATAATCTGAGGAGCATTAAGGAAAGTATTATTTTATACACATTTTTGTTTACAAGAGTTTTATCTTTTCATAATGTAGAAATAAACTGATAGGCTTCATCTTTGTTAGTATTCTTCTACATTTTCTATTTCTTCATGTGAGTATTCTTCTACGTCTTCTATTTTTATGAACCCCTTCTCTTTCATCTACTCCTCTCCTTGAATCTCCCTTCACCCTATTGTCTCTTATCCCTGTGGTAGACTTTCGACACCAAACGCATTGACACTGTGTTAGGGAAAGTTTATGCTATCATCAAAGGTGAATTCCAAAAGATATTTGGGTTGATTTGGGGCTGATATCTTCAGCCATATCCAGAGAATTAGCTATAGCATTGTTCTTTTAATTCATTTCTTACTCTACAGAAGACATCTTGTAAAAAATGCAATTATTATGTGCCCCTATGGAAAGGCAATCTTTGTAGGTCATTCATAGATGCTTTGAGTTGAATTAAGAGGAGCTTTTTCTCTCATTTCTTGGCTATGGTAGCTTATCCTTATCAGGAACTCAATTTGGAGCTCTCTTGAATCAAGTCTCTTTTCCCTTCAAGCCTTGTAATTGACTCATAAGCTTTTGTCCCTAACAGTCTACATTGAATGTAGTCATGCAAAGTTGATTCATGCTATGGCATCATGTATGAATGATGGGATGTAGAGTTGTTTATGATACATGATAGCATATTGTACTTAATTTTATAATTTGTGATTGCTCTTACAAGCAAGAAAAAAAGCTTGATTTGAGTTAGAACTTATAAGATAATACTCTTGTGATCTTTGCTAAGAACATGCAGTTGGAAGCTCTATTAACACCTTCAAGGACTTGGCTTAAAACCTTTAACCCTTCTCTTATCTCTACCATCTTTGGAGTCTAAGCTCTTGAACCCCCACACATTCTTCTCTCTCAAACCCCTGTGATTGACCATGAAGTACCTCTTGAACCTTTAAAATTCAATGTAATCTACTTATCTCTTGAAGACACATCTCTATCTATCTTGTCCATTTTTCTTGCCAAACCCCTCTGGTGACCTTCAACCCTATGCGCTGTGACATTGGTGAACCCGACATGAAGATCGGTGTAAGAGAACTCCAAGACAGAGGATTCTTCAGGAGATAATCTACAACAGTTGGTGCACATGCTGCAACAGACTCAACAACAACACATCCAAATGTTACAACAACAACAACAAAGGCAAGATGAAGAGAAGATTGATTCCGCAGCTATCAAGGCCTGAGAGGAAGTTGGATGGGAATTAAAAAAATTTAATGGTCAAAATGTATTTGCTTTCATTCACTTGTATGTTGAGAAAATGCTCTTCTTTGGTGTACCGCAATATGCATTGAGTCACTATTTTGCCAGACTAGCCAAGCATGGTCTTCAAGAAAGAATCCATGGTCTTTTTCAGTGAGATGTGGATTGGGCTGCATTCAAAAAAGCCCTACACAAAGAATTCTTCTTAGAAGACTCTGACCTAATGACGAAGAAAAGTTTCACTGATTGGGTTGAGAAACACAACAAAGGTTTAACTGCAACAACTTTATACCATGAGTTTGAAAGTACATTTGGACAACTTGATGTTGAAGACCAACAAAGTATGGAAGGTCGGAAGATTGAATTATTCCTTAAGGCTACATATCCCATTCTGCAAGAGAAGCTTGCTGATCGCCTAAAAGATGCTACTTCCGAACTAGGAGTCAAGACTGCATGGAGAGATGTTACTGATGCAGTTAACATGATTGCTTGAAGAGAGCGGATGCAACTAAGATTGGGCTCTACTTCAAATTCAACAACTCCATTGATGGATCTTGTTCCACCTTCAAAATCCCCTATTCCTTTGACTAATCAACCAAATCTTTCTTCTTCTGTTCCTTCTAAAAATGATGTGTGGATGAACTCATTAAAAGCATGCATGACCTTCATCTGAACCTTACAGAAATTAGTTCAAAGGTGGAGAATCTGAATGTCAAAGTTGAAGAACGAGGACAATCATCAACTCAAAGACCCATGAGAGACGGCTATAATAGACATTTCATTTGGTGTGGCAGCCAATAGCATGAGAAGAGGGAGTGTTTAGCCTTTCGTGAGGCTGAAGCACAAAAGCTCGTCTTTTGGAAAGACGGAAAAATTCATGCAGCTGAAACTGGTCTTCCACTATAGCCAAATTTTGGCAATGGTGGAATGAAGAAAAGATTAGAAGATTTAGTTGTAAAAAAATGCCTACGCAGCAATTGATACAGCTACCTATGGGCTACAAATTGAGCCAACTAAATCAAATTTGAAAGCATGTAAAGCTAATGTGCAATCTAAAATATGGATGCAGGTATTAGATCAAATGGAACACATCAAAGTAGCCAAAGATGATTTGACTAATGCCTTCAGTGCAGTTGAGGAATAACTGGTTGGAAAGAATCGATAGATTCTTTTTCTGTCTTTGCATATTTTGCTAACGTCAATAATAAAGGAGTCTTCATTGAAGAAAAGAGAAGAAGAGAAGATGAACCAGGGCCTTCCTCTTCTGGCCCTCCAAAATAGGTAACTAGAAGAACGCCTGAACAACCAAATATTGGTCAAAATATAACCACAGATCAAGAGATGGAAGATGCGCCACAAACAAAGAAGACCGAAGGAAAGAAGAAAGGCAAGCAACCATGCTATAAATTGCAGTCTGACATAGAATCTGCAACAACTGATCTCAAACGAGTTCTAGAAGAACGAACTCTGAGAAGTAAAATTGAGTTCACCTTAGGTGAAATTATTAAAATTACCAAACATGAATTTCATGATGTAATTATTAAGGTAATCAAAAGAAAAAGCTAGTATGTGTGATGTTGAAGAAACAGTGCATGCTTTTTTGTCAGCTCTTCAAGTCTTTGTGCAGGATGAAGAGAAGCTGACTCCAAAAGAAATTTAGCTTGAAGCAGTTAAAGAGTTAATTGCAGTAATTGAAACTGAAGATAAAGAAACCATGGATGCAAAAATTAAAAAAGTGAAGGCTGAAAATGTAATGATCGACTGGTCCAAACCAGTTGGGTATCCCACCTCTCAAAAAGAAAGTTGTCTACAACACATGCATGATGAGGAAGAAGCCCGATTTATTCTAAGAAGTCACTACTCCTGTACACATTGGGCAAGAGCAAAACAACGGAGACAATCATCAAAATTGGATAAAAAGAAACACCATGTATTGCACTCTTAGACCATGGTTTTGAGATAAATGTCATGGCAAGGAGTCTCTATGAAAGCGGTAGATGGCCCATAGATGTTGATCCAAGTTGGAGAATGAGAGCTGCAAACAACTTTTCTAGAGAGTTATATGCTGCATGTCCTAATGTGCATGTAACTATTGGAGACATAAAAGACAATTTTCACTTTTTTGTTCGACTCTTGTAGTTACCCTATCATTCTTGGGAAACCTTACATTTCAGAAGTCCGCTTGGAAACAAAAGCTCTTGGTGATGGTTCTTTTTATGATGGAATTCAAAGCAAGAATAATAAATGAGCTATCCAATTTCTTACCATGTGTGTCAACCATCATCAAAATAGAGATCGACTGCGTGATTATCCCATGCCTCCTAATGCCCGAGAATTCAAGGGTTTTCGGGCTGCACTGCTATAAAATGAGGCTATGGCAGTGCGTCACGTAAAAAGATTGAATCTCCTTATGCTATAGAAAAATTGTCTCTAGCAAATTTGTATGTATATATATACAGCCTAGTATGGGCTGTTATAAGTCTCTTCCAGCCACGACTAAAGCTGAAAGAAAATATTTATGTTATGTAAAAAGGGTGTTGAAAACATATGACATGATGGCTGAAAATGAAGATATTTCAAGAAAATTTTTTGGACTGATTACTACTAACACATTGGTTGAAATGTATGTAGTTGCTCATACAGAAAATCACACTGAAAATTAGTCCATAGAAGTATGTACATTGGATTTTTTTCAAAGAATTCAAGAATTTTTTGAGCAAGAAGACATTGGTTTACTCAACATGGCTAAAGCGCAAGTGGAGACAAAATACAAGAGGGTGGATAAGAAAGTCAAGCCTGTGGCAGTCCCACTGCCTCCTGAAAGTGAAGGGCTGGCTAATAGGGCAGCAAATCAGCCAAGTCTTCATGATCCTTCTAACATTGGTCACAAGTTCATATCTGAAAGTATAAAAGAGCTCAAAATAGGTGAAAATTCTTTTCTTTTGTCGGTTGAAAAACACTCTTTTATGCAAATGCTAATGAAATATGGAAAAGCTTTTGCATTTCAACCAAGTGAAATAGGCTATGTGGATCCAAATATTGTGGCTCCTATGGTCATTTTTACGGTCTCACATGTGCCTTGGAACCTCAAGCCTATTCCTGTTCCAAGGGCACATTTGTCCAAATTATTGGAACTTCTAAATGAAAAGATCAGAATGAAGATTTTAGAACCTTCTTCAACACCTTACTCAAATCGATGGTTTATCGTACCTAAGAAAAATGGATCCTTACGATTCATTCAAGATCTACAGTCTGTTAATCATGTCATAATCTGAAATGTTGGTTCGGGTTCAATTGTTGATGAGTTTGCTGAAGCTTTTGCGGGTAGAGAAATTTATTCTATGGGTGACCTATATTCAGGATATGGCTAATTTCAGCTTTCATTAGAAATCCGAGACATAACCACAATGAAGACACCTCTTGGATTGGTCTGCATGTGCACTCTACCACAAGGTGCAACAAACTCTGTGGCCCATATGATGAATGCTATGCACAAAGTCTTAAGGGACTTTATTCCACAACTTACTCTTCCATTTCTTGATGACGTACCTATCAAGGGATGTGAAGTCAATGAAAAGAATGAGGAGCTTGACGAAGATGGCTACAAGACATTTGTAGTTAACCATATTCATGATTGTGACAAGGCTAGAAGAGGTACATCTTACTCTTTCTGGAGCTAAGTCGATTTTTGGAGTAGAAGAAGTCCTAGTGGTTGGACATGTGTGTGGCCCGTATGGACGTAAACCTTCACCAATCAAGATAGATGCCATTAGAGTAGAATGCAAGAAAAATGCACAAATATTTCAGAGGTGAGAAGATTTCTTGGCACATGTGTATTCTATCTCGTATGGATACCACATTTTGCTCATGTAGCCGAAAATCTCTATCAATTATTAAGAAAAGGCCAAAGATTCTCTTGGGGGAAAGAGCATACTCTCATTGTATGCAAACTAAAGAATTTGTTAATTTCAGCCCCCACTCTCAAAAGAGCTAATTATTAAAATGGTCAACCATCATCCTTATTGTGGATACAAGTCCCATTGGGATAGGATGGAAGAAGACCTTGAAGGTAATAGGTATGCAATTCAATTTGGAGCAAAGGTCCTCAATGAACGTCAAAGAAGGTATGCACAAGTAAAAAGGGAATTGTGAGGAGTTGTAACAGCATTAAAGTGTGACCGTGAATACTTTATAGGTGCTTACATAGTGGTAGAATTTGATTGTCTTCCACTCTTGGGCATGATTGCCAACTGCTCTACACCCGACATTGCTATGCTAAGATGGATTGCAAATATTAAATCTCTCAACCCCGAATTAAAGCATATTGCAGGAAAGGCAAATCCAATTGTTGACATGTTGTCACGTGCAATATATGACAATGAAGAAGAGCTGATGGAAGAATATGAAGTTGAAGAATCTATACTTGTTGAATTTCATTCCATGGCTACTGAAAGTACCTTTTTAGATATTGCATATACAAACCCAAAGCTGAATCTTGCACGTGAAGCTGATCTTTTTAATGGTACAGCATTAAGTACAGTAAGAACAGGAAAAGGTACTGCTGTAAATCAACATATAGCAACAAAGATCAAAGATTTATCTATGGAAGAAGGGTGGTCAACTAGAAGCCAGCATGCTCATTGCATTGCTCAAGTTCTAGTTCTTTTCCTTGAAGAAGATTATGAAGAAGATTGGCCAATATTTGAGCACAATGAAAAAGAAAGAGACTTGGACTGATGAAGAGTTCAAGCATATTAAGAGGAAAGCTTATGGATTCTTTCTTAAAAATGGGCATCTATGGAAGCACGCAAAGAAGAAAGCGCCTATCCGAGTTTTATGTAATGAAAGGTTGCAACTACATGTAATGAAGGAATTTCATGAAAGCTTGTGGGCTGGCCATAGAGGTATATGGGAAACCTTTATTAAAGTCAAAGAAAATACTAGTGGCAGAACATGTATTGAGATATAGAGAATTTTGTTGAAACTTGTTATGTGTGTCAGATGTATTCTATGGTCAAACACCGAGATGGGTTACAACCGACTTATCCCTTGTCTATACATTATAGATGGGTTATTGATATTGTAACCATGCCTACAGGGATATGGAATATGTGGTATTTAGTGCTTGCAAGAGAAGATCTAACCAATCAAGTTGAATGTAAAGCTTTAACAACCAAGAACACTCAAGCTGTTTGTCACTTTTTACTTGAAGAAGTATTTTGCAAATATGGCTGTGTTGGCAAGGTAACCGCAGATAGAGGAGAATTGGATACCGATGAGGCATGCGACTTCTTTGCTCAATTGGGTATCAAGTTGGCTTTGACATCAGCCTACAATCTTGAAGGCAATGGAAAGAGTGAGAGAGGACATCAACCTATTCTCAAAGCTCTAGCAAAGTCTTGTAGAGGAAAGATCAAAGAATGGCCTAAAATGCTACCTTTTGCATTATGGGTTGACCAGACTACTCACACTACAGTGACTAGCTATATGCCAGTATGGACAACAACCAATTATGCCAATTGAAGAATATATTCTCACATGGAGTCTTCTACCTTGGGAAGAAGGCATCAGTAGAGAAGAGTTACTGACCTTACGCATATGGCAGTTAGAAATAAGACCTGGAGATGTTCAAGCAGCTATTAAGAAGTTAAAAACAGCAAGACTAAAAAACAAAAGAAGATTTGATAGGAAATATTGACTTTGGTCTATCCAAGAAAATGACTGGGTGCTTGCCTATGACAGCAGCCTAGATAATCAATACAGTGCTTCTAGGAAGATAGTAAAGCGTTGGTTTGGCCCGTATGTGGTAAAGGTTGTTCATGACTATAACGTGTCCACTTGTATCTTCAGGATACGTCTTAGCAGTCCATCGGAAAGGATGTCTAGAAAGCTCCGCCCAGCACTCCCATGGAATGATACGAGGTTTGCGATCTAGGGTTTTCCGCGTCTGCCACGTAGCGGAAGCATTCCGGCCATTCCCACTTAGGATTGACCTGAATTAGGGTTTTCCTTTTTGGTCATTTCCTAATGGCAACTAGCGTCGGACCCAAGCAAACTACTTTACGCAGAAACACCAGGTCCAAAGCGGATTCACGCTGCACTTGGTTCAAGGAGAATGGGAAACGAGAGGGATGCAAGGCTCAACCTCTTTGCCATAAGGCATAGTCCCATTCCGTTCCCCTAAAACAGTGTAAATCAGTTTCAATCATAACTCTAGGTTGACACTTTTGTTGTTCTGTTCTTTGACGATCTTCTTGCTGTCCATCGTAATTTGAGAAAAGTTTCCGGCCAACCGGGACCACCCATCCATAGGACGGACCTATGGCCCATCCTCTGCACTTTCCTCGGGTTGTTTTAGTTATTTAATTACCTAACACATTAGTTGGACAAGTAACAACCAGCTTCTTTAATTAACCCGTTAGGCACTGGTTCCTTCACGTAATCTTATCATTTGACATAGAAAAAAATATCAGACAAGTTCCTTATTAACATGTTATCATATTTATCTTTGAAATACAAAGAGTCCAACCCGTAGGCTTATCCACAATCTGCTCGAAGGCTAACCAGCAATCCATAGGGATTACTATTCCAAGTTTCTCCTCGTAGACTAGTATGCGGGCCTCGAAATCCAATCTCGAGTCACGTTAGCCTCTTGTGTAGGGCCCGGAAGGCAACGGATTTACGGCTAGAGCCCCCCCTGGCACCCAAGCGTCCTCCTACTCCAAGTAGCGCTCAATGGAGAGACCTCTCGCGGCGGTTTCGGTCCACTTGCCTGGCACGGTTAACAACCCCCTTGGTTAGGGTTAGGCAGGCAGTTAGGGGTAACTGAAGCTGCCTCTCCCTTAAGGCCTTCAACCTGAAGTATAGATATCCATTTATCTTTTAATTCATTGATCAAACAAATTCAAACAGTGCTCTAAAATCTGTAGCAAGCACAAACATTTCCATTGATCGTTTTTGTTGGCAAACTGCTAAGGAATGAATCCTTCCTTTCGAATGCATCCAGCACTCGATCTGGGATGACTTGCAACTTGGCAAGATTCCCTATATCCTAGGTTAGGACGTACCCTATTAACCCAAATTGGTCAAACCTTAAGTTTATTGGTTACTTCAGTTTATCGGCTGGTCTTTAGTTTCCAATCAATCTTCCTTACTCAAGAAGGATACTAAAGTATTCATCCTCTTGCAAGATAACTTGCATAAGGATCTGCCAACCTCATTGCGAGAATTTGGCCATTCTCTTGTGATCCAATCACAAGATCATATGACTCCGCACTTGCTGCGCAAGTGTCGCATCAAACTATGAGACTTATTTTACTCATTGAATGGAGTCATGAAACAATCGGTTCCTAATTAGATTAGACTGACGTCGTTAGACCTAGGGTTTCCAAGTTCCATCTTGTAAGAATCTTAGGGACAAACCCTAGCTCACTTTACGATTGCATTTCACTGTCCCTACATTCAGTGAATGTGGGCAAGTATTTAAGATATAGGTGTTTCTTGGAATTTAACTTATTCCAAATGAGTACTCCGCGGCTTAGGTGTTTTAGGTTTATGCCAATTTGGTTAACTCTAGAAGATAATTTCGAGATTAGTTCCACATGATTCGTTGTCTATGTGTAAATTGCTCTTTCAACCTTAACTTATCGGTTTGAGGTTAGGCATAGATTAGGTTAATTTCAACTAATCCTCCCTTTACTTTGCGAACAAAATTCATGCTAAATAAGCAACCTTTTTCTTGCTAATTTATGTAGTTGACAATAATAATTTCATAGAGTTTATGCATCGTAAGAATCATTTCATGCTTTGCACTTTCCATGATGATTCATTGCGATATGGGTTAATAGTGCTAGATGCAGTTTATACTTCTAGGCTTAACCGAAGTATACTATTTTAATGGATAATAATCTAGTCTTATAATTCATTTCAATGCATAAGCTATTTACTAGAAATGTGTTTATGCTTTCTTAATTTGCATGTTTCATTTAAAAGTATTGATGACTAAGTTCCTTCGTCGTGAACAACTAGGACGAAAATATATCCTATTTCAAACAATTAACCTTGCATGATTGAATTACAACAATATCAAATAAAAATTAGGAAGGAAAACCTGGGCTTGGGGTGAGATATGCACGTGGATGCCAAGAGACAACCCTCCCACGGCTGCGCCTTGGATTTTCTTAGGTGGCATTTCCGCCGTGGAAGTAGCTTTACAACTCCTCTTTGATATTCCATCGTGGCTCTCTTTTGCAATAACTTACATCGTCGAAAACAGATTTTAGAAGGCTTCCTCCTTGGAATTGGGAATTCGAAAGGGGGTGCTTCAAAATTTCTCATGGCTAAGACCCATTGAAGCCATGGGGAGGGCTTAATGGCCTTTGTAAACTCGCAGGAACGGGGAATAGAAAGGTGTGGAAAAGAAACAAAGTGCGAGAGAGCTCCAAGGGTTGCTTTTGCATGGCCTAGGGGGGATTTTTAACAAGACATGGGGGAAAAGGAAAGGTTATTGGAGTAACCTTTTTTGGGGGGAAAACTCTAAGGGGGAAACTTCAAGGGAAAATAATAACCGTAAAGGTTATAAGTAAGGGTCTAAGGACCCTTAGGCAAATTAGGAGAAAAAGGGCCTTATGGGGGTTTACACATGGGGGGGAGGTGAGTGGTTTTGAAAGGCACAAGAAGGGGGCCTTAGGAGGTTTTACGACACGGGGGGTGAAAGGGGGCTTATCTAGCCTTTAGAAGCTCCCTCCCCAGGAAGCTTCTAGAGCTTCCCACATGGCCAAATGGCGACTGGCGGCGAGTAGCACAACTGGGGCGCACGGATTGATGGAGGAGGTGATGCTGTTCTTGCTTAGTGGCAATTAGCGCCTCAGCCTCTCCCTCTCACAGCGTCGACTGCACAGTAAGGTATTGGGGCAGCCCTCACTCCCTCTTGATCCCCCCTCATGGCAGCAGCCCCCCTTGCTTAAATAGGGGAGGGGAGGGGGATCCTCCCTCTCCTAACGTGTTGACAGGCATGTATCCCCCTTGCTTCAAGCTCCAGCAACAAGGAGCTTAGTGTCCCATGCTTCCTTCCCTCTCCCCCAGCTCGACCGTCGGCTGGGGGAAGGAGGGATTAATAAAAAAATTTGCCTTTATCTAATTAAAATGAATTATCCCAAAGCCCTATTCACACATGATAGAATTAGATTGTTACATTCTCTCCTCCTTAGAGGAATGGAGATGTCCTCATCTCGAGATAAACTGGGGATATTGATGGTTGAGTGTGCCTTCATCTATCCAAGTGGCATCCTCTTCAGGATAATCTTTCCACTGGACGAGGCATTCTCTCAAGGTTCTGGATCTTAATTGTCTCTCCCTAATGTCTAAGATCCTGTCAGGCCTTAGTTTAAGGACTCCTTGACTGGGCATTACAACTTGTTGGTCATCGAGTACATGGTTAGGATTAGGTACATATTTCTTCAATAGGCTGATATGGAATATATTGTGAACCTTTAGGTTCTCAGGGAGTTGCAATCTATAAGCATTAGGTCCTAGGCATTTGAGGATCTTGTACAGTCCACAATACCTTGGACTTAGCTTCTTGCAATCTCCTAAAGATAAGGAACTCTTTTTAGGGCGTACGCAAATGAAGATCATGTCTCCTTCTTCGAAGACTCAATCTTGATGTTTCAAATCCACGTATGCCTTCTGTCTATCCTTGGCAGCTTGGATATCCTATCTTATTGACTTTATTTGGTCATCCATCTCTTCCAACATTTTCCTTGAAGCTTCAACCCTTAAGGTTGGATCTGAAAAGTTTAGGGGACTTCGATATTCATGACCATACAATGCTTGGAAAGGGGTCATCTGAATGCTTTGCTTGTAAGAAGCATTGTAGGCAAATTCAACCAAAGGCAAATGTTGAATCCACCTCTTCGGCTCACGACAGCAGTATGCCCTAAGCATATCCTCGATGACTTGATTTACTCGCTCTGTTTGGCCATCCGTTTGGGGATGGTAGGCGGTGCTAAAACAGAGTTGAGTCCCAATAGCTTCAAAGATAGCTCTCCAGAAGTGCGACGTGAAGAGAGAATCACGATCACTAATGATTCTCCTGGGTAAACCATGTAGCTTGAATATCTCCTTGATAAACAATCTTGCAATGTCTAAGGCTTTATAGTTTGTCTTTACTGGAATAAGGTGTGCAACCTTACTAAGCATGTCAACCACAACCATGATGGAGTTGTATCCTCCCTAGACTTGGGGTAGGCCTACAACAAAATACATACTGATGAATTCCCATTTCATTTGGGGAATGTCAAGCGGTTGCAGTTTCCCTGGCATCTTGACATGTTTGGCTTTGATACGTTGACAAGACAAACACTCGGTGACATATTTGAGAACGTCACCTTTAAGCCTCTCCCAATGGTAGCTCTTCCTAACTGCATTGAGAGTCTTGGCATAGCCAGGATGTCCTGCGAATGGGGAATCATGAGCTTCCCACAATATCTTCTGCTTAAGTGACTGGCTTGCTGGTATACACAGCCTCGTTCTATAGTAGACAAGTCCACTCTTGATAGAAAATTCATGATACTTGGCCTGCAGCTTTTGGTTCTAATCTTTGATAGAGATCTCCCTCAGCATTGTTTGGTAGGCTGGATCATGGCATGCATCCTCTCTAGCTAACTCAAGTATAGGGTTGCTTGGCATAGATACTTTTGTAGCTAGAGATCAGGCTGTTGATGGATTCTGCAAGATTAGGGAATTAAGGAATGCCTTGCGACTAAGTGCATCTGCAACTACATTTTCTTTCCCTGGTCGGTACTTGATTTCAAGTCATACTCCTCCAACACTTCAATCCACCGATGTTGCCTCATGTTGAGCTCATTCTGGGTAAAGATCCATTTGAGACTCTTATGGTCAGTTACTAGTGTAAACTTGTTACCCAACAGGTAGTGTCTCCAAAGCTTTAGAGCGTGGATGACAGCTAGCAATTCCAGATCATGTGTAGCATAATTCTTCTCATGACTCTTCAATTTCCTTGAAGAGTAGGCTACAGGATGACCTTCCTGCATGAGTACACACCCCAGGGCAAGTATGCTAGCATCAGTTACTACCTCGAACTCTTTATTGAGGTTTGGAAGTTTTAGAATAGGTGCTGATACCAAAATTTGCTTCAATCTGTCGAAGTTATTTTGTTTGGGAGTTGATCATGCAATGGAAGTTTGCTTCTTCAGTAAGTCCGTCAGAGGTGCTGTAATCAAAGCATAGTTTTTGATGAAGACCCTATACCATCCTGTCAATCCCAGGAAGCTACGTATTTCTTTGACAGATATTAGTATTGACCATTCAAGCACATCACTGACCTTGGCTGGATCCACTGAGATTCATTTCACTGATACTATGAATCCCAAATATTCAATCTAACGTTTGAAGAATGCACACTTCTTCATCTTAGCATACAGCTTATGTGACCTCATTGTCTCAAGGACAATCCAAAGTTGGGGTTCATGATCTTCTTCCTGTTTGGAATAGACTAAAGTGTCGTCAAAGAAGATAAGCACGAAATCATCAAGATATGGCCTAAAGATATCCTGCATTAACCTGTTGAAGGTGGCAGGTGCATTCGTAAGTCCAAATGACATAACTAGAAACTCAAAGTGCCCATATCTTGTATTGAAGGCAGTCTTGGGGATATCTTCTTACTTGATCCTAATCTGATAGTAACCTGACCTGAGATCAATCTTGGAGAAGATCTTTGCACCCTGAAGACGATCAAGAAGCTCATCTATTCTAGGAATAGGGTACTTGTTCTTGACCATTGATTGATTCAATCCTTTGTAATCAATACATAGTCGAAGTGTCCCATCTTTCTTTTTTTGGAATAGTACTGGAGCTCCCCATCGTGAACTGCTAGGCCGGATGTAGCCCTGATCTAGTAGTTGCTTGAGTTGTTCCTTCAACTCAATTGCTTATGGTATGGACATTCTATAAGGTCTCTTTGCAATTGGCGTGGCTCCTGGTACTAACTTAATCTCATGATCCACTTCTCTTTGAGGCGGGAGTTCTGTCAACTCTTCAGGGAATATGTTCACGTATTCCTTTAGCCAAGAAGGTCCTTCATTAGACTCTTGCTTTTGATCTAACTTGTTGAGTTTGATCAAGTAGACAGGTAATCCTTTTCTGACTCCTTTTATGATCCGAGATAATTGGATTCTTGGCACTCCAGCCTCACCTTGGGTTGTGACTAATTCCCTTTTAGAGTTTCGAAAGGAAACTTGACCCTTTCCATAGTGAATGTGGGTATCATTAGGCTTAAGCCAATCCATTCCGAGTAGACACTCGTGGATACCTAAGTTCATGACTCTGAATTTGACTGAAGTCTTCTTTCCTCCCAGAAAGAATTCCACCTTAGCAGTTTGCTTGGTACACGTAACCTCACAACCATTTGCCAATTCCACAAGCAAGGTATGTGCTTCTACTATGGCTATTCCTAATCTTTTTGCACAAGCTGGTGAGAGAAAGGAATGTGTGCTACCACAATCAATCAAGGTCTTGAAACTTTTACCTTGATAGTCCCCACAGTGTTTGAATCACCGAGAACTGGCAATTTGGCCCTTTCTTATGTAGAGTGGCATGGACTGTCACCCTTTCAAACTCTGCTTCCATGGTCGGATCTTCTTCTTCTTCTTCTTCGCACATTTGCCTATTGGCAATGGAGCCCCTTCTTCCTCTTCCTTGGGAAGCAGCTCCTTGACCACGGCCCGTGTTCCTTGGAAAGGCACTTGGCGATGTCCTCCACCAAGCTTGGGACGTTGCCTCTTGAAGTGACCGGGCTCGTTGGAGTGGAAACAACGGAGGTTTCGTCCATTGCTTTGAGTAGGAACAAAGTTGTTGACATTTTTAGTCCTTGCTTTCTTTCTTTGCCCCTGATTATGACCTTGAACTCTCTTTATTTGAGGTCTGAATGCTCCTCTGTTCGGGTCACTATAAGACCAAGCTTTGTTACACCTTGGTCTAGGCTGTACCTCCTGAATCATAGGTGCGGCTCGAACGAGTGCGTCCTGAAGATCTGATGAACGCATAGATTCGAGACGGGTATTTACTGGTGGATTTAAACCCGCACAAAATTTGGACACCTGTTGTGTCATGTCCATCTGTAGCGCATACTTTAAAAGTGAGACAAATTTAGAGTAGTATGCAACAAGAGTGAATCCCAGTTGTTTTAGCGCGTAGAACTCATTCATTTTCTGCATGCGATATGCAGGTGGCAAGTATCTTCCTTGCACGGCTTTCTTTAGCTTCTCCTAGGTGACGGATCCCTCCGCGATCCCTTGATCCCTGCACCATTGCTTCTACCAAAGCCTGGCTTCGCCGGTGAGCTTTAGCTTGGCAAGCATAGCCTGATTGGTAGGTGCAGTACCAATTGCTTCGAAGTAATCCTCCATGGATTCAATCCAAATTTCAGCATCAGCTTGAACGGACCTGCCTCTCCCGTCAAACTCAGGTGGCTTAATCTGTTTGAGAAGAAACTTCTTCTCCTGGATTACGATAATACTTGATGTAGGAGGCAAAATAGGAACTTGTACCTGGGGTTGTGCCTGGATAAAGGTTTCTTAACGTTATTATACGATAATCGTTATTGATTATATTACATCTTCAATTCTGCTATCACGTAAACAATGTAACTACTAAACTTTTTATCAATTCTCATGCACAATCAGACATTGATAAAAATAAATCTTATTCGTATTTATATGGGCATAGCTCTTTTGAAATACAACATTTCTTGCAATGATAAGCCAACTGTTACATTTAGTTTGGGGAGAATAATGTTGTATTACATTTATCTACAAGAACTGTATAATAGTATGGTTTCGGGTCATGGATCTTCAGGAATTGGTAAGTCATTGGAAGTTCAGGGTATCCTTTCCTTTGGAACCCATTCTTTTCATGGCGCCCTAACACTTTAATCCTGTCGGCGGAGATTACACGGGTTACTTCCTCATATACATGTGAGTTCATCTCAAACCTCCGACCTCAAATATGTAAAGTTGAGTTTACATGAGCTTCCACAAAGATGAATAGCTTCACGACTTTCAGGTCTTCCAATCACTTGATCCATTTTAGGTTGGTTTGTAGCTAAGCAAACCGGTGGGCGGCTATATAGTAGATTCCTGAAGCACCCGTCCATCTTCGTTCCATGTACAAGGGTGATGGATTATAGATTTGCTCTAGGATGTTCATCATCCCAACCCTTTGTCAATAATGCGGAGAATGCATTGCAGTCATAAACATGATTCGAAATACTAGGAACTTGTTCCACACTTCGTAATTCTACAAGATAGCATTGAAGGTAAGGAAATGTTTGGAACATCAACATTTGCTTTACTTCTTCTTATTAAAATTTCATAAAAACAATTCCGTTGTTGTTCGGCTCTGATACCAACTGATATGTGTCCACTTGTATCTTTAGGACACGTCTTAGTAGTCCATCGAAAATGATGTCTAGAAATCTCTGCCCGGCACTCCCATGGAATGATATGGGGTTTGCGATCTAGGGTTTTCCGCGTCTGCCATCTAGCGGAAGCATTCCGGCCGTTCCCACTTAGAATCAACCTGAATTAGGGTTTTCCTTTTTGGTCATTTCCTAATGGCAACTAGCGTCAGACCCAAGCGAACTACTTTACGCAGAAACGCCAGGTTTGAAACGGATTCACGCTGCACTTGGTTCAAGGAGAATGGGAAACAAGAGGGATGCAAAGATTAACCTCTCTGCCATAAGGCATAGTCCCATTCCATTCCCCTAAAACAACATACATCAGTTTCAATCATAACTCTAGGTCGACGCTTTTGTTGTTCGTGTTCTTTGACGATCTTCCTGCTGTCCATCGTAATTTGAGAAAAGTTCTCGGCCAATCGGGACCACTCATCCATAGGACGGACCTATGGCCCATCCTCTGCACTTTCCTCGGGTTGTTTTAGTTATTTAATTACCTAACACATTAGTTGGACAAGTAACAACTATCTTCTTTAATTAACCTGTTAGGCACTGGTTCCTTCATGTAATCTTATCACTTGACATAGAAAAACAATATCAGACAAGTTCCTTATTAACAAGTTATCATATTTATCTTTGAAATACAAAGAGTCCAGCCCGTAGGCTTATCCACAATGCCTGAAGGCTAACCAGCAATCCACAGGGATCACTATTCCAAGTTTGTGCCCATAGACTAGTATGCGGGCCTCAAGTTCCAATCCTAAGTCACGTTAGCCTCTTGTGCAGGGCCCGAAAGGCGAGGGATTTATGGCCAGAGCCCCCCTGGTACCCAAGCATCCTCCTACTCCAAGTAGTGCTCAACGAAGAGACCTCTCACGGCGGGTTCAGTCCACTTGCTCGGCGCGGTTAACAACCCCCTTGGTTAGGGTCAGGCAGGCAGTCAGGGGTAACTGAAGCTGCCTCTCCCTTCAGGCCTTCAACCTGAAGTATAGATATCCATTTATCTTTTAATTAATTGATCAAACAAAGTCAAACAGTGCTCTAGAATCTGTAGCAAGCACAAACATTTCCATTGATCGTTTTTGTTGGCAAACTACTAAGGAATGAATCCTTCCTTTCGAATGTATCCAGCACTCGATCCGAGATAACTTGAAACTTGGCAAGATTCCCTATATCCTAGGTTAGGGCGTACCCTATTAACCCAAATTGGTCAAACCTTAAGTTCATTGGTTACTTCAGTTTATCGGCTGGTCCTTAGTTTCCAATCAATCTTCCTTACTCAAGAAGGATACTAAAGTATTCATCCTCTTGCAAGATAACTTGCGTAAGGATCCACCAACCTCATTGCGAGAATTTGGCCATTCTCTTGTGATCCAATCACAAGATCATATGACTCCGCACTTGCTGCGCAAGTGTCGCATAGAACTATGAGACTTATTTTACTCATTGAACGGAGTCATGAAACAATCGGTTCCTGATTAGATTAGACTGACGTCATTAGACCTAGGGTTTCCAAGTTCCATCTTGTAAGAATCTTAGGGACAAACCCTAGCTCACTTTATGATTGCATTTCACTGTCCCTACATTTAGTGAATGTGGGCAAGTATTTAAGGTATAGGCGTTGTCGTAGAGTTCGTGTAAGAGCTGTAGAACACGGGGTTCAAGATACAGCAAGGAAAGAAGCTAACAAGAAGATCTCAATTTTTGATGTCAAAGATCACTATATTGCTTGTCAAGTAAATTACAAGAGATCCATGAGTACTCATTTTGAACATCCAGCTTGTGCAGAAATTTGCATAGGCTAAGCATCCGTCAACTACAAAGTTTTGATAAAGCTCTTTTCATAGACCAGTGTTGAAGATTTATGGATATGAAGTCAAAATAAATGACAAAGCATTACAATCTGTTCACTGCTTCACAATAAAGCATATGAGCTTGCTTTTCAGGGCACCAAATAATTCAACCGGATTTAGGACTTAGTCATAGACAGCTTGTTCAATCTCCAGGTCCAACGGATAAAACATCTGATAAGTGCATGCATAGGCTCCAGACATGTATACTATTCAGGTCAGCAGCTGTAACCTATTGCAGAGAGATGCAGACCATAATGGCATATAAGGCACACTCTTGCATCCACTACATCAAAACTTGTATCCATTTTCCTTGTTTGTATGGTATTCGTTATCTTGAAACGTCTAATACGTTCCAAATCCACTCGATTCTTTAAGACTTTCAACACAATCCCATACTGAGCAAGGAGCTCTTGCCACACATTATCAACTGCATCATTCCTGTCTTGTAGACCATTGCATGCACTCCTTAGAGCTTGCTTCACAGCCCTAATAGAAGCTTATCATGAGAAACAGAGCTTTTACATCTCTGTTCTTTATACAGCTTTACTGCATTCTGCCCAAAGGGTAACCAATCGATAGGTGCAACATTCACAGCCTCCGCATAGTTGAAGTCACATTTAAAACCAACATGTCAAGCTCTGGGAAATGTCACAACAAATTCACCAGCCCTTTGCACTGTTCTATACTCAAAATAGATGGTGATATAGAGGCGCAGCTGGGGCATTTGGCAATCTCCTCGCGTCACATGCACACCATGTTAGTGAAGAATTTGACTAGCTTTTTTTTTTTTTTTTAGTGGAGGTGTCCACGATCTGCAGAGACGGGTCAATCTTGTGGGCCTTGAAGAGGATTGCGATCTCGACATTGAAGGCGGTGCAGTCGACAGAGAGGCGCCTGCACACGAGGATTTAGACTGACTGACCCTTCCATCAAACGTGGTCGCAATGATATCGCGCCTCTAGTTCTTGTCGTCTTAGTCTACTGTCCGAGCAGGAATCGTAGAGATGACAGTCTCGGATCCCTTCTGCAAACGCCTATGTCACTCGCCTCCTTTGACTTCACAGCTTCTTCTTCATCGTTGTCTTTCTTCACTTCTGCTGCGTTCCAAAATTCAATCGTTGCTTCTGATGCCGTTCGCTTTTTCGATAGTTTTCTTCCAGTTCTCCTCTGTAGCTCCCACTTTCCTCCTCTAGCGCTGGCAGCAGATTCCGGAAAAGAGATAGCGACCCCAAAACAAAGACGTCACACCTGTCCCTTGGCTTCCAAAAGCCTCCATCTCCCCCCCTCGATCAGCTCTCATTCTAATCAAGCTCCTCATCTAGATCATCTACAGCTTACTTGATACTTGAGAGCGTCCTTTCTCTGCACTTCGATCAGTTCCTTGGTTTCTTAAGTCCCTTCTGCAAAGATCATTGCGTGGATTAATGTTTTCCTTGTCCTGAATATCAAAGAGTTCTTTAGCCTGCTCGATGGCTTTCCTGTTTTACGCACCATGTCTGCGGAAGCCCTGTGCTCATCGAAGACATCAACCATGACAACCAGCTTTCTTCTTGCTTTTCCCTCTGAAATTTCAGCAGCCAGCTCCCGTATTAGATTCGGAAGTACCCCTGAAAGAGAGATCCCCCCCCAGTAAAGGCGATGGCGTAGTCCACCGGTTATAGTGGATTCCCCCAAAAACAGGGGCAAGATTCTATGCCTCCTTTTTGCTTAACATCCCAAAATTCTGAACCAATATTTGATTGGATTGCTTGCAACACAGAAGTGAACTCCTTGAGCTCGCTCTCTGTTGACTGTGTGTGCCATGTGGAAAGTCCACATTTAATTTTGTCTTCAACACCATAACTGACTTTAAAAGGTGACCAGATCTTTTTGTTGAGGATTAATTCCTTTCTCAAGCCATGAACCTCATCTGTCAAATCTCTTACCAAGACATGTGGATATTGTTCTGATATCTCAACCAAAAGTGAATAGCTTGATAAGTTCAAAACCATAGAGAAATTCCCATCAAGTATCCGAAAGATTGCCTCGTGAACCTTCCTTTTTATTGGTAAATTCTGGAATTTGCTAGAGTGACCCTTGGAAATTTCGAAATGCATTGGGTTCACGGTCCATTCCACCATGAGAAATAACCTCGTAGATTCCATACAATTCCCTTGTATCAAAATTAAATAAGAACAAGAGCGTGCCAGGGATAACCTGCTCCACCAGATCTCTTCTTGCAAGTGACAAACCAAAAACATTATATCACAAACACTCTTGCTTAGTTTGATTGTTACACCAGTAAACCAGGCGTAATAGCCATCCTTGTCGAAGCTTGACACGTTCTATGGGATGTAGTCTTTGAGACAGCTGCGGAGATTCCTCCCATCAAAGGCAAAGGCATATGGACCCTTCTTCTCCATGGCATGTAGTGCTAATATATCTTCTTAAAAAATGATTTGTCTCGCATATTACGTCGACCTTGTTCACGTGTAACCTCTATCTTCATAGCTTAAATGTGAGCTTCTACAAATCCACGATATCCTGCACTTTTCTTGGAGTTCATCATTGAAATTAACAGCTTGAGAATGTCCTTTGGCATCAGTTTTTCATATTTTTCTGACACACACATAACATGCACACAAACTGAAACACACACAAACACAAACACACAAGTGGAGTATGTACATTGGATGCGGGTATTGAAAAGGACGGAAAGATAATGCAGCAATCACACACAATGAAACACACGTGAAAAGATAACACAGATGCACAACAAAAATGGAGCTGTTTATGGCTCGGATGCGCAGCAGCACGACATCCACCCCCTCTAAACCTGCGCATCCTCCGGATGAGCCAACTATCCAGGATCATCCAAGTCCACAAACAGGTCTAGTCCATCCGTTTCCGGTAGACCTGTTTCTCCATCAGCTTCATCATCCATATTCTCTGATTCTTCTGTTAGAATTTCTTCTGACTGCTCTTCTTCTGCCAATGCTTCAAGTGCATACTCTTCATCTTCTCTTCTCTTAAAAATCTTGACTCGTTTTCCAGCAATGGGCACCCTCAATACCGTCCCATCCAATTCAGCCAACTCATAGGTAGCATTGTCAAAAACCTGTTTCACCTCATATGGTCCAAACCATCTTTGAACCATTTTTCTCATGCTACTATGCTGATTCTCTAGGCTACTGTCGTAGACTAGAACCCAATCTCCTTCTTTTATGGCTTTAGGTTGCAAGCGATGCCTCAAATCAAACCTGTCCTTGTTTCTGAGTCGGGCTGCCTTCAAACGATCAACTGCTAGCTACACATCTTCTGCCCTTCTCTCTAATCGACGAATCCGAAGAGCTAAAAGCTCCTCCCTTGATAAATTCTCATGCCATGGAAGAGCACTCCATGTGAGAGCACAAATTTCAGTAGGCATGACAGGTTTTTGCCCATACATCAACTCTGCAGGCATATATCCAGTAGTCACGCTATGTGTAGAACGATCTGCCCATAATGCAAAAGGTAATAATCTCGGCTAATCTCCAATCCGACCTCTACAAGCTTTTGTCAATTCCTTAACTATCGGCGGATGTCCTCTTTCGCTCTTGCCATTCCCCTCTGGATTATAGGAAGTAGTAAGAGCCAACTTAATCCCAAGCCATGAGAAAAATTCTCTAGCTTCGTCTGCATCTAGCTCTCCACGATCAGCTGTAATCTTGCCTATACATCCATACCTGCAAAATATTTATTCCAACAAGAATTTACATACTGTAGTGGTGGTCTTCGTCCGCAAAGATCTGCCTTCAACATAGTTTGTAAGATCCTCCCTGGCCAAGACAAGATATCTCATCTGCCAAAGTCCCACTGGCAAAGTAACCAAGTCTACCACCCACTTATAATGCATACATAGTGGATAGGTCGGATGCAACTCATCACGATGCTGCACTAAAGAGTAAAGCTGACAGTCCTTGCAAGTCTCCACAAAGTGGGAAACATCTTTATACATCCCTTTCCACCAGTATCTTTCTTTGATTTTCTCACAGGTAGCCCACACACCTCTATGTCCAGCCCAAGAACTCTCATGAAACTCTCGCATAATCTGTATCTACATCGCTGTCTCACAAACTACTCTCAAGGGTAGGCCACTTCTCTTCTTTGGGTGCTTCCAAAGAAAACCATCTTTCAAGAAATACCCATAAGCCTTTCTTCTGATTTTCTTGAATACATCATCTTTCCAATCACCTCTTCGAGTCAATGAACTCAGATACTGACTAATTTGCAGCCACTCGCCAACATAGAGTTCTTCAGTAAAGGCTTCAACAGTAGATACATGACAATCATGAACAATGACAGAAGCTGCAAACTCTGTCTCATCATCTTCTGCAAGCATTGACTCCTCATCCTCATATCTCGCTCTAGACAGCATGTCAGCAAACTGGATTATCTTTTCCTGTTATGTGTCGAAATTCTGGATTCAATGATTTGATGTAGGCAATCCACCGAAGCATCGCTATATCTGGAGTCGAACAGCTAGTAATCATGCCAAGCAAAGGCAAGCAATCTATTTCCACAACAACTGAAGCACCAATAAAATACCCTTTATCACACTTCAGTGCAGTGACTACTCCCCACAACTCTCTTTTAATCTGAGGATATCTCTTCTGTCGCTCATTAAGAACTTTAGCTCCAAAGCGAATTGCATATCTATTCCCATCAGCATCATCCTGTCCCACTGCCCATCCTATGCCAATAGGACTGGTATCAACTATCAACATGATTGGCCGTCCACACTGATAATCCGCCTTGCGAAGAGTAGGAGCTGACTACAACAGCTTCTTGAGTTTACGCATGGCTTTCGAATGCTTCTCATCCCAATGAAATTTCTGCCCCTTTCGAAACAGCTGATAGAGAACATCTGCTATGTGAGCAAAATGAGGAATCCAAATCATGTAAAATACACAAGCTCCCACAAATATCCGCACCTCTGAAGTAGTCGAGCAATACTCTGCAATCCTACTTATAGCATCCACCTTTGCAGGTGAAGGCTTCCTGCCATAATAACCAACCGTGTGCCCAACTATGATAACTTCATTAACACCAAATACAGATTTCAGCCCTGAAAGAGTCAAATTCACCTCCTCTAATTGTGTCAATATTTGCTCACAAGCAACCAAGTGTTCAGCCACAAACTGCCTACATCCTCTCAAATCAAGACTCTCATTCTTTTCTTCTTCTGCACAACCCTTAATAGGCACATCATCTAAGAAAGGCATGGTATACTGCGGAATATAGTCTCGCAAAACTCTATGTATAGCATTCATCATATGAGCAACCAAGTTGGTGGCACCTTGAGGCAAGGTACACATCCTAACAAGACCAATAGGTGTTCGCATAGTAGTAATATCCCTGCTTTCCAAGGCAAGCTGAAACTGGTCATAACCAGAATACAAGTCACCTAGGGAATAGATGGCTCGTCCTGCAAAAGCCTCAGCAAACTCATCCACAACTGGACTTGTTCCCACATTCCTGATTGTCACTCTATTTACAGGCTGCATATCCTGAATAAATCTCAAGGTACCATTCTTCTTTGGTACAGTAAACCACCTGTTAGAATAGGGCGTAGAAGAGGGCTCCAAAATTCCCATCTTAATCTTCTCATTCAGCAACTCTATCAGCTTTGGCAAGTGTGCTCTAGGCACATGTATAGGATGTATATTCCATGGCACATGAGGAATAGTGAAGATGACCATAGGCGCAACCAATTCGGGACTAATGCAGGCAATTTCATGAGGAAAGAAAGAAAATGCCTTATCATGTCGTCCAAGCATCTCTCTAAAACATTTTTTTTCCACTGGAAGCAAGAAATCATCATTTTCAATCTTCAATTCTGCAAGAGTTTCAGCTGTAAATTTATGTCCAATATTTGCGAGATCTCTCAACATAGGCTGCTTCATAGCTTTTTCTATCTGCTCATCACTATTAGGAGGAAGCAGCCTTGCAACCGGCTTAACCTTCTTATCAACTGTTTTATACTTCGTATCAACCTTGGCATTAGTCAGGCACTCTTTTCTTTGCTGCAATTTCTGCAATTTTTCAGCAACTCTCAACTCTGTTGGATTGAAAGATTTCAGCCCTTTGCTCTATGGACTGCATGGGTGCAGGTTGAAACTCCGTATGCTGAAAATTTTCAACATTAAACTCTATTGGCTGAAAGGTTTCAGCCCTCTGCTCTGTGGACTGCCATGATGCAGCCTCATACTCTATATGCTGAATTTTTCCAGCATTTAACTCTGCTGGCTGAAAGGTTTCAGCTCTCTGCAACTCTGAAAGCTGATCAAGATCAGCCACCATAACTTCCATGCTGAGTTTTCTCAGCCTCTGACTCTATTTTCAGCATAAAATCAAAAATTTCCTGATACATATCCAAGGTTTGCACAGGTATGATCTTTGAACCCTTACATACATCAGTTTTCAGCATATTTCCCATCTCAGACAATGTATTTGCATAAGACATTCCTTCATACAGCCCATCCACATGCTCTTCTGCTTGCAAAATACCTGCAGTCTTCAACTCTTTCTCCTTACGACCAATGTACTACCTGGCAGCTCTAGACAAATCTGAAATTTTCTGATAACTCACTGAACTATCAGAAGAAAAACCAACAAAATTAGTGGAGAAAGACTGGCTGCCAGGAGGCGAGATCTCCTCTTTTCTCCACTCCGTACCACTGGCGTCTCGCAAGACAGCGGTACCTAATGAAAATCCAACTCCTTCGCAGGTAGTGGTGCCTCACGCAAGGAGTCCCTATTTCTCGGATGATTTACTCCAACAGTCATAAACTGAACAGCTCGCATACCATCTTTACTGTGTATCCGTGCATAGGCTGAGCCATCATCCATCACTTTCGTCTCCATTCTTGCTTCTGTAATGAAAGGCTGTCCAAGAATAATCAGATAAGAGCAAGAATCCTGAACAAAGCAATGATAATCCTCCTCAACATTACCAATAGAAATTCTGATGCTCGGACAAGCAGCATACATATCACCAGAAGTATTATTGGCCGCTCTCATGCGCCAGCCATGCTATGCATCCATAGGCCACTTGCCACTCTCATAAACACCTCGAGCAATAAGATTAATCTCGGAACCATGATCGAGTAAAGTGACCAAAGGAATCTATTTCTCTCCAATCCTTACCACCGTCTCATTGGTTGCTCTAGCCCAATGACTACATGAAAAATGGCTGCGAGGAATGAGGATAGGGGTATCATCATCTTCATACTGGATAGGCTGAACTATTTTCTCCAACTGCGGATTGACAGAAGCATTCTCAACCATCACTGCATCATCATGCTCTTCCCCAAGAGCTCCATGCCATAATCCATGTAAAGCAGGTCCTTCCATTGCATGTCATTTCCTCTGCAAAAGATCCTGCATCTGATCCTGTATTTCTCTTCTAGGAATCCCAAGAGCTTCTCCAACAGTAAAAGTGACTTCACTATTCAAAATTCTTTCATGAAAAATCTTACTCATATCCATCTGCATATCAAGGTCTCACAAGAGCTTCAATCCTGGCTCCTTTCTTGGTTGTCTCTTTTCTTTCATCTGGTTGTCTCCCATAGGTTGCTCAGGACCTGATTGTGCTAGAGAACTCGTCATAGGTGGAGCTGTAACAGGTGGTGAAACAAAGTCACCCCCTCTAGTCTTTTTAGAGGTGCTAAGACCCTCCTCATCTCTTCTTCTCTTTTCCTCAACCATGGCATCTAAACCCTGTGTTTTTGCCATATAAGCAAAAATAGAATACCTGTCAACAGGAGAATCCCATCTCGTTTCTCCTCGGATGTTGGAGCCCACACAAGTCATAGTGGATGCCCGAACTTTCCCTCTTCTCGCTATCTCCAAGGCGGAGGACCATAAGGCAGAGTCTCCATCTGATTTCTGCTCAAGCTGGACTCCATAAGCTAAAGCATCTCCTCTAACACTCACATAAGCTAGTCGCGCAGCCATATCATCAACGAGCTTCTTCATGCCTCCCTTACCAAAGTTCGTGTCAAGAGGAGCACCAATCTCTGTCAGCCATATCTTCCCATCTTGTCCCCAAAACACTACATTCTTCTTACGCGCTTCCTGAAAAGCATCACAATCTCTGCAATGCTGGTGCTCTGTACTATCACACCAAATACATCGTCTCCCTTTTCTTTGGCCAGCTGGAAAAGCAGTCACTGGAGCAGGTGCTACAACAGGTACTGACATAAGTTGCTCTTTTAACTTCCCAACTTCAACTTTGACTGCCTCTATCGTCAAATCTGCCAAGCCTTTAATAACATCATCTATTGATAAGGGCATTGGAGTAGCAGGAACTGGTGGATTTACAACAGGAGGAGTAGGCTTAGGCATAGAACTTGCAGTAGGGGTAGAAGTAGAGGTCTCCAAGGATTTTTCAGAAGCAAATCCTGTATTACGATGCAATTGTACTCTCCTGCGTTGCTTCTTAACAAGCGCATTCACAGCATCAATGACATGTCTCCACTCGGTCTTTAAACCTGAATCGGTAGCTTGATCTTCCAAAAGATCATCCAACTTTTCTTGTAAATCAGCATCATCAGCTTGTAAAAATAATTCCACTTTCTGCATCTCCAAAGCTTGCTGCTCAGTTCCATCCAACTGATCATAGCGGCTCTCAAACTCTCGCAGAAGGGCAGTAACTGAAAGTCCCTTATTAGGCATAGAAACCCATGCTAAGAAATTCCTGCGGTTCATAAGACCTGTATCCTCCAGGAAATATTCATCTTTTAATGCCTTCTTAAACTCTGTCCAACCAGCATGTGTTCCTTGAATTTTTGAAATTCGGACTTCAAGTGCGCAAATCACGATCCGCAAGAAGTAGCGGCTCCAAACATCTTGAGAAACCCCAAAAAACTTCATATTTTCTTCATGCAAATGCAGGTAAGTTGAAACTTGTTGGCTGTTGAACTACTTCATCTCCTGTTGGACAACTTTCAAGGCATCCATGGCATCACTATCGCGTTTCGCGTGTGCTTGCTGCTGCATATAGGTTGTAAATGACTGAAACAGATGCTTCATGACATTCTCATCTGTCATCTCTTCTTGCGAGTCTCCCATCTTGCTAAAAATTGACGCAGCGCTTTCACGTCGGGTTCACCAGAAATGTCGTAGAGTTCGTGTAAGAGCTGCAAAACACGGGGTTCAAGATACAGCAAGGAAAGAAGCTAACAAGAAGATCTCAATTTTTGATGTCAAAGATCACTATATTGCTTGTCAAGTAAATTACAAGAGATCCATGAGTACTCATTCTGAACATCCAGCTTGTGCAGGAATTTGCATAGGCTAAGCGTCCGTCAGCTACAAAGTTTTGATAAAGCTCTTTTCATAGACTAGTGTTGAAGATTTATGGATATGAAGTCAAAATAAATGACAAAACATTACAATATGTTCACTGCTTCACAATAAAGCATATGAGCTTGCTTTTCAGGGCACCAAATAATTCAACCAGATTCAGGACTTAGTCATAGACAGCTTGTTCAATCTCTAGGCCCAACGGATAAAACATCTGATAAGTGCATGCATAGGCTCCAGACATGTATACTGTTCAGGTAAGCAGTTGTAACCTATTGCAGAGACATGGAGACCATAATGGCATATAAGGCACACTCTTGCATCCACTGCATCAAAACTTTTATCCATTTTCCTTGTTTGTATGGTATTCGTTATCCTGAAACGTCTAATACGTTCCAAATCCACTCGATTCTTTAAGATTTTCAACACAATCCCATACTGAGCAAGGAGCTCTTGCCACACATTATCAACTGCATTATTCTTGCCTTGTCGACCATTGCATGCACTCCTTAGAGCTTGCTTCACAGCCCTAATAGAAGCTTATCATGAGAAACAGAGCTTTTACATCTCTGTTCTTTGTACAGCTTTACTGCATTCTACCCAAAGGGTAACCAGTCGATAGGTGCAACATTCACAGCCTCCGCATAGTTGAAGTCACATTTAAAACCAACATGTCAAGCTTTGGGAAATGTCACAACAAATTCACTAGCCCTTTGCACTGTTCTATACTCAAAATAGATGGTGATATAGAGGCGCAGCTGGGGCATTTGGCAATCTCCTCGCGTCACATGCACACCATGTTAGTGAAGAATTTGACTAGCTTTTTTTTTTTTGGCGGAGGTGTCCACGATCTGCAGAGACGGGTCAATCTTGTGGGCCTTGAAGAGGATTGCGATCTCGACATTGAAGGGGGTGCAGTCGACAGAGAGGCGCCTGCACACGAGGATTTAGACTGACTGACCCTTCCATCAAATGTGGTCGCAATGATATCGCGCCTCTAGTTCTTGTCGTCTTAGTCTACTGTCCGAGCGGGAATCGTAGAGACGACAGTCTCGGATCCCTTCTGCAAACGCCTATTTCACTCGCCTCCTTTGACTTCACAGCTTCTTCTTCATCGTTGTCTTTCTTCACTTCTGCTGCGTTCCAAAATTCAATCGTTGCTTCTAATGCCGTTCACTTTTTCGATAGTCTTCTTCCAGTTCTCCTCTGTAGCTCCCACTTTCCTCCTCTAACGCTGACAGCAGATTCTGGAAAAGAAATAGCGACCCCAAAACGAAGATGTCACACCTGTCCCTTGGCATCCAAAAGCCTCCATCTCCCCCCCTCGATCAGCTCTCATTCTAATCAAGCTCCTCATCTCGATCATCTACAGCTTACTTGATACTTGAAAGCGTCCTTTCTCTGCACTTCGATTAGTTCCTTGGTTTCTTAAGTCCCTTCTGCAAAGATCATTGCGTGGATTAATGTTTTCCTTGTCCTGAATATCAAAGAGTTCTTTAACCTGCTTGATGGCTTTCCTGTTTTACGCACCATGTCTGGGGAAGCCCTGTTCTCATCGAAGACATCAACCATGACAACCAGCTTTCTTCTTGCTCTTCCCTCCGAAATTCCAGCAGCTAGCTCCCGTATTAGATTCTGAAGTACCCCTAAAAGAGAGCTTCCCCCCCAGTAAAGGTAATGGTGTAGTCCACCGGTTACAGCGGATTCCCCCAAAAACAGGGGCAAGACGCTATGCCTCCTTTTTGCTTAGCATCCCAAAATTCTGAACCAATATTTGATTGGATTGCTTGCAACACAGAAGTGAACTCCTTGAGCTCGCTCTCTGTTGATTGTGTGTGCCATGTGGAAAGTCCACATTTAATTTTTTCTTCAACACCATAACTGACTTTAAAAGGTGACCAGATCTTTTTGTTGAGGATTAATTCCTTTCTCAAGCCATGAACCTCATCTGTCAAATCTCTTACCAAGACATGTGGATATTGTTCTGATATCTCAACCAAAAGTGAATAGCTTGATAAGTTCAGAACCATAGAGAAATTCCCATCAAGTATCCGAAAGATTGCCTCGTGAACCTTCCTTTTTATTGGTAAATTTTGGAATTTGCTGGAGTGACCCTTGGAAATTTCGAAATGCATTGGGTTCAAGGTCCATTCCACCATGAGAAATAACCTTGTAGATTCCATACAATTCCCTTGTATCAAAATTTAATAAGAACAAGAGCGTACCAGGGATAACCTGCTCCACCAGATCTCTTCTTGCAAGTGACAAACCAAAAACCTTATATCACAAACACTCTTGCTTGGTTTGATTGTTACACCAGCAAACTAGGCCCAATAGCCATCCTTGTAAGAAGCTTGACACGTTCTATGGGATGTAGTCTTTGAGACAGCTGCGGAGATTCCTCTCATCAAAGGCAAAGGCATATGAACCCTTCTTCTCCATGGCATGCAGTGCTAATGTATATTCTTCAAAAATGATTTGTCCCGCATATTACGTCGACCTTGTTCACGTGTAACCTCTATCTTCATAGCTTAAATGTCGGCTTCTACAAATCCACGATATCTTGCACTTTTCTTGGAGTTCATAATTGAAATTAACAGCTTGATAATGTCCTTTGGCATCAGTTTTTCATATTTTTCTGACACACACATAACATGCACACAAACTGAAACACACACAAACACAAACACACAAGTGGAGTATGTACATTGGATGCGGGTACTGAAAAGGACGGAAAGATAATGCAGCAATCACACACAATGAAACACACACGAAAAGATAACACAGATGCACAACAAAAATGGAGGTGTTTACGGCTCGGATGCACAGCAGCACGACAACGTTTCTTGGAATTTAACTTATTCCGAACGAGTACTCCGCGGCTTAGGTGTTTTAGGTTTATGCCAATTTGGTTAACTCTAGAAGATAATTTTGAGATTACTTCCACATGATTCGTTGTCTATGCGTAAATTGCTCTTCCAACCTTAACTTATCGGTTTGAGGTCAGGCATAGGTTAGGTTAATTTCAACTAATCCTCCCTTTACTTTGCGAACAAAATTCATGCTAAATAAGCAACCTTTTTCTTGCTAATTTATGCAGTTGACAACGATAATTTCATAGAGTTTATGCATCTAAGAATCATTTCATGCTTTGCACTTTCCATGATGATTCATTGTGATATGGGCTAATAGTGCTAGATGCAGTTTATACTTCTAGGCTTAACCGAAGTATACTATTTTAATGGATAATAATCTAGTCTTATAATTCATTTCAATGCATAAGCTATTTACTAGAAATGCATTTATGCTTTCTTAATTTGCATGTTTCATTTAAAAGTATTGATGACTAAGTTCCTTCGTCGTGAACAACTAGGACGAAAATATATCCTATTTCAAACAATTAACCTTGCATGATTGAATTACAACAATATCAAATAAAAATTAGGAAGGAAAACCTGGGCTTGGGGTGTGATATCCACGTGGATGCCAGGAGACGACCCTCCCACAGTTGCGCCTTGGACTTTCTTAGGTGGCATTTCCGCCGTGGAAGCAGCTTTACAACTCCTCTTTGATATTCCACCGTGGCTCTCTTTTGCAATAACTTGCATCGTCGAAAATAGATTTTAGAAGGCTTCCTCCTTGGAATCGAGAATTCTAAAGGGGGTGCTTCAAAATTTCTCACGACTAAGACCCATTGAATTCATGGGGAGGGCTTAATGGCCTTTGTAAACTCGCAGGAACGGGGAATAGAAAGGTGTGGAAAAGAAACAAAGTGTGGGAGAGCTCCAAGGGTTATTTTTGCATGGCCTATGTGGGATTTTTAACAAGACATGGGGGAAAAGGAAAGGTTATTGGAGTAATGTTTTTTGGGGGAAAGCTCTAAGGGGAATACTTCAAGGGAAAATAATAACCGTAAAGGTTATAAGTAAGGGTCTAAGGACCCTTAGGCAAATTAGGAGAAAAAGGGCCTTATGAGGGTTTACACATGGGGGGGGGGGTTGAGTGGTTTTGAAAGGCACAAGAAGGGGGCCTTAGGAGGTTTTACGATATGGGGGGTGAAAGGGGGCTTATCTAGCCTTTAGAAGCTCCCCCCCCAGGAAGCTTCTAGAGCTTTCCACATGGCCAAATGGCCTGGCGACGACCAGTAGAGCTGAGGCGCGTAGACTAACGATGGAGGTGATGCCGTTTTGGCTCAGTGGCAATCAACGCCTCAGCCTCTCCCCCTCACAGCGTCGACTGCATAGTAAGGTATTGGGGTGGCCCTCACTCCCTCCTGATCCCCCCTCATGGAAGTAGCCCCCCCTTTCTTAAATAGGGGATGGGAGGGGGATCCTCCCTCTTCTAATGTGTCGTCTGGGTATGTATCCCCCTTGCTTCAAGCTCCAGCAAGGATCTTAGTGTCACATGCTTCCCTCCCTCTCCCTCAGCTCGATCGTTGGCTGGGGGAAGGAGGGATTAATAAAAAAAATTTCCTTTATCTAATTAAAATGAATTATCCCAAAGCCCTATTCACACATGATAGAATTAGATTGTTACAATGACAATGCCACATATTCATTGGTTGAATTAGATGGGACAAGTATGAAGATACCCGTAGTAGGAAAAAGAATCGAGCTCTTCAAACGAAGAGAAAGTTAAACATAGGAGTTAGAAGACTTGGATATAATTCAAGAGCATGAAGACATAGAGGAAGAAGAAGAGGCAGAAGATGAAGACATTAACATGGCAGAAAATACTTCTTTTGACACTGCAGATCCATAAGACTTTGGCACATGCTAGAGTATATGCAAGTTAGGAGGGGGTAGATGTCATGCTGCTACGCGCACATTGTGTGAAAAACTCTAGAGTGCATCTTCCTTATATATCTAGAGAGCCAATGGCACTTTAGGCATTAATGTTAGTATCCATGGTTCAAAAATATCAGATTTTTGGATAAGTTTTAGCCAAATTTTGATATTTTAGATATTATCTCTTGTAAAAATCCATAAAACTGTACACAACTTCTAGATTAGGATAACATGTAAAAGAAAGCATGTGTATTTTAGCTATTTTAAGAGGATTTTATGTAAAAAGAGAGATTAGCGAAATCACGCGATCACTGTTTTCAAGCAGTGAACAACACTCTAAATGGTGAGATGAAGAGGGAGTGATATGGCAGAATTCTAGTCAGGTATGCTAGTACTTTACCCCCCTTTCGGAGCCAATGGAAGCATCAGATTGGCGATTTAAGCATCATAGAGAAATGTATTAATTTATACATGTTTTTGTCTACAAGAGTTTTATCTTCTCATAATGCAGAAATAAACTGACAAGCTTCATCTTTATTAGTATTCTTCTACATTTTCTATTTATTTCTGTGAGTATTCTTCTACATCTTCTATTTCTTCAAATCCCTTCTCTTTTGTCTACTCCTCTCCCAGAATTTTCCTTCACCCTGCTGTCTCTTACCCCCGTGGTAGACTTTCGACACCAAACGCACTGACACCGTGTTAGGGGAAGTTTATGCCATCATGAGAGGTGAAATCCAAAAGATATTTGGGCTGATTTGGGTCTGATATCTTTAGCCATATTCAGAGAATTAAGTGTTCTTTTAATTTATTTCTTACTCTATAGAAGACATCTTGTCAAAAAATGCAAGTATTATGTGCCCCTATGGCAAGGCAATGTTTGTAGATAATTCATAGATGCTTTGAGTTGAATTAAGAGGAGCTTTTTCTCTCATTTCTTGGCTATGGTAACTTATCCTTATCAGGAACTCAATTTGAAGCTCTCTTGAAGCAAGTCTCTTTGCCCTACAAGCCTTGTAATTGACTCATAAGCTTTTGTCCCTAACAGTCTACATTGAGTGTAATCATGCAAAGTTGATTCATGCTATGGCATCATGTATGAATGATGGGATGCAGTGTTGTTTATGATACATGACAACACATTGTACTTGATTTTATAATTTGTGATTGCTCTTACAATCAAGAAAACAAGCTTGATTTGAGTTAAAACTTATGAGATAACACTCTTGTGATCTTTGCTAAGAATATGCAGTTGGAAGCTCTATTAACACCTTTAAGAACTTGGCTTGAAATCTTCAACCCTTCTCTTATCTCTACCATCTCCGGAGTCTAAGCTCTTAAACCTCCATTCATTGTTCTCTCTGAAACCCATGTGACTGTCCGTGAAGTATCTCTTGAACCTTTAAAATTCAATGTAATCTACTTATCTCTTGAAGACATATCTCTATCTATCTTGTCCAGTATTCTTGGCAAACCCCTGTGGTGACCTTCAACCCTACGCACTGCGACAACGTCTTTCATAAAGAATCCCATGAATGCAGCAACAATAGCATATCTTATGCCTTTTGTACAAGACAACAATGAGAAGAGACCCATGCATCGTGATGAGGTGGATGCTAATAAGTTGGACACTTATAGTTATTGGATTATATCATGGCTTCACTCAATTCATGCAGCAAAGATATATATTCAAAGTAATACTACACGTTGTCTAGCAACCAAGCATTTATACATGACGAGCTAGAATATTAATTGATTGTCATGCAAAAATGTGCATTGATCTTTAACAAATGACAAATATGGAATCACATAATGTTATGAAGAATGCCCCTTATGTTGAGAAACTTCAACAATTAAGAGATTAGTGTCTAGCATTTGGTTCTCCACAAAAATCCCAGCAAGGGCTTTCTAAGACAAGCTCTCAAAGAGTACCATGGTAGGTAATCACATATAAGATTACCTTCTCTTTTTGTGAAGATTAGTGTGATGCTCTTTCTTTTGTTCTATGCTCACTATTTTGATCTTTTTTTTGCAGAGATTTGTGGCATACATTGGAGAAAATTGTGCATCTAGAGATTTCCATATGATTGTTAGCTCCCAAGAAATATTTTGATAGTTGGATCAAAATCATGAAGAGATACTCTAGATGTGAGCTTATATCCCAAGAGGAGAGTTCAATAAAAAAAGGGAAGGCAACCTTCTCTTGCTGAATTTTGTTGCCTTATGTTTTTAAAGGATAGAGACATCCTTACACTACAAGAGGAGATCAATGAAGGTCATATCCTTTTTGTTAGAAACAAATGGGATAAGGAAGATATGATTGACATGGAAACAAGGACTAAGAAAATCAAGCAAGATAGGGTCCTAAAGGAGGAATTAGTCACTCTTTTCAATGTCTCAGTTCTAGAAAAAGTAGCACTGTGATGAAGACTTGGAAAGAGCTTGTTGATGATTATGATATCAATGATGAAGTCTACAGAAAGATTTTAGGCATTTGCAATGATTGGGTATCAAAGAAGTTCACACGTGGAGCTAATGCAGGGTCCCTACCAAATGGAGCAAAAGATATTGTGAACTTCGTAATTGGAAAAAAGCAAAATCCTCTTCAATCCTCCACTACTTTCCCTTGGCGTGTATATGTTGTCAGGTGCAATCTAGAAACCTTCGATCTTATACATAATGTTTATAGAGATCCAATTACCATTGGGGTTGTTGTTCTAGATGCAGCACATGGGGTTGAGGGAATGAAATGAGACTCTATAAAGTTTGGAAAGGTTGTATTCACTCTACTACAAATGACATGTGAACCATCTCTTGATCAAAAGCAAATGGGAGCTTTGGAAAATGCTCTTGAAAGCATTTCTTGCAAGTATCACATGCTAGTTGGTAGTGTTGACTTCCTACCAATGAATAGAACCGTTGCTTTTGGATCTATAGATTCTTTTGTGGTTTTGACATTAGTGACCATAGAGAAAAGCTTCATTAATTTTGAGCAATATATAAACAATGTCAACAAGCCTTCCATTTTAGACTTTGAAGGCTTGAACAAGGAGTGCAATGATGAAGATCTTGAAGAAGAACAAAGGATTGCAAATGCCATTTTGAGAAAGAAAATGAAAGTTATGGAAACTACAATCAAAGCATTCAATGATGCTCATGAGGTTGTATTTGATGTATTTGTAAGTGAAATTGCATCTAAGGTGGCATTGGTAAATCATATGAAGACTATTGCAGTGGTTTGCAACACTCAAGAGCAAAGAGAGGTTGAAGCACAATTGTGGAGGGTCCATGAGAGTGCAAAAAAAAATTCAAACTCCCAAGAGGTTCCTCCTATTGAAGTTCAAGTTCTTGAAGTACCACCTGAGGGCATAGAAGAATCAAGCCAAGATATAGCAAGTCTAATTATGAAAGATAAATTAAAGGCTACTTTAGGTGTTTAAACTCCGTTCCTTCTCCTTTCATCAAGGAAGACACATTGATGTAATTTTGATTTTTTTCTTGAGAAGTTACTTCCATTAGCATTTGCAATATTTTCTTTCTTTGGTGGTATTACTTAAAGAAACTATATTTTTAGTTTTTTAATTTTTTACAAAAGGTACCAAGCATGTTTGGTTTAAAAATCTATGTAAGTAAATATTTTGCTAAAATAGTATTAAACAACTCATTAAAATTTATCATCCTTTGTAAGGATAATTGTTTAATTATAATCTATCATAATGAAAAGTTTGAGCTAGCTATGCAAAATTTACTTAAGTCTATTTTAGATCTTATTTCAATCAAACTCTTATATGTGTTGTGTAATGATATTGTCATGTTAGTTTTGGTTAGATTTGTCCACATGGTCAAATCTCTCATATGTTATAACCTCTTTTACTACATCACTAGTGCATGTCTATGCATGTACCTTAGGATAAGAGAGCCAACAATATATTGCACACACCAAAAAAGATTCATTACACCTCCCAAATGAGTTTTACCTTAGTAGCAAATATTGTAACAAAGATTTCACGTCCAATTTATCTTTTGAGATGTGTATATGGAATATTAAGGTAAAATCCTTGTTACAATTCATGAGTTTAAATATCTATGGAATATAAATAGTTCAAAAATAGAATGGTTAGTCCTTAAGAAGAAACTATGAAAACTTATCCAATTAGAGTATAACTTATCTCAATTAAATTGTCATGTGTCACTTATATGTGACATAGTTTTGGTCACATGGTCACAAGTATCATGTTTAAATTTTCTTTTAATAATTAGGACTAATAAACACCTTTTTTGTACATGCAATTTTGAAGGTATTTTTAGAAACTGAGTATGTTTAATATTATAAGGATAAGATAAATTTTGCAACTAGTTACAAGAATCTATTTTTGGTATCTCAAGTATACTTATAATTAGCGATAAAAAGTAGGTATGGAAAAATGACTTTATTAGAATAGATTTTACTTCAAAGAAATCATCATATATATATTTTTTCACCTCATGATATTACTCTTGGTTAGATTTGTCAACATGGCCAAATGTCTCTTTTCTTAAGACATCATTTATTAAGTAGTATCTATGTATGTATTTGCCAATGTGAAGTTAAATTTATAAGTGTTCTATGCCAGTTTATAGCTCAAACAGTAAGTAGAATGATGAGGAAGTAAATGAATCTCTTTTTCTTCTTTGTAACTTCAACTAAGATATCTATGGTTGGATATCTAATAGATTCAACAACAATAGAGCACAACGATGTGATTGATGTGTCCTTGATAAGAAATGCAACACAATTATGTGTAATACTTGATCTTAATGGTTTTCTTTTACAACGATACTTTGCTAAGTCTAAAAAGTTTCAAAGCTTTCAAATGGAAAAGCAATGGCTTGTTCTTCGACCAAGATGTATGGAGTTTCTTGAAGCCTTATTTGCAAGATTCAAAGTGGGATTTTGGTCAACAGCTTTACATAAGAATGTCATGGCAATTATTAAGTGCTTGGAGATCCATGTAGAAAGGAAGTATACTTTCTTCATGATTTGGGTCTAAGAACAGTGTTATAGTCATCGACTCAATATCATATATAGGTAAGATAATATGGGAGTAAAAGCAATGTTCAAGCCTCTGAAGTATGTATGGGATCAATATGGAGATGTTTGCCAGCATACCAAGACTATTCTCATAGATGACAGTCCTTACAAAGGATGTCCAAAATTGAAAATTGCATTTATCCAAAAACATTTGATATTGATTGTGGAGACTCTATCTTGATCAAAGAACTTCTACCATACTTGACTCACTTAAGCAAATACCATGATGCACGTGAAGTCATCAAGTTTGATCAATATGGATAGGAGCCAATTCAATATGGACATGAGTTGTATGCTCAATCCAAGGTTGTCAATGATAAATGGACTAGAGCAGAGAATGATGGTATTTCATCTTCATCATCATCACCACACGAGACCATGATTGATAAAGATGGTATATATGTTCAACCTTCAATTACTTCTTGCTTCAAGAGACCATCTATTATACAAACATCCTCAACAAATGCCTCATGTCATTCGTATCTTACATTGAACAGCTCACAATTATCCACGTTGAAGCAGACTCCTTTAGTCTCTACTTTGAAAGATATAGAAGCAATGCAACTTGCTCATGAGTTAGGATATCACAAACATTTCATAAATGGTAGTGCAACTAAACATTTATACAAAATCTACAAAAATTGTATTTTCCCAATATACATGATGTAACAAGGTGGTGACTCTATATGGACTAATTTTGACTTTCATAATAAATATATTCCTTACATTAAGGGCTTTTACATGGCTATGAAATATATGCTTGTTAGAAATTTAGAGTGTTTTATGTAGTTACCTTGGTGTTTTTAAATACCACCAATATCAATGAGAGAATCTACTTAAAGTTTTTATTCTTTCAATAACATTAGTTAATTGTGTTGAAATTTCTTATAAAGTGGTTTAAGTCCTATTTTGTACTTTATGACCATTTTTTATACAAACATACTCAACAAATGCCTCACATCATCTTTCACTTACATTGAACAGCTCACAATTATCCAAGTTGAAGCATACTCCTTTAGTCTCTAATTTGAAAGATATGGAAGCAATGCAACTTGCTCATGAGTTAGGATATCACAAACATTTCATAAATGGTGGTGCAGCTAAATGTTTTATACAAAATCTACAAAAGTTGTATTTTTCAATATACATGATTCAACAAGGCAATGACTCTATATGGACTAAATTTGACTTCCATAATAAATATATCCCTTACATTAAGGGCTTTTGTATGGCTATGAAATATATGCTTGTTAGAAATTTAAAGTGTTTTATGTAGTTACCTTGGTGTTTTTAAACTCCACCAATATCAATGAGAGAACCTACTTAATAATTTTTATTCTTTCAATAATAAAATCTATGTCTATTTCTTTGGAAACAAAAACCATTGGTCAAAGGTTAAATCTTTGGTCTTAGAAAAATCATAAACTTCTAGCTTGGTATATAAGACTTCATTTTATGATATGAAAGTTCATTTAGCTAGTCAAAGTGTGAAGCTAGTTGATTTTGGCCAAAGCCAATATCCATCTTGTCCATATATTGTCAAGATAGATAGAAATTTTGAAGAAAAGATATTTATATATCATGCATATACATACAAAAAATAAAAATGGGGTGAGCAGTTATTTAACATACTTGTGTCTATTGGTTTACAGAAAAAAAAGGAACCATCACATCATAGGTTATCCAAACTTATTACTATATGGTATTAGATCAAGTTATTAAACCACACCTAGTTAGTGGTGACTCTTTTAAGGTCCTAGTTCATGAAACTTATGCATGTCACTTTAAATGATGGCATGTCTAAAAGAAAAAACTCATATTATAATATCTTCAAATCCATAACATTATAAATTTTGGCCATGATAACATATTTTCATATAATGTTTATGGCTCTTGTATTCTAAATTCTCTCTGCACTCCTTCAAATACTTGTGTTCTCACATTAAACTGGGAAATTTCCTAGGTATATACTAGCAAAGCCTCCTTGATGTCTCCGCCACCATACAACATCATATTTTGTTAGTATGCTAGAAAAGATAAAGGTGAAATCCAAATCTCCTAATAGCCACATAGCTTACATTCATCATTTAAGCTCTCAAGATGTGTGATCTCATATTTGTAAGATACAAAGTGTGAGGTGTCCACTTGTCTCAATCCACGGCACACCTTTTAGTAGCCCATCAATAGGTTTTCCAAAAATGATCCTGTCCGGTGCTACCTTGGAATGTCACGGGGTTTGTCAATTAGAACCTAGAGTCTACTTCACAATGGGAGAGTTCTGGTCGAACCCACTAGGATCAACCTGAACTTTTGGATTCCTAAAATCACATGGGTCTCCTAGTAGCCAGGTAGCGTCAGTAGTTTTGAGTCCCACTTTTATATGATTAATCGATCTTAAGTGGACTTGCCATTGCACTTGGTTCAAAGAGAATGGGAGATGGAGGGGAGTGTGGTATGTCGACTCTCCTGCCCATAAAGCAAAATCCCATTCCGACCCCCTAAAACAATGCAAGTCGGTTCTACCTAACGACTAGTTGGTCAATTTATCGTCTTTCTATTTCTATTTCCAATTTAGAAAAGCTCCTAGCTAACCAGGACCACCCTACCGTTGGACGATGGACTTGTCGGGGGTTACGCCCACCCACTTTCCTTTGATGATGGGATCATCTTTAGTTTTTTAATTACCTACAGCACATTTATTGGAACATATACAAACAACTTCCTTAATTAGTCCATTAAATCACAAGTTCCTTCACATAATTTATCTCACAGACACACATACAATTCGAATACTAAACCAAACTTCTTTATTATACTAGAAGCTTATTACAATTTCCATCTTTTCGACCCAGCAGGAGATACACAGAATTCCACAAGGGTATTTTATCCACCAAGATTCCACCCTCATAGCTAGTATTTAGGGTACCACGATCCCATCCTAGGTTACGAAGGGGCACGTCAGATTCTAGGAACAATGCAGGATTTATAGTTAGAGCCCCCTCTGGCACCTACATTTCCTACTGCCTAAGACTATCCCTCCTAATAGACCTTTTGCCTACGGAGCTGGTCCAAGGCTCTCATAGCAATAATCATGACCCCCTTGGAGTAGGGTCTGGCTGCTAGCTTGGTGGTAGACTAGCGTGATCCTTCCTTTTATTCTATTTGTCAATAATTTCAATCAGAGATCTAGATTCTAGCAAACACAAATAGTCCTTTCAAATGTATATCAAATGATGCAATGACAATCACACCATCATGCAATTCACAGCTTCACATAGCCAAGGTAGACCTTATCCTAAGGTAACCTTACATTCTAATGAGGAATCTCCTCCCCATAAAAAAGTGGAGTACATCTCTTATAACATGTTAAGCAAGGCATGGATTTTCCCTTTGGGCTATCTTACCCAACATAAGCGAAATTCCTTAAAGAATTATATTATGCCAAAAACTCAACGAGATGACTTATAGGACTCTTAAATAGACAATCAATTTTTATAACTAGTGTTAGTCAACTCTTAACCTTGGCGCATTTGACCATGACTATATCGAATGTACATAAAGACATATGTACAATAACCTTTGACAATTAATTCTAACATGATTCTATGACTTAGAATCTTAATTAATCTAGCTGCAATTCATAACGATTAATTGTTTATGCTTGTACTAGTATGCTTTCTAGATGAGTTATCAATTCGTATAAGTGAAGAATATGGAAGCTAATATCTTATGTAATTATTTTATATAGAAAAATAATAATCTAGTAATGAATAACTTGGTTTGGTAGCATGATGACATTAGAAATTTCTTCTTTACTCACACTTGCATTAGCCACACTCGATGTTCCGTTGGTAGTGGCAACGCCGGCAACCTTGGGCACTCCCGTGTCTCTTGGCAATACCTGTTGCTTGATCAGTTGTGGTGGTTCTCATGGTCTTTCCACTTCGTCGCCTTGGAGCCATCTTCCACGAGTGGTTCGAGAGATAGGGAAGGTAGAATAGATTTGAGATGAGAGAGAGTAAGAGAATATGGCTTAGTTGAAGATCGAGACAAGGGAATTGAGCTAACTCCCTCCCTCTCTTCCCCTCTCTCTCTCTCTCTCTCTCTCAAGCTCCTTCTCATAGCCTCTTGAAGGGATATTATTCTACTTCTCTATTCCTCTACCTCTCTCTCACAACCTCTCGGGGTCTCCTTGTGCCTTTTTAACTACTCTCTATGCCTCTTATTTATAGTGAATTGGAGAAGAAGGGTTGTGGCTGAGAAGTGGAGCTCTTTGTGGAGGGAATCTTGGAAAAATCACTGATTTGATGCCCAGATCATAAATCTAATGGTTCCATTAGCTTCGAGAGAGGGGTAAAACTCCAAGACACTTGGTTAGAAAGCTTTTAGATCACTCCTTCTTTCTCTCCCTGTTCGAAGTGCTATCTACTGCTTGTAGACTGCGATCGCAACGTGGGCGATTTCACCAATCTCTCTCTTTAAAAAAAAAACCTCCAAAACTAAATAACACGTCACTTGTCTTTTCTTTTAAATGACATCTAGTTCTAGAAATCTCCATATCTTTTTTTAGGATAATATCTAAAATATCTACAATATACTAGTCTTGTCCAAAGTCTAATATTTTTAGACCATCTATACTATACACATTAACACTAGTTATTAATATAGCTCATAACTCTCATTCACGTTGGAACTTCCGTGAATGGCAGCTACAGTCTTTGTTAATTTAGAAAAAATATAGAGTTATGACTCTCAATTTTATTGATTTATTTTATTTTTAATGTCATTTGGTTGTTAGTTAATTTTTTAAAAAGTTAATAACCTTACTAACTTATTAATTGACTAACTAACTTTTAAACTAACCAACTCACTTTTATTGTGTGGAAATATTACATCCGCCTCCCCTTAGAGAAATCGAGATGTCCTCATCTCGAGAGAAACTATGGGTATTGTTGATGAAAAGCATTCTCATCTATCCATTAAGCATCTTCCTCAGGATAATCCTTCCATTGGACAAGGTATTCTCTAAGGATTCTACTTCCCAATTTTCTCTCTTTTACATCAATTACTCTGTCAGCTTGTAGCTCAAGGACTGCTTGGCTAGGTATTACAACTTGTTGATCATCAAGGATATGGTTAGGGTTAGCTACGCATGCTTTCAATAAGATAACATGAAATACATTGTGGACTTTTATATTCTCAGGAGTTGTAACTTGTAAGCGCTTGGTCCTAAGTACTTGAGAATATTATATCTTGGACTTAACTTCTTAAATTCTCCTAAAGATAAAGAACTCTTCTTTGGATGGACACAAATGAAGACCGTGTCTCCCTCTTTAAAGATTCGTGCTTGCCTTTTTATATCAGCATACGCCTTTTGTTAGTCCTAGCAGCTTCAATATATTGTCTGATAGTCTTGATTTGATCATCCATTTCTTCTAACATTTTTCTCAAGGCTTCTACCCTTAGAGCACGATCGAAAAAGTTGAGTGGCATATGATGATTTTGACCATATATTGCCTGAAATGGAGTCATATGAATACTTCGATGATAGGAGGCATTATAAGCAAATTCCACTAAGGATAGATATTGAATCCATCTTTTAGGTTCCTTGCTGCAATATGCACACAGAATATCCTCAATTTCTTGATTAACTTGTTCTATTTGCCCATCAGTTTGTGGATGATAAGCAGTACTGAAACAAAGTTGGGTTCCAATGGCTTCAAATAAACTCTTCCAGAAGTGTGATGTGAAAAGAGAGTCATGATCACTGATGATCCTTTGAGGTAACCCATGTAACCTAAAAATCTCTTTTACAAAAATTCTAGCAATATCTGAAGCTTTGTAATTGGTTTTTGTTGGAATAAGATGAGCAATCTTTGTTAGCATGTCTACTATCACCATTATTGAGTTATATCCTCCTTGTACAAAAGGTAAGCCAACTACAAAGTCCATGCTAATAAATTCCCATTTCATCTGGGGAATGTCAAGTGGCTGGAGTTTTCCTGGTAACTTGACATGCTCAGATTTTACCCTTTGGCAATTTAGACATTTAGTGAAATAAGTACATCACCCTTGAGTTTTTACCAGTAATAGCTTTTCCTGACAGCATTAAGGGTTTTTACGTATCTCGGGTGACTTGAAAAAGGAGAATCATGTGCTTCCCAAAGTATCCTTCTCTTGAGAGTCTGACTTGAAGAAATGCATAGTCTCATTCTGAAATAAATAAGTCATTTGTCTTCATCTTTAGAGAATTCTTGATACATAGTCTTGAGTTTGGGATCTTCTTTCTTATTCTGAACTTTCCAAAACAATTGTTGATAGTCCGGGTCCTTATTTGCTTCCTCCTTAGTCAACTCGATGATAGGATTAGTTGGCATTGATACCATTGTAGCTAGAGTTTTTGCCCTAGATGGTTCTTCAGTGATAAGAGCATTAAGGAAGGCTTTACGTCTAAGGGCATCTGCTACTACATTTTCTTTACCAGGTTTGAACTTAATTTCAAAGTCATAATCATGTAGAATCTTGATCCAATGTCGTTGCCTCATATTAAGATCAGGCTGAGTAAAAATCCACTTAAGACTTTTATGATCTGTGAGACTAAGGAAAACTTATTTCCAAGCAAGTAATATCTCCATAATTTGAGAGCATGAATCACAGCTAACAACTCTAGGTTGTGAGTAGCATATCTCTTCTCATGGGTTTTCAATTTTCTTGAAGAGTAAGCTACAGGATGTCCTTCCTGCATTAGTATGCATCCCAATGCAAGAGAGATGGCATCTACTATGACAACTTCAAATTCCTTGCTTAAGTCAAGTAGCCTTAAGATAGGAGCAGTTACCAAACTATGCTTTAGTTGCTCAAAGCTAGACTGTTTAATTGGTGTCCAGTTAATGGCAGCTTTCTTTCTGAGTAGGTCTGTAAGAGGTGCTCCAATTTGGGCATAGTTTCTTATGAATATTCTATACCATCCTGTTAGACCTAGAAAAATTCTCACTTCCTTGATAGTGGTTGGGGGTGGCCAATCTTGAACGTCCTTGACCTTGGCAGGATCTACTGATATACCTTTAGCAGACACTATGACTCCCAAGTATTCAATCTTTCTTTTGAAGAATGCACACTTCTTCTTCTTGGCATACAACTTGTGTGCTCTCATTGTCTCCAGGACAATGTGAAGATGTGGTTCATGATCTTCTTCCTCCTTGGAATAAGTTAGGACATCATCAAAGAATACAAGAAAAAAATCATCAAGATGAGGTCTAAAAATTTCTTACATTAACCTCTTGAAGGTAGCTGGAGCATTGGTCAACCCAAATGACATCACAATGAATTCGAAATGACCGTATCTTGTGTTGAAGGCAGTCTTTGGAATATCTTCATTTTTGACTCTAATATGATAATATCCTGACCGAAGATCAATCTTAGAAAAGACATTTGCTTCTTTAGACAATCACAATCAAGAAGCTTATCTATCCTTGGGATTGGGTACTTATTCTTTACTGTTACCTGGTTTATCCAATTCGAAATGACCGTATCTTGTGTTGAAGGCAGTCTTTGGAATATCTTCATTCTTGACTCTAATCTGATAATATCCTAACTGAAGATCAATCTTAGAAGTGTAGTTGCTATTTCACCATTCAAATCTTGAAATGTGACTTGACATTTTCCACAATGGATATGAGCATCATTGAGAATCAGCCATTCCTAGTAAACATTCATAGGCTCCTAAGCTCATTACTCTGAACCTCATACTTGAAAGGTTTTCTCCTAGGTTAAACTGTACCTTGGTAGTTTGCTCTGTAGAAAGTACTTCCTTTCCATTTGCTAATTCCACAAGCAGCTTTGATGCATTTACTGCATTATTCCTAACTTCTTAGCACACTTGGGTGAAATAAATGAGTGTGTACTTCCACAGTCAATCAGAACTTTAAATGATTTACCTCAGTGACTAGCCAGTTTCTGTATTACCGAATATTGACGATTTGGACCTTTCCTGTGGAATGCAGCATGAACAGTTGCTCTTTCAATATCTTCTTCCATACTAGTAGGGTCTTCCTCCTTATTAGTCTCTTTTAGGGTAATATTTGACGTTCTTCCTCTTGCCACTTGACCACGGCCTTGGGCAGCTCTGCCTTGATCTCAAAATTGGCCTTGGCGATGGTTTCCACCAAGCTTTGGACAATCTCTCTTGAAATTCCTTGGTTCATTACAGTGTAAGCACCTAAGACCAGTCTTGTTTTCCTAGGTAGGAACAAAATTTCCAACTGCGTTGGATTTTTCCTTTTTCTTCTGACCTTGGTAAAATTGGCCTTGGGTTCTTTTTGCTTGACCTTTGAATCCTCCTTTGTTTTAGTTATTGTAGCTCCAGAATCTATTGTTGTTAGGCTTTGATTATACTTCCCGCACAATAGGAGCAACTCGAATCAAAGCATCCTGGAGTTCTATTGGGTACATTGATTCCAAATAAGTGTTTAGAGGATAATTTAGCCCATTGCAAAACTTGGACACTTGTTGAACAGTATCCATGGGGAATGCATATTTAAGAAGAGAAACAAACTTGGAGTAGTGTGCTTCCAAGGTTAGTCCCATTTGCTTCAAATTGAAGAATTCATTCATCTTCAAGATACGATAAGCTAGAGGTAAATATCTTCCTCTTATAGCTTCTTTCAACAAATCCCAAGCAATTGTATTTTCAGGGACACCTTGATCTCGGCACCACTGCTTCCATCAAAGTCGAGCTTTGCTAATTAGTTTTAGCTTAGCTATCATGGCTTGGTTGGCTAGAATAGTTCCATCAGCAGTAAAATAATCTTCCATAGATTCGATCCAAATCTTTGCATCAGCTTCCACATTCTCGCTTTTCACGTCAAACTCTAGAGGTTTGACTGGCTAGAATAGTTCCATCAGCAGTAAAATAATCTTCCATAGATTCGATCCAAATCTTTGCATCAGCTTCCACATTCTCGCCTTTCACGTCAAACTCTAGAGGTTTGACTTGCTTCAAAAGATTCATTTTCTCTTGAGCTTCGTTGGAATTATTGTGGGTGCGAGATTCTGGGAAATTTTCAACAATTCACGAGTTAAATTTTATAAAATTTATATAGTGTCAATATTAGATTTTAATACTTGAATTATCTCTTGCTTAGTTGATTGAAATAACTCTCAAATAAAACTCTCTTTCCATTGCTAAAGTTAAACTGCAATTTCAAAGGTTTCAAGGAAAAATAAGATTGCATTATTTCTCTGATTGATAAAATATCAAACAATCTTTTATTACAATGGATGTACAAGGTATTCAGATGGAAATAAATACATTATTCAAATAGCTCGTAGGCTCATCTTATTTTCTTCTAGAAAAGGATTCCCTACTACAATCTGAGCATGACACTCTGATACATCCTCTATGAAGTAACTTGGATTTGGAGAGTAGACATCTAGGAATCTATATTTTTGAGGGAGTTCAGGAAATCCTTCCTTTTTGTAGTTGTGGTGGCTAGAGCGACCAACTTTTATTTTGTCAGCTGCTATAAGGATCTTCTAAACTTTCTCATAGATATACTGTTTTAGTTTGATCTTCTTGCCTCTAGTATACAGGGTTGAGTTTTCACTGGCCTCATGAAATAGATAGATCTTGACAACTTTAGGATCTTCCATCCATTTTACCCTTTTCAATTATTTTGAAGATAAGCTAGACGGCTTGCATCGATATAGAAATATCCTCCACTAATCATCCACCGTCTTCCATGATATAGAGGCAAGGGGTTGTACAACTGATCTAGTACCCGCATCATCTGAATTTTCCAGGTGAAACTGGATGAATGTATAGCTGACATAAACATTACTCGAAAGATCAAGAATCGTTTTCAAGATTCATTACTCAGCCATAATTCAAAAACATACATTAATAAAGAGAAAAAAACATATCCTAGGCTATGTTTTAAAAAAATATTTTTCTTAAGCTTACATTGTATTCTATATTAACATGCACTACTCTGGTACCAACTGCAAGGTGTCCACTAGTCTCAATCCACGACAAACCTTTTAGTAGCCCATCAGTAGGTTTTCCAAAAATGATGCCACGTAGTGCTCCATTGGAACATCAAGGGGTTTGTCACTTAGGCCCTATTGAGTCTACTTCGCAATGGGAGAGTTCTGGCCAAACCCACTAGGATCGACCTAAAATTTTGGGTTTCTAAAATCATATGGGTCTCCTAGCATCCACATAGTGTCGGTAATTCAGAGTTCCACTTTTAAAGGATTACTCGATCTGAAGCGAACTTGCCATTTCACTTCGTTCAAAGAGAATGGGAGATGGAGTGGACTGCAGTATGCTGACTCTCCTCCCTATAACACAAAATCCCATTCTGCCCCCCTAAAACAATGCAAGTTGGTTGTACCTAACAATTAGTTGGTCAATTTATTGTCTTCCTATTTCCCGCTGCTAGCTTGGGGGTATCCTAGTGCGATCATTTCTTTTATTCTGTTTGTCAATAATTTCAATAAGAGATTTGGATTCTAGCAAACACAAATAGTCCTTTCAAATGTATATCAAATGATCCAATGCCAATCACACCATCATGCAATTCACAGCTTCACATAGCTAAGGTAGACCTTATCCTAAGGTAACCTTAAATTCTAATGAGGATTCTCCTCCCCATAAAAAAGTGTTGAGTACATCTCTTATAAGATGTTAATCAAGGAATGAGTTTTCTATTTGGGCTATCTTACCCAACATAAGCGAAATTCCTTAAAGAATTATATTATGCCAAAAACTCAACGAGATGACTTATAGGACTCAAGTTAAATATTTAATCAATTGTTATAACAAGCGTTAGCCAACTCTTAACCTTGTCGCATTTGACCATGACTATATCAAATGCACATAAAGACATATGTACAATAACATTTTGCAATTAATTCTAACATGATTTTATGACTTAAAATCTTAATTAATCTAGTTGCAATTCATAACAATTAATTGTTTATGCTTGTACTAGTATATTTTAGACTAGATGAGTTATCAATTTGTGTAAGTGAAGAATATGGAAGCTAATATCTTATGTAATTATTTTATATAGCAAAATAATAATCTAGTAATGAATAACCTGGTTTGGTAGCATGATGACATTAGGAATTCTGTCTTTGCTCATGCTTGCATTAGCCACACCTGATGTTTCATTGGTAGTGGCAATGCCGGCAACCTCGGGCACTCCCATATCTCTGACAATACCCATTGCTTCATCGGTTTTGGTGGTTCCCATGGTCTTTCCAATTCGTCACTTTGGAGCCATTGTCCATGAGTGGTTCGAGAGATAGGGAAGGTGGAATAGATTTGAGATGAGAGTGTAAGAGAATATGGCTTAGTTGAAGATCGAGACAAGGGAATTTGAGATGAGAGTGTAAGAGAATATGGCTTAGTTGAAGATCGAGACAAGGGAATTTGAGATGAGAGTGTAAGAGAATATGGCTTAGTTGAAGATCGAGACAAGGGAATTGAGCCAACTCCCTCCTCTCTCTCTCTCTCTCTCTCTCTCTCTCTCTCTCTCTCTCTCTCTCTCTCTCTCTCTCTCTCTCTCTCTCTCTCAAGCTCCTTCTCACAACCTCTTGAAGGGACATCCTTCTACCTCTCTCTCTCTATCTCTCTCTTGCAGCCTCTCAGGGTCTCCTTGTGCCTCTTTAACTACTCCCTATGCCTCTTATTTATAGTGAATTGGAGAAGGGTTGTGGCTAAGAAGTGGAGATCTTTGTGGAGAGGATCTTGGAAAAATTAGTGATCTGATGCTCATATAATAAATCTGATGGTTCCATTGGCTCCGAAAGAGGGGTAGAACTCCAAGACACTTGCTTAGAAAACTTTTAGATCACTCCTTCTTTCTCTCCCTATTCGAAGTACTGTCTATTGCCTGTAGACTGCGATCGCGGCACATGCGATTTCACCAATCTCTCTCTCTCTCTTTTCTTTTTATAAAATCTTCAAAACTAACTAACACATCACTTGTCTTTTCTTTTAAATGACATCTAGTTCTAGAAATTTCCATATCTTTTTTTAGGATAATATCTAAAATATCTCAAATATACTAGTATTGTCCAAAAGTTTAATATTTTAAGACCATCTATACTTTACACATTAACACTAGTGATTAATATAGCTCATAACTCTCGTTCACGTTGTAACTTTTGTGAAGGGTGGCTACGATCCTTGTTAATTTGGAAAAAATATCGAGTTACGACTCTCAATTTTATTGATTTATTTATTTTTATAATGTCAATTAGTTGTCAATTAATTTTTTAAAAATTTAATAACCTTACTAACTTATTAATTGACTAACAAACTTTTAAACTAACCAACTCGCTTTTATTGCGTGGAAATATTACACAAAGTGTGCTTTAAAGATAAACATAAACATAGTGCTTTCTTTTATTCACAAAGTAAAACATTCATTAAAAGTGGGACTTTGGAAATTCCCAAAATCTCTAATAAGGTGTTACATGCAATTGATGTCTTGCTTTCATTTTTTTAGCATATTGCAAAATGTCCCATCGCGATGCCTTCCCTTCTTATTAATAAGGGCATGTTGTCTACAGTGCAATATTGCTCCATTCATGATGGATTGCATTAGTGGTATTTAGCATCAAGAGTAGACATAGAACCACACCATTTCAAGGGGGCAGTAGGAGTGAAGTGCAAGCGGCAAGCTTGCAGAAGTCTACCTTTACATTGACCATGTTGGGGTTAAAGGTCATTGGGCCTACCCATGTACATAGACCGCCCATTCTTTATTCATATATAATATGAAAGTGCAATAAGGCAGTCATATCATTCTCGAGAGCACCTAAATTGTGTGTGCTCTTCTCTCCCACATCTTCCTCTTCTCCTTTTCCACTGCCATTACATCCCCTTCAACTGGTATCCGAGCTTTGCATCAGAGCTTGATCAAGGATCTTGGCCCAACATTACTTCAGCCCGGATTGAGGACCCAGAGCTTGGAGCTTCAATGCTAGCCATGGCTTCTTCCCCCCAAGGTAAGATTTCATCTGCCTCTCCTTAGCCCTCATAGGCTCTTTGTAGGTGTTCCTTGGCTTCATTGGGCACCTTGTATGCCCCCATTTTCCCCCTTATCCTCAGCATATAGCAGGCCCCATAGTAGCAGCTCACGTTTTTTTGCACCTGTTTCAAAATCTATCTCAAAAATCCCATTTTTTCTCATATCTCAAGCATCATGGTTTATGCCTAGATAGGCTATTTGAGAGCTATTGAGCCTTGATTTGGATGCAGACACTTTGTTGTTGGTTGGGATTCATGCTATCTTAGTTGACAGGTTAATTTACCTCTGATTTGGTTATGCCTATGGTCTATGGGTGCTCCTAACTACTTGGGATGATATGCTGATGTATTTGGATGATGCCACTTTGATGTTTATGCTCCCAGATGCTTCTTGAGCAAAGAGTAGAGCTCAATTCTTGGTTCACTATCATTTTCTTTGTAGCTAGCATTTCACTTAACAAGGTTTATGTCTCGTGCTACCCATTATGGGACAGATGTGTGATGTGGATGCTTTTGGATATTCGGTTGCAGTATGGCAAGTGTTTGGGCTTGAATAAACTTGCATTTGAGAATTTTGTGGAGAAATTTGCATTTGGTCAGCTATCACTTATGCAGCTTGGATGCTATTTGGCCTTAATGCCCCAATTATGGATCTTGGATTTACTTGGATGTAGATACATGTTTGAGCAGTGCTTGCTCCATTGTCTTGGCAGATGGTTATTGAGCTTTCATTACTCATTGATGCTTGGTTCTTTGTGGGCTACTCCTTGATCAATGGACTTCTTAATAGTGCTTGGGTTTAGCAGTTATAGTCTTTTTGCTTTTGTGTTACCTAGCTTCTATGCTAGTTGGGTTGCTTTTGCCCATATAGGTCAAAGAGCAATTGCTCTTGATGATTACCCGGTTATGCACTTTATCTACTATCATGTACTTTATAGAGCCACTTATTTGGATGTTTTTTTACAAATACTTGGGCTTTTCATGGAGCTTGACTCTTGCAGGATTTTTTTCCTCTTGCTGGTCTTGGTTTGACTTGGCTTTTCCTAGATGGCATTATGTACTACAGAGCTATGCTTATGCGTATGGTTATGGGCTGATTTTATGGCTGAAATTTGTATGCTCTTATGATAGATGTCTTTTTCTTTATGCTACTGTGGTTGGCTATGTCATGCAATTCCCTACGAGGTTTGCTCATGTGGGAGCATCTACACCTTTGCTTGATACCCTATGTTCCCTTTTCCATTACGGATGGATGAGTCCTTGTAATAGCATGATTCTACCACTAATGTACTTGCAGACGGTTGTCTTGATGAGCAGGTTCTCTCTGTTGGGACGGCCCTACACTCCTTGAGGACTTCAGATGTCTTGGATAGCCCTATTGATGAGCTTCGGATGCTTCGTCTTCTTCTTTTTCTACAGATGTATGCTTCCATTGTGGGAAGCTTAAGCATGTTAAAAGAAAATGTTTCAGATGTATTAGAGAGCAGCAGAGACAGAGACGGTTTGGACATGAGCCGAGAGTCAGAGATACAAGAGATGTATTGGGTGTTACCACTGTTACTAGTGGTGAGGTACATGTTGTTACCCATGATGATGTAGTTGAGCATGTACTCCTATCATCTAGTTTCCCTATAACTTTCTAGCTTAGTGATACGGCCTATGCCTCAAATTGGCTATTGGATTTTATGGCATCTTGTCATGTTACTCCACATAGAGCATGGTTCTCTACTTACAGGGAGTTTGATGGATGCATTTCTTTGGGCCTTGAGTAGAATTATGCTATTCTTGGTAAAGGGGATATATACCTAGCTTTGTCTGATGAGACTTCTCTTATGCTCCATGATGTCGTACATGTTCCTATGCTCAGTAAGAGCTTGATGTCTATCCGTCAGTTGCATGATGTTGGTTTTAGTGTCTCTCTTGCAGATCGATCTTGGAAGATCAGTCGTGGTTTCTTGGTCTTGACTAGAGGTACTAGAGATGGTTCTCACTACCTAGTGCATGTCTCTCATGTGGAAGATTTTATGGTTGCAGTTACACAGATACCACATGTATTGTTATGGCATTATTTCCTAGGCCATATGCACCATAGAGAGATGCAAATCTTATCTTGTATGGATTCATTACTACCCACTCTGTCACCTACAGATCTTGATGCTTGCCCTGATTGTACTCTTGGTCCTTGTAGAGCCTCCTTGGCTTATGGCGATCGTATGAGGCATGCTCCTCTAGATCTTGTCTATTGTGCAGTATATGGACCTATGCCTTCCCAGTAACTTGGTGGAGCATTGTACTTTGTGACCTTTGTTGATCATGCTTCCCACTGTGTTTGGGCTTTTCCCTTGGTGCAGATTGAGGATTCTGCGATTATGCTTGACAGGTTTATGGATTCTGCTGCTGATAGCACGCCTAGGTGCTTACAGATGGATGATGAGACTCATGCTCTCTCTCCCAGCTTTCAGACCTCTTGTCAACAATATGATATTGATTTCTTTTGCCCACAGTATTATGGGATTGCTCATGGAATGTGCCTGACCTTATAGCAAAGGTTGCTTCTATGCTTACCACAACTGGGTTGTCTTATGGATTTTTGGCTGAGGCCCTTATGACAGCATTCTATTTGGTTAACAAGATGCCGTGCTTGACCTTGGATGGTATTACACCCCATGATGCATGGAGTGGCATGCAACCCTCCTATGATTACTTGAGGATGTTTGGCTGTCAACCATCTATACATATGCCACATGAGCCTATGTCACATAGATGTATCCTCCTTGGTTATGGAGATGGTGACTTTAGGGCCTACAGATTATGGGATTTTGATGCCCAATATATCATACGCAAGCGTCATGCTATCATCTATGAGATGTAGACACCTCTGAGGCCCCTTGATGAGCATTCAATATGCTTTATGACTGATTTTATAGTAGCTATAGTGCCATTACAACAAGCTATTTATGCTGAAAATGAGGCACCTATTGGCCCAGATGATGTAGCTATGCATAGCAGTCAGGGTCAGAATGTTGGTGGTTAGTTTATAGACCCCTTGTAGGCTCATCAGAATTGTTTTCTTGTTGTTTTGCAGGATGGACAGGTAGCCATATGTCAGTCTTCCGCTTTGTTGAGGCCACATGTAGTCTTGAGACCCCATTGCTAGGATGTTGGCCCTCTTTCAGTGATTGAATCTCGAGTGTTTGACTGCTCTCCGCTGTCTTGTATGCGTCATGTTGATGCATGCGTGACTTTAATTCTTTAGAGCTGTGCAATGATGAGTTGTGCTTGCTTCATGAGAAGCATTCTTGGATTGCTCCATTGTATGGACCTGTGGGATCGCTTATCTCCTAGATGTCATGCACTCAAGGATGCTTGACTCTTCTTTTGCAGAGGTTCCTGATACTTCTTACACAGCTCGCTTTTTGATTGGGCATTGGGTGAGATGTCATGATTTCTCACATTATCTTTTCTTTTCTTTTCTTTTTTTTCACTCCCCATCCACAATGGCCTTTTACTGGGAGGTTGTTAGGGTAAAAGGTCACTAGGCCTACCCATGCACATACACTGCCCATTCTTTATTCATATATAATATGAAAGTGAATAAGGTTGTCATATCATTCTTGATAGCACCTACATTGTGTGTGCTCTTCTCTCCCGCATCTTCCTATTCTCCTTTACCATTGCCATTACATCCCCTTCAAACCACTTGCAAGGTTTAATTTGGAGCTGTCAGACTAGCTGCAGTCTCACCTACACTATTTTAGCAACATCAAGACCAACAACAGTCTCTTTATCCCAATGTGCAGCTGCATCCAAAGGGAAGAGTGGCTCTTACAAGTGTTGTAGAACAGTGTACTAGCAGGGACAAGAGCATTCCACCTCTACATGAATAGCTGCACTATGGACAGGAGCATCCCATCTCTACATGAGCAACTACATTATAATAATGGGTATGATGAACATTGTTATGAGTAGCATCATCACTATGATAATGGGTACAATGAGCATTGTTATAAGCAGTAGGATGCATAGGATGATTGTGCTTACTCTCATGCAAAGCATTATGCATACTATGGGAAACAACATACCTATGATCATGACCATATACATGAGCAGTATTATGCTAGTGAATATGGATAATAGCCATATAATGAATTTCATAGTCAAATGGATAAAAATGGACTATGCGATTCAAATATTCAACACCTTGGGATAAATTTCATGCTAGGTATGAGGAAAACAAAAAGAGGCTATTTGAGGACACGATGAGCTGGCACGAGCTCCACGCTTGCGTGGTTAAAGGAAGTCACATATTGATCACTCATATTATGGTAATCTTTATGGGGAAAACTGTGGGCCAACATTACACTATGGTTAAAGGAAGTCGCATATTATGGTATGATTGATCACTCATATTATGGTTAAAGGAAGTCACATATTGATCACTCATATTGATCATGACTCTATGGGGAAAGCTGTGGGCCAACATTACACTGGATATAATCTTAGTTGTTCTTATGATGCTATGGACTAGCATTGTGGATATTATTATGAACAATTTTACGATGATGATGGGTAGTATTCTTCTACATATCCCTATGCTATGTAGTATTAAGACTCCTATTTATAGCCCTATGTAAGGGGGCATCATCCTAATTCTTTGGGGTCTTACTATTATAAAGACAATGGACAACATACTATCATTAGCTCTCCTATTGCAAAGGTGAATACTTTGATTACAAGAGTGGTTGAAGATGAAGATAAAGAACAAGAAGTTAAAGATAAATAAGAACAAGAAGATGAAGATGTAGAAGACCAAGAAGATGTGCATGGACAAGAGGTTGATCAAGAAGAAGAGAAAGCTCAAGGGTTACATGCCTCTCATGGGATTCAAAAGTATTATGCTAAAATTGAATGTCTTGAAGACATTGAATCAAGACATGATGATGCATATAAGTTTCTTGATGAGGATTCCTATGGTCATTATGCTTAGATTGCATATGCATACGACATGGATGATAGGCATGATGATGACACTATGTTTCTTTATGATCATGGGGATTTTGGAAATGATTATGGAGATGATGTATTATAGCCCTTTGACTTAGGTACTTCTATTTCATGACAGTTTTCCTATGTTTGATGGTTATCATGTTGATATTCCATTCAATTTGGGTGGCTTAATTATGGGAAATCCATTTGCAACAAGTCATTCTATGATTCATAATTGGTGCTACTTGGTTCTCATTGCTTCTTGATGATCCTTTATAAGAAGAAGGTTAGGGAAAGATGGATTTCTTGCATAATACAATTTGCTGTATTACAATTCTTGTCATCAAATAAAAAGACTTATCATGAGCACAATCAAGGTTTTATGGTTGGAGATGATGGTATTTAAACTTTGAATTGACATCTTGTTTGCCTAATTTGGAGATGTTTACTATGAATTATGATTTTTTTCCATAACTACCTTGCTATGATAGTATGCAAGAAATTCACTACAGTGCTCTCACTTGAGCTTCATTGGATATGCGATCTTCTTTAGCGCATGAGTCTTTGATTTTTAACTTCAATCCCTTGTATTTTCCTATATTCCCAGCTTTGAGGACAAAGCTTTTTTAGGAGGGGATGGATTGTAATATAGTTAATTTTAGCCTAGGATATGATGAGCTAGGGTTTACCTTTAAATAAGACTAATTAGTGAAATGTAAAAAGCTTATCATTTTGTCATATGGTTCGTTTCACCTTGGCATGGGCGTATACATGTCCCACCATGGCATAGAGGCGAGTCTTTTGCCCCATCTTAGCATGAGGTGAGTTCCATGCTCCAGCTCATCATTGATTCTTAGTAAGGCTATGGCTTCTATTTAAATGTATTCATGGTTTCTTGGACATTATTTTTCATATATGTGATAGTGAAGGCTATGGTTTCCAGCATTTCATGTATTTCATGAGTATTTTACATTTGTGAGATGTTGCCTTTCTTACAAGAAATTAGTATTTTTGCTTACAAAAAAATAAGAAAAATACTAGAACTAAGTAAAAAATAGTATTTTTAAAAGAAAAAACTATAAAAAATACTAGCTACACTAGGTTGGTATAAAAATATAAGAGACTTAAATTTTCACCATTCAGAATAATACAAGAGTCTTTCAGCTTCATTTTCTTATACTCTAATCCCATGGCTTGCATGGTTGCTCTCTCTCTTCTATTCCTATCTTTCTCTCATGTCTCTTTCTTCTTTCCATTCTTCTCTTTTCTCTTCCTTTTCTATCAATTCCCTTCTTGAGAAGTGATATCAAAGCTTCAATCCTTAATCCCTTTCCATTTGAGTACTACATTGATTTCTAATCACCAACACACTTCTAGACAAGGTCTTAAGGCAGCATTAGAATATTTCTCTTACCTTGATGCTCCCTTGTCTATCAATTCCCTTCTTCTTTTTCTAGAAGTATTTTGGTGATTAGAAGTATATTGACGATTAGAAAATCTATTTTACCTTTGGTACAATGATATAGGCTTTGATAGGCCTTGGCAATGACCAATAAGACATCCATAGAAAGCAAACAAGCTTTATTGAAGGACTACACAAGAGCTATGGAAAAATCTAGAGGGAAAAGGACTAAAATGGAATGCCATCACCAACTTCCAAGGAAACCTTAGATGCATTCTAAAAAGGACTCACAAGAGTTATCTTTCAAACTTTCATGAAAATTTCATCAAGAATTCTTCACCCTTCTTAATCTTCAATCATTTGGAACAATGGACTGTTGGAAGGCCTTCTAGACATTAGTAACAACAATTGATTGAGCACCATATTGATGGAGGAAGAAGCCACATGGATAGCTAGCCATCCAACACATTTTGCACTAAATTTCACCCTCTTGGAATAGCAAATAACATAAGTTGCTATTCAGATTTGAGTACTACATTGCTTTCTAATCACCAAGATACTTCTAGACAAGCTCTTAAGGCAACATTGGAGTATTTCTCTTACTTCGATACTTTTCTCTTTGACAACCCCAATACATAGCGAGGGAAACCATTAGAGCTTTCTCCAAGCTTTCAATTTTGAGAAGAATCATCCATATCCTGGTCCTAAGGTTCTTCTACAGCCTTGGTACTTCAAGGTTGTGCCAAGATTCAAAGCATTGAAGTTAATATTTCAAATAAGAAGCTATTATGGGGATGGATTTGGGGATTTTTAACATAATGACTATGTAGGGTGCCCTTTCCCTTTGTTTTATCCCTCACATAGGTACAACGCACGAGGATTGAAAAAAATATCTTGACTAAACAAACATGATGTTTTTTCATCTCTATAAGGAATTTATAGGTTATCACAAGAAGTGGGTAATAGGTTGCAAGTGATAGTATAGGAAATTATAGGCCATTTGTAGGTATTATAGGATACTACTAAGCTCTTATAGGTGGATTACAAGTCCCAAAGAGTACTATCATTTCCTATAGGTCCTATAGTGGCTTATATAAGGTTTAGAGTCCTTAGATAGGGCGGCATACAAGTTTCTTTTCCTCTACAACAAGGCATTTTACAAGGTGCAAGAATATTCTCTCTAGCCATAGAAATTTGGTTCTTAAATATTTAATCCTTATTGTAATGATAATAATGTTAGCTCATCTTGAAGAGAACATTGTTTTCTTTGAGATGAATTAGAAAGTTTAGCATTTGGATACTAGCACCAAAAGTTATTATTATTTTTATGAAAACCAGTCTAGTAGGTGAGCACTTAAAAATGGCAAGGAACATAGGTAAAAGAAAAGCAAATGAGAATGTATAGCAGAAAATTAGGGACTCTATGGGCTGAGCACACTTAGGAAGACCATTATGAGGATTCATAAGAGCATGGATCTTATAGAACTCTCAATGCAACCCTATGTAATCATGAGACCCCACATTTACTGAGACATCTTGAATTGGTATAAAAAAATTTAACCAAATGGTTGACTAGAAGGCCCATTCCAATTCTCAAACAAAGGAGGCTATGGAATACATGGTCCAATCAGCTAAGGAATATTTTGATAAGCTTACAACCCAAATATCTCAAATAAAGGCTTTACAATTGCTAGTAAGGAGAGCAAAGATAAATATGACGCTAGACAACCATTTCAACCCTTAAATTTGAATCCACAACAAGGTATAATCAGAAGAATAGGGATTCATAATGGTATTTACAAGGTTGGAGAGCTGTCTAAAAAAAATGATGAGCCCATTGCAAGCATTCATACTACAAATTCCCAAGGGATAAGAGGAAACCCAATTTGGGTCCCAATGGAAGTTATTTGGACCAACATTACAATACTCGATAAGTTTCTAATGATAGCAAGAATTTATTGAGAGAGAACTCTAGGACAAGGTAATTATAACCAAATATAATGGGCATTTTTCTTCCCCATTAGATCTATAAGAGTGGATGCCAAAAAGCTAGAATCATATTTTGACATTTATCTATGATCAAATGAACAAAAAATCCACTTTGGTACTCTTCATTTGGAAGGCTCTGCAAATACATAGAGGAAATGCATGAAGAGGAAAAATTGGCAAATCCATAGATGGAAAGATTTTAAAGCTTAATAGCGAGGGAGTGTAGCAACAATCAATTAATGAATTTAACAGTGTATATAGAGAGAGTGTTAGTGACAATGGAAAATTTCATACATACATTTATGGGTTGGAACCTAATCTATCAATAGATATTATGGCTCAAAATCCCTCCACACTTTTTCAAGAAATAGAGTTGGTTGAAAGGTATCCTCACAAATATAGAAGGGATGCAAGGACAGGACCAAAACTGCCATAAAATATGGATATTTTGGGGGAAGTCTTGGAGGCAACAATGTGTCATATAGTAGCCCTAAACTTTCAACTTATCCACCTTTTAATGTAGCAAGGCATCAATGGAATTTTAAGATAGCAGTTAGTCCTTGGAGAGCAAGCAATGTGAACATAGGCCAAGAAACCAACCACAAGTGAATAAAAATGTATTTCTATGGATCTTTCAAAGAGGACAAGGAGAAAGGATTATGTTTCAAATGTGGGAATAAGTACATTACTAAACATGCAAATCAGTGTGTGTACACAAGAAGGCAGACAAATGTTTATACAAGAGCGCAAAGGTGAAAAGTATGTTTATCATCGAGGAGTCAAGCAATGAAAAGGAAGCTCCATCTATGATAGACAATGCCGAAAATGAGAATTTTGATGATGACAATGGGAAAGACCAATTTTATATTTGATCTAGGTGGCCAATATCTATTGCTATTTTTGCCCACTGGATATCCATGGATGCATGGACGGGTTCTAGGAGCCCATGTACTAAGAATTCAAAGAAATGTATTTGGAAAGACTATGTACATTTTGGTGGATAGTGATAGTACACATAGTTTTGTGAGTAAGCAAGCAATGGATCGTTTGCATTGTCTTTCCACTGAATTATAAGAACCCATAAAGGTTTAGTTAGCCAATGGTGATGAGGAAATCAACACCCAAATGTGCTTTAAAGTCTCCCTACACTTGACTAAAAATTAAACATAGGTAGAGTTGATTGCTTTAGAGATGGGCCCTATCAATGTGGTATCGGTTGTGATTGGCTGATGCAACTTGGAAGGATTACTATGGAATTTTCCCAGCTATATATGGACTTTGTTAGTGATTGAGGAACAACTCATTCATTTGTAAGGAATCTATAACAAATTATATTTTTAGCTCATTACAACCAAGAAACTCAAAAAGAAGTTTAAAAAGTGGTCTTAGATATTCTATTTGCACCTTAATAAAGAGGTAAAAGATCAGTCCAAGGAATCAACAAATAATTCAACATTGAAAGTGCATCAAGGAATCAACAAATAATTCAAGGTTGAAAGAACTTCTAGAAAATTTTGCTGTAGAAGTATGGAGTCATTGCATTTAAAAGTCACAAGCTCATAGAAAAGGAGACAGAAATGAAAGTCTATGGAAGAAATGCTATCTAATTTTCATGCAATCAAGAAATGACACCAGTATCTATATGGAAGCTATATGGGAGCAGGTTTAGAGTCAAAAGTGATCATAGACTTCTCAAGTATTTCCACTCATAGTCTAACCTCACTTCTAAGTAGCGTAGATGGGTGGCTACATTGCATAATTATGATTTTTGACATTACTCATACCAGGACAAGGATAATATAGTGGTTGAATCTTTCTCTAGGATGTGGGCATGCAAGGTTTCACTTTATAATTGAGCTTCATGATGATTGGATTGAAGAGCTCCAAGAGGGCCTATTTGTTGGATATTTAGCAATGTATTTAAGAAATTATAGTAATGTTTAATGGAGAAAAGCTCTCAATTTCAGCTTAAAAATGGTATTCCATGGTAAGATTATAATCCCCTACATTTCTCACTTCAAGAAAACGATCATGGAGGAGATGCATTCTTTGCCTATAATTGGTCATCTAGGTGTTTTTAAAACACTAGAAAGGCCTATGGAAGGATGTAAAGGACTTTGTTTGTAGATGTGTGTCATGTCAATAGAACAAGGAGAGCACTTATAAGCCAGGAGGTTTGTTGCATTCATTCCTTATCCATGAAGGTAAATGGATGTACATAATTATAGACTTTAATACTACTTTATCTACAACTAAGAAGGGGTGGAATAGCATTATATGTAGTGGTGGATAGACTCACCATGTCAACCCATTTTTTTCCCGCAAAGAACCATTTGTATAGCGACTCAAGTAGCCAATAAATTTATGAAGCACGTGTTTAAGTTGAATGGGCTATCATAGGTCATAGTTCATGACAAGAATATCAGATTTGTAAAAAAAAATTGGTAGGCAATTTTCAGCTCAATGGAGACAAATTTAGCTCTATCTACAATATACTACCCTCAAACTAATGGGCTTAAGATCTACCTTAGATATTTTTGACATGATGGGTATCATGTATGGGATTCATGGATCCATTTGGCTAAGTTTTCCTACAATAATTCTACTCATTCAAGCATAGGAGTCTCTCCTTTCAAGGCTTTGTATGGGTATAAGCCACTTCTAAACTCATGTTCAAAGAGAAGATAAGTTCTCAAGGAAAAGAAGAGTTATCACATGTAGGCCATACTTTAGCAATGCAAGGTTAATCAAGAAAACCAAGAGTACATGAAATGTTTTGCAATGAGAAATGGAGACCCATGGAGTTCCAAGAAGGGGAGTTAGTACTTTTAAAGTTGCCCAAGTCATAGTATTCTAAAGAGAAGGGAAGTCATGAAAGGTAGAATGAAGGTAAAGAGAGACTTGATTATCGTTAATGGATGCCCTAGTTGGGTCTCTCAACACCTTAAATACCCTAATAGTGTAACAAGTATTCCCTTGCTAACCCAATGTCCTACTCATCTATCTCACTCTTTTACATTCCATCTAGACCTCTAAGGTTTTTGCCCTCAAAAACAAAAAGAGAACTTATTGATGTGGCTGAGAGTAGGGTTGTAGAGTACTACTCTGTTCATCATTACAAAGGGTAATATATGTATGGGGAAGATCAATCTCACATGGAATTAGGGTATATAAATGTGCAAATGGACAACATGCTATCAAGAATAGGCCTACTAGAGAAAAAAATGGTTACTCATGAAGCATACTTTCAATCCACATAGGGTACACATGACTATCATTAAGGAAAGATAAAAATTTCTCTAAAATAGTTTGCTGTCTACAAGAAATCCATAGGCCAAGCTAGGCCAAAATGAGCTAGTTTTTAGCCAAAAGTGCAACTTTTACATAGGAAAATTCCTCTAAAATAGTTGTTTTTCTCCAAGAGGCTTCTCCTAAGGGTAAAAATTTTCATTTAATAAGATATTCTTGAATTGATTGAGTTCTTAGTTTCTTCTCTCTCTATCTAATGATTGCCTCAGGAGTGTATTGGATGATGCCCTCTTCATCTAAGGGTGGTAGCTCCTCCACATAGTTTTTAAGAGTCCCAATAAAAGGTTTCAACTATCTCATGTGAAAAACATTATGAATCTTCATGGGGGGAGAGAGTTGGAGACAATAGGCCAAGTCACCCAGTATTTCCTTCATTCACTTTCCTTGAGAAAGAATTAAAAGCTTGTTTGCGCATCATTCACAGTGGTTAATTATGTTTGGTGAGAAACGGATTGTTTGTTGTGATAAAAAGCATGTGTATGTGTTAAATCATTCAAAAAGTCACCCAGGGGGGAGGGGGAGGGGAAGGATCATCAAATCACTAGAACCCAAACAAGAAAGCAAAACCCAGATACCATAGGAAGGTAAACTACAACAAATTTGGCAATAGTGCCCCAAAATTCAAGGTGCAATAGCTCTACCAATCCATGAACTTGTTTCTCATGGATTGGTTGAAGATATTGTAAGGCCCATAATAGTGTTGTGTCAACTTATTGCTAGAGCCATCCTTTAGTGTGGAGTATCAAAACTTGGGCACCTTTAGGAGAACCAACTCACATTCTTGAAACTCAAGGGAGTTTCTTTTTTCATCAGCATAGAGCTTCATGTGTACTTAGGCCTTTTTGAGATTTAGCTTACATTGATGAAGTAGGGTTTGCATGCAGTCCAATTCTTCTCTTCTATGAGGGTTCAACTTCTCACTGAATATGACCGTAGAAAGGGGGACCCTATACCCATACATGGCCTCAAAGGGGGATATTCCAATGCTAGCATGAGTGGGGTTATTATAAGCAAACTCAACCAAATGGATCCATGAATCCCACAAATGCTATACATCATGAGACAAAAATACCTCAAGTATGTCTCAAGCCACTTGTTTAACCTCTCAATTAGCCTTCTCTTTGGGGGTGGTATATTTTATATGGAGCTAGTTTGGTCCCCATAGTGCTAAAAACTATCTACAAAAATGGCTCATGAATTTGGCATCCCTATCATGCAAAATGACTTGTGGAAGCCCATGCAACTTAAATACATGCTTTATAAACTGACTAGTTACTTGAGATGTGGTATACTGTGTATCAGTGGGGATAAAGTGGGCTGCTTTGGTGAGTCAATCCACTATCATATGGATACTATTCCAAATCTTCTTGCTTGTGGGAAAACCAGTGATGAAATCCATCATAATGTGCATCCATTTTCTCTCAAGGGTAGGCAATTGTTGTGATAAAATCCCTAGCTTAAGAGTGATGTCCTTGGTTTGTTGGCATGACACACATCTAGATACAAATTCCTTGGCATCCATTCATAGGCCCTTCTAGTGGAAACTTTTTGCAATTCTATCATATGTCTCAACAATACCCAAATGACAGCAATAGGCAAAGAATGCATCTCTTTCATTATCTTCTATGTAAAAGGAGAGGTGTGAGGGATTACAATCTTGCCATGTGACTAAATGAGTCCATTTTTGAGTTGAGATTGGGAGTTCTCTTTTCATCATACCTTGTGTAATTTTTTAAAGATAGGGCTAAAGTCATCACTAAGCAAGTAAGCCTCTTGAAGCTCCTTTGTCTAATCATCAATGTGAAACTCAAAAATAGATAATACTTTGCATGTCCACATATGAGAGAGTAAACTATCCACAACATTATCCTTTCCTCTAATATGAGTGATCTCAAAATCATAAATTTGTAACCTTGCCACCATCTTCTTTGCTTAGGAGTCAAATTTGGCTATGATAGAAAGTACTTGAGCACTCGTCGGTGATCATGTTTTACTCTTAAATAGCTGCCATAGAGATAGTGATGCCACTTCTTGATAGCATGAAGGAATGGCCAACATTTCTTGGTCATAGACATACATTTGCCTCTTTGTTTCATCTAGTTTGTGACTTTTAAATACAACGATACCATATTTTTGCAATAAGATAACACCTATACCCCTTTTGATTTATCATCACACTAAGAAGTATATTCTTTGAAAAATTTTGGGCAAAAAAGTATGGGGATTGAAGTAAGAAATTCCTTCAATTGATTAAAGCTACAATTAACTAGAGAATACCAAAAGAAGGCCTCCTTCTTCAGCCTATCAATTGAAGGTACTGCAATTGTTGCATAGTTGTGAATAAATCTTTAAAAGAATGAAGAAATACCAAGAAACCCATGTAAAGAAGTGATATTCATTGGTGTGTGCCAATCCTTGACATATTCCACCTTTTTGGGTTTAGCCTATATACCATGCTCACTCATAATGTAACCCAAATACTCTACCTCAATCTGCATGAATATACATTTACTCTCCTTTGCAAACATTCTATGCTCCCTTAATATGTCAAACACCCTCCTAATGTGTAATAAGTGTTCTTTTAATGATTAGCTATAAATGATAATGGTGTCAAAGAATACAAGTACAATTTGAAAAAGAAAGGGGTATATGATCTTATTCATGAGGCTTTGAAAAGGTGTAGGGGCATTTTTCAACCTGAATGGGATTACAAGAAAATGATAAAGCCCTCAATTAGTGCAAAATGTTGTTTCTATCCCATCACCTACTCTCATGTGTAAATGATGATATCCAGATATCATATCAATCTATCTGACGTACTTCCCCCTTTGGCTTATCAAGCAACTCATCAATTCCAAGTATGGGATATCGGTTCTTAACTATAAATTTGTTCAAGTCCATCTATGGGATATCAATTCCAAGTATGGGATATCGGTTCTTAACTATAAAATTTTTCAAGTCCATTTAGTCAATACACATCCTAAAAGACCATCTCTCTTTTTGACTAACAGGATGAAGGATGCATAAGAAGAGTTATTTGGCTCAACAAACCCCATCTCAAGTAACTCCTTGAATTGCTTTGCAACTTCTTCACGTTCACACTTTGAGAGTCCATAAGGTGGCTTGTTCATTGGATTTAGGGTGGTCCACTTGTCTCTTAAAAGTGGGAGGGCTATAGGCATATGGAATAAATCCTTGTACTCATCCAAGAGATATTTCAATGTTGAATTCTTAGCTAAAGTTGTGGACTAATTTGTAACTTCTTTGTTCAAATGCAACACAAATATATGTGACTATTTCTTGAATTCCCTTTTGAGTTGCTTGGCTGTAATAAGCTAAAATTTTGCATTATCTTGAATTCCCTCTAAGCGTATGAGCTATCCATGCATAACAAGCTCCATGTAAAGTTGAGAGAAATCTATGGCAATCTTTCTCATGTGCTTCAACCAATCACAACCTAGAAAAACATCAATAGGGCCCATATCAAGTGTAATCAAGTCCATGCATGACACATAATTTTCAGCCAAGCATAAGGGCACTTTAGAGCATATTTAAATGCTGATTTTCTCATCACCAATTGCAACTTGCACTCTTAGGGGGTTGTTGTAATTCAATGGGAAAGCATATCAAACAATCCACACGTGATTTATTCACAAAACAATGAGTGCTAACACTATCCACAAGAATTAAAACATGTTTCCCATTTATGCTCCCTTATATTCTCTGCGTGTTTAGACTTCTAGAGCCCATCCATGAATCCATATAAATAGAGCATATGGAAGTGGTAGCATGTGGGGGTATGATATAAGTATTTTCACCAGGGTCATGAGGCAAGTACCCACTTGGGTCAAAGGGAAAGTCATCCAAGAGATCATAGAATTGCTCTTGACTCATATCCTCATCATAGTCCTCATGACTAGTTAGCATGTACCATAGCATCCAGATCCTCATCTTTTTCATCCACATCTTCCAAAATATACATAGTATTGAGCTTAGCCCTTCGATAAGTGCACTTTGATGCATGATATGTAGTATAATTTTCCCCACATTAAAAACATAAGCTCTTTTCTTTTCTCTCTCTAAAAAGATCCACTGAGATGAATGTTTTGTGAAAAATGAGAGTGGAAGCAAAGATTGAAGTGTGCACAAGAGGGAGAGAAGAGCTCACAAGTACAAGAAAAAGTCTTTCTTATTCGGTTGCTCATGAAAGTACAACTTGGGTAGGTCACACTCACTCATAGTTGATATAGACCCATGAGCTATTTATATAGCCCCAACTGGCTAGGGTTAGGGTTTCCCCTTCCCCTTAGGACCATTTACACTCAGCTACCCTTATCCCCTCTAGTATAAGGAGAGTTCACATGCTTACATTCTCAACACCCCCCCTCAATGCTAGGTGGCATTGGATAAAGCATGATAGGATGCCCCCCCTTAGTCCATAATGGGATGCCTTTATAAATCAAGCTACAAAAAATGGTTATAAGTAGAGAGTTTACGAGACTCAAAAGAGTTGATCTTCAGTGGATTGGGAGGCAAAGTCAACCTCCAATTCCTTAGGTGGTTCTGGAACAGTGGGACACTTATTGGTGATATGCCTAGTCTTTTTTCATTTATTGCACTTCTTTTTTTTGGGATACTTCTTTTAGAAATTACTTCCAATATGCCCTTTTTTATGATAGAGGGAGCACTTTGTAGAAACTATATGGACTAACACTTGCTCACGGGAAGTAAATGCTGAAGTGCCTTCATTATGGTTCCTCTTCTCTTCATCCAGGCATGACTAGATGGTACTTGCCAAAGTTGGGTTTGGGATGTTAGTAAGGGTAGTAACAAGGTTTGGAAAGACCTTCTTTACAGACTTCAAAAGGATGGAAATGGCAACTTTATCATGAATTGGTGCTTGAACGGAGGCCAGCTATGCCAGAAGCCCCTTCATATGTGAAATAAACTTACTTAGATCTTCTTCTTGTTTATACTCCAAGCTAAAAAATTCAATCTTTAGAAAAATCTTGGAGTTCTTCCTTGTAGCACCATAGAGCCTTTCAAGCTCACCCCCCTTCTCCTTGGCAGTGGAGAGTTGTTCAATATGATGAATTAAGGACTCATCGAGATGAAGCATGATTATGGCTTGAGCCCTCTCATCGTCTTCTACATCAAGGGGATTTGATGGGTCAATAACTTTGGTCCCTTTTATGAAGGGCCAGTATCCCCATTTCATCATTTTATATTTTACTAGGACTTGCAAGGGATGGAAATCTTTTCCATTAAACTTATAGATTTGAGGCCTTACATCTACATAGGACATGGCAATTATAGGAAGGTCTTACCTATTGCCTTAGGCAATGGCAATGTCTAGTCCTTTACATGTGGCCAAGTACAAACCAAATAACAGATTTGATAGCCCTACAAATGATAACCAACTTTAAAGTTGTAAGGATAAAAAAGGTAAAAAATCATACATATGTAATATCTCAAGGTAAGATTTTGGCAGTTTTGTCCTTTGAACAACCTTGATTTAAGTTTTACTAAGACTCCTAGCTCCTCCCCACCTTGTGGTTTAGTGTACGAACATTTGGTTGAGCAAGGTTGATTAATGTCGAAGAGTCTAAGGATAGCTCGATCACTTCAAGCTTAGTGAGATACTCGACTCATTATCGATGTTGAGAGCATGCTTCTTGGTGAGCTTTTGATGTCCTCCAGGTGTTGAAGCTATTCAAGAATCAAGAATACACTTTATAGCATGTGCTTTAGTGATTAAAATCACAGTTAATGATTCCTAGATTGAAAAAAGTGGAGATGTCCCACTAGGGGGGCTAATAAAGCCCCATAGTAGTTGGCAACATTGCTCCTTTGTTAGCATGCACAACAGCTTGAGATGTGTTGCCTGCAAATCTATGCCAGTTTCAGGAAAAATGCAATGCTACCCTCCATGTCGCCTAATCCCTACCTTTAATGTGCCATACTAAATTGCCCTAATATGGGGAGAAGATCTCTAGAAGGAATCAAGATCTGAAATGCTCTCCTTTGCTCTCCCCAAGTCCTCCAAACAGAGGTGGGTCAAGCTGGCTACGGTGGAAAGGAAGGTAAGTGAGAGGGCAAGAGTTCTTCTTGTGCACTTAGGTGTGTAAAGAGATTGAAGGAAGCTGAAGGACCAGAGATAGCTTTGATATAATGTGGAAAATTAGAGTGGAAGCAAATATTGAAGTGTGCACAAGAGGGAGAGAAGAGCTCATAAGTACAAGAAAAATTCTTGCTTCTTCAATTGCTCATGAAAGTACAACTTGGGTCACTCTCACTCATAGTTGACGTAGACCCATGGGCTGTTTATATATTCCCAATTGGCTAGGGTTAGGGTTTTTCCTTCCCCTCAGGACCATTCACACTCAGCTACCCTTATCCCCTCCAGTATAAGGAGAGTTCACATGCTTACATTCTCAACATGTTTAGCCTCCTTGGTTAGTTTGTTGGGCTAAAGCATTCTTTGGCCTATTTTTAGTCTATTTTGTGTTGTTTGTTCTCATACAACTTGGCTGATTTTTTGAGGCATTAAATGGTAGGAAAGTGCATATTTAAAGGTTGTTATACAACATATTACTTCCCCCATAAGCACCTCTTGAGGGGTTTGTGTAGCTACGGTTCTTTTTGTCCAAAATTGGGTTGAAATCCAATGTATTTCTTGTATTTGTAGGTATACCTTTCAGCCAACTCTATTGCTTGGAAAAGTGTAGTGGGCTTTTGTGTCATCACATCAAGGGACAATTGGGCTTCAATCCATACGTGTACTTATGCAAATTCATGTTATCACTAGCATTTTCCAAATACATTTTCAAGATAAGGAATTGGTTCATGTAACCTCTCATGGATAAGCTATGTTACTTTAGTTTGTATCACCTCCTAGCCAGCCACTCTATCTCAACTTGAGAGACAAAAACTTGCCCCATATGTGCCTTGAAGTCCTCCCACCCATGAATGGGCTAATTTTCATGCTTTAAATAGTGCCATCAAGTGTGTGCAAAACCCTCAAGATGAAGTATGTCATAGTGTATCTTTTGCTCATCCGTTTTGGGGTAGAGTGTAATATTTCCGCTCAGAAATATTGTTGAACTTGACTCCCTGCATGCTGCGTAAAACCTATGCAAGGTTATATCCCGCATCGTAATTACCAGCAGCTTAATCCGTACCCCGCACGCACAAAAATTAAGCCTCCGCGTTGTGAAATCGAGGTCGGGGTTTAAGACCGTGGAAGCCGTGGGGAAACATCATTTTTGAAGGGGGGAAAATGGATAATGATGAAAATAAAAGAATTTTTTTAAAACTAATTCCCCCAGCCGATACATGGCTAGAGGAAAGGGAGTGTGGGGAGGAATGGGCTAGGTAGAGTGGTGTGGGTTGCATTGGGGGGGGGGGGGGGGGAGCCATGCACAACCCACGTGGTGGAGCTTCTCTTTCCCCCCCTTGGCCTATAAAACCACTCCCCTATGGGGATAAGGGATATAGAGAAGAGGAGAAGGCTGCGTGAAGGGAGAGGATCAGACAAATTGCTGCCGTGCTGGAGGAGAAGGAAGAGGAGGATACTACCATGCTGGCTGATCATGGGGAAGGAGGAGTATGCTACTGTAGTCCGCCGTGCTAGAGACGCTGCCACCAGGTTGACCGTCGCCATTCCCAAATTTTCCGATTGTTACCGCTACCAACGCTATTCCACCGCCACCTCTCACCTGCGACCGCCGTCGCAGCATTTTTGCCGCCCGTGGCTCCACGTTTGCCCCAACAAGTCAATCTTCCCCCATTTGTCGTCATCTTTCTACCTTTTTATTACCCCCTCAATCATTACCTTAACCCTACATTTTCTAAGAAGATCAGAAGCTTCTTAGAAGCTTCTCTAAGAAGCTTCTAAAGGTTAAGGCCCTTGGGCCTTGTTCTTGCATGCCTTCTCGGTTTTAAAACTAGGCTCGTAAAGCTCCATTCCCACGAGCCTTCCCATAAGCCCCAATCCCACAAGCTCCCGGGTTCTTAAAGATCCGCATTTTGGTGAAGGAATCTCCTACATACGAGGGAGAAGGCACATCTTGAGGCTGTTTGGAGAACGCATAGAAGCGAGGGTAATCTGCAGAGTTCAAATCATCAACGATGGCTCCCAAGAAGTCGCAAGGTGAACTTGCGGGAGGTTCTTCCCCGAACTTACACGTGGATATCACCGCGGATCCACAAACCCAGGCTCCACGAATTTATTCCCATCACATGAAGAGATGTTTTAAGTATGCTTAATTCCATAAGGAAAATCCATTCTACGTTTATCGTTAATTCATGGGTAGTGATACAAGTACATTTGATAAATTATCGCTTTGAAAAATAGATAAGGATTTGTGCATATCATGCATCTCCAAAGTTATGAATGAAAAGCACTTACTCACCCTATGAGCTTAGTCGCAAATTGCCTTATCGTGCATTTTCAAAGTGGAAGTCTAAAACACATATTGCGTAGGGTTAAAGAGGAAATTGTTAAGTGCATTGGCTGTGAAGGAAAAGAGTATCTTGCATTTAGTCAATAAATTCTTGTTATGACTCGCATGGAAAGAATTGTTAACATCCATTGCACGACATGACAATGAAACAATAGACATTGCAAGTTGCATGCAAAAGATGCTTGGAAATGGATTAAGTCAACACTAGCCTTAGTTTTGCATGAACTTCATTCATGATATTGTATCTAAGGGACGCACGTTACATATTCATAAATATAATTTCATCAAGTTGCATTTAGAAAAGATTGCATGGATTATCAAAGCATGAAATGCTAAAGCTAGACAAAAGGGTTATAGGCATGATTCTTTGATGTAAAACCTAATAGTTCCTATGTAAGTTACTCTCCAAATTATCATGCGTAATGACTTAGCAAGAAAAGTTAGGGTTATTGCAAACCTTTTTGGTGTGCAAAAGTAATGATTCACATATTTACATGTATTGTGACATCTTGCTAACTAGTTTAGCATCTCTAGTAAAGGATCGTCCTTGTCACAAGACAATTAGGTCAATTTACCCAAATCACTTGTGATATTATAACCATTAGGGTTTCATATGGACATAACTAGTCGATACGATAAAAATATCAAGTACTAGTTAGGGCTTGGCACGTCAGAAATGCAGCCTAGTATCATACTTGGATGCCAAGTCGAAGCCCTCAAACCCTAAGGTCCTACCCACATTCACGGAATGTTGGGTCAATTATACACTCATGCAAATAATGATCTAGGGTTTTTGCCCTAAGGATCGTTCGACCCAATGCTAAAACTCGGATTGAGTTTGGAAACCCTAGGACCGAACGTTGTCGGCCTAGTACAATTAGGATTGGGTTGGATAAGAAGACACCCTAAACCCCGCTTCTTGTCTAAACAAAATTCCTTGACCAAGAAACGTCGTTGATGGGTGAAATGATCCCATGAATTAGGTGCGACACTTGTGCAACAAGCTGCAACATCACATGGTTTATGTTTTAAACACAAGGTAGATTTGCCACTCCTTGGAATGAGGTTGGCAGGTTCTAGCGCAAGCCTAACTTGCAAGAGGATGAGTATTCATCCTGCTACACCACCTTTCTTGGGCTGATTTGCCAAGTTAAGGGGAGTTATGTATTGCTTGGTAAGCGAAGGATCAATCAAGTTAGGGCAACATGGTCACCAAGATTTAATGTTAATTTATGGAACCTAAGGTGTTGATTGAGTTGGGTTGACAGGGTATGACCCTAACCCAAGGATATAAGGGTAACAAACAAACCTTTGGGGATATTTCCAAGTCGCAATTGATCCCTGATCGAATGCTAGATGCATTCGGATATAAGGATTCACTCCTTAGCAGTTGGCCAAATAAGAGACCACTGGATTGATTGTGCTTGTAACAATTTAGGAGCACTGTTTGCATTGTTTGCTCAAGGAACTAAAAGATTGAAAATTAATTAATGCTTCAGGTTGAAGGCCTGAAGGGAGAGGCAGCATCAGTAATCCCCGATTGTCTGCCTGACCCTAACCAAGGGGGTTGTTAGCCGCACTGGGAACGTGGACCGAACCCACCGTGAGAGGTCTCTCCGTTGGGCACTACTTGGAGCAGGAGGACGCTTGGGTGCTAGGAGGCTCTGGCCGTAAATCCCTTGCCTTCTGGGCCCTGCACAAGAGGCCAACGCGACTCGGGATTGGATCTCGAGGCCCACATACTAGTCTACGAGCGGAATCTTGGATTAGTAATCCCTGTGGATTACTGGATAGCCTTTGGGCGGATTATGGATAGCCTTCGGGCGGATTATGGAATAGCCTACGGGCTGGATTTTATGGATGTATTCCAAAGATAAGTAAGATAACCTGTTGAAAAGGAACTTGTTTGACATTGTCTTTCTATGTCAAGTGCTAAGATTACGTGAAGGAATCAGTGTCTAACTGGCTAATTAAGGAAGCTGCTTGATGCATGTCCAATTAATTGTGGTAGGTAATTAGACAACTAAAACAACCCTGAGGAAAGTGCGGTGGATGTGGCCATGGGTCCGTCCTACAAATGGGTGGTCCCGGTTGGCCAGGAACTTTTCTCAATGAAATGGATAGCAGGGAACTTCACTTGAAGGAAACAAACAGCAAGGAACGTTGACCTAGAATCTAGGTTACTAGAATCCGATTTATGTTGTTTTAGGGGAACGGAATGGGACTATGCCTTACAGGCAGAGAAGTCAACTTTGCATCCCTCTCGTTTCCCATTCTCCTTGAACCAAGTGCAGCATGAATCCGCTTTGACCCTGACGTTTCTGCGTAAAGTAGTTCGCCTTGGGTTCGATGCTAGCTACCGTTTTAGGAAATTAATCATTAGGGAAAACCCTAACTCAGGTCGATCCTAAGTGGGAACGGCCGGAATACTTCCGCTATGTGACAGACTCGGAAAGACCTAGATCGCAAACCCCGTAACATTCCATGGGAGTGCCAGCCAGAGCCTTCTAGACCCTCTTTCCGATGGGCTGCTAAGACATGTCCTGTAAGGGAACAGGTGGACATGTTACATAGAGATCAAAGTAGAATTCTAACTTGGTTGTCCCCTACTCTAGATCTAATGGGGATGAAGATTGGCCATTGTATTTGGTGAGGATTGTCCTAGCTCTCCTAATCAGAAGCATTTGGCTACCCATTTAAGCCATGTTAGCCAATGTAAGCATGCTGCCCATTATATCCATAATACCCAATGTATACATGCTGCCCATTGTGACTATGCTACCTATTAAATGCATGCTTTCCATTAGGACCTTGCTTTTCGTTATATGCATGTTTTCTAGTAAGGCCATGTTGCCCATTATGTGCATGCTATTCATGAGTATCAATTTCCCATTTTTGCCATTGTGAGGCTAAAAGCGACTCAAAAGTGGGGGCTAACTTCTATGTTGAGGTGCATAGAGAAAGCACTCATCATTAGTTCTTCATTCCTATTAGATGGTTCACACACTTCAAAGTTGCTGATGGGAAGGGCTCTACTTCCAGTAATACTAAGTTGCAAGTTTGTATTGGGGGGTGGAGTGAGTTGCCTTGAATTAGGTTGATAATTACAATTTGGGGGTGGAGTGGCCTTCCTTGATTCAGGTAAACTTTGTATGATGTCTCCTCTTGCATTAGGGTTTGTTATAGGTGGATTTATCACACCTTGACATCCTTTAGCTATAGTAATGCCAAATTATTGTGAGGACTTAGACTTGAATAGAGATTTTCCCTAGATACATAGGTCACTTGTAATTACAATTGTATCTCCTCCACTCATGTAATGGTAGTATCTATATTAGTGAGAGGAACACTACTCAAATAGACTTGGATGTTGAAATCCAATCCATGTAGGAAATATTGTAGTTGGGCAGTAGATGGAATGGTAATAGAGGCTTGCAATTTGTGAAACATCTCCTTCAATTTCTTATCATAAGCTCGAGCATTCTCATGAGGTTCTTGACATGTCACATTCAAAACATATAGCCAATATTGATCGCCTCTCTCAGGGACAAACTCTACTCGAAAGGCCATATAAAATAGATCTATCATAGTTATGGTTTTGGCTTCTAAGCCATGATACCACACCATAGATTCTCCTTTCAAAGTCATATTAAAGAACATCATAGGATGTCCTTTTTCTTGGATTCAACAATTAAACATTAACTTTTGGAACTCACTAATAATATGGAGTTCCGCATCCTTCTCTACTAACCCATTAAAAATGGGTAGGGAAAAACCAAACCTTAGCAAATTGGCCATTCATGTAGGTATCACACTTTGTTGTGCCATCATGACAAGTGGGTTTACTCTAGGGGTTTGTACTAGAGGGGTTACACTCCCACTCAAAGTGGACTGACTTTTTAGGGAAATGGGATAACTAGAGTATCCTCCTTCCCCTGACGGACTAACTAGGATATTAATTGGGTCAATAAGATCTCTTACTTTAGCAATATTGGACTCTTGTACTTAGGAGAATACCTCCCAATGATCTCTGCTCTCCTTTTAGACCTTTTAGCTCCTTCTTATTGTTGAATCTCAGCTTGACGGTTTCTATCGAGATATATTGGATCTATCTCCACACTTTTTGACATATACTAACTAACTAGGTCCCTATTAGCCAAGGTTCAAAAACCACCACTTATTAGTGTCTCTAGGCAAACACACCACCTATCGGCACCTAAAACAGGCCTGACACTAGCTCTAAGGCTCTAGCCACTTGGGCTCCTATACTCTCCAAACAACCCTCACAACCTTGTGGTGGCCAAGAGTGTCTAGATAATACAAAATGATCTATCTATCAAATGCATTTGTAGACATGAGTACCAAAATGTAGTCCAATGTACTACCCATCTCGACTCTAAGCAAAGGTAGTATCCCATGCAGAGAGGTGACTAACATCTCACACACAAGTAGAGCACCCTCCTAGTTAATTATTGTGGCTCCTATGACTCTCTTACAGCCCAACGATTGGACATGCCATCTCAAACATAGAGAATAAACATGACAAAATCCTCTCATGATATATATAATGATCAAGGAATATTTCAACCTCACATAACGTCTCTCCAAAGATCAACATACTACCCTATAACAAAGGAACCTCACACCCTCGGTGTAGGTCACAAGTAGTCATACAAGTACTATGCATCTAGGGTTTTCCTTTTGATACCATGCTCAAATGCAAATGCAACGTGTATGAATCATTGTGCTCAAATAATTTCAACTATAAATAAGCCATATGTTGTGTGAAAATAACCTTTCTATGGTTTCATTTCTCTAACGCTATGTTACATTGTAGAGGGACAACCCATGTTACTATTCCTCTTTAGACTTAAATAAAATGAAGCCTAAATGGCATAATATGCAATGAAATCAAAACTCATTCAAATCTTATATCTTTTTAGTCATTTTCCTCTATCTCTTAGGTTTTGCTTTCGTACATAGGTGTGAAAGGGTTTTGTCATATTTTTTGTATAAATAAGCAATAAATGCGCATTTTCACACACAAATGGAGGTAGATTGAGGCAAATCCTCATGCCCTACCCTCATTATATATCCATGCATACTCTTTTAAATTTTTATAACTTTTTTGTGTATTAAAACAAAATTTTCTCTTCAAAAAGACTGTTTTCATAAAAAAATTCACTTATTTGAACATAAATGATTAAAATTTTCTTGTTTTTTAAAATAAATGTGACTAGTATGACTATGGTCCATCAACATATCCATGCAAACAACATCAAACCCATCAAAATCTCAAATTCTATATCTCAAATTTTGTGGTTATGACTCAAATTGCTCCTCCTCTTGATTTAAAAATTGCAAGAAGCCATGGCCCAAGCTGCTCCTCCTCTTGATTTAATTGGTTACTAAATGCCATTTCATGGGATTGAAGGGGTGCACCAAAAAATGTCTCCCCCTTCCTTGAGAATTTTTAGTAATGCCCCTTCTTAATCACTAATTAGAAAATAACCGATTCATTTTCCTTACATTTGCAATGTTGGCAAGTGGTTTGCTTAAAATAATCAGAGGCCCAAATGAAATCAGAATTGAAATCTGAAAACAAAGGCACATTCATGGCATCGAAAACTACTATCTTCACCTCTTGGACACTATTTTTGGCTTTTGAATTATGTAGCTACTTTATAGCGCCAAACCCCTTGTGGTCATTAAATGGGGAATCAAAGGACTCCGATTGAGGACTTGCATTAGATTTCGGCTGTCAAAATGCACCTAGGAAAACTCTAGCTTCTTGATTTGTGATCGACACATTTTCCACAAAAAATGCCACTTTTACAGCTCTTGTGCCACTTTTGGGCTTTAAATGAGCTTTCACACTATATTATGATAACTATATTATATATTATTTTGCCTTATATTATGTATTATAATTTATATACATGCATAATTACATGTATATATATAATCATGTTATATTATAATTATAATATATTTAATCATATTATAATACATTACCCCCAAACTCTTACATATTATGTGTGTGTGTGTGTGTGTACACATGCGTATTATCATAACTATGCTATATTTGAGTATTTATATCATGTGTTATATCATATATAATATGTTTAATTTATATATTATGATTATCTATAGTAAGCAATATATTATATATGATTGATTATATGTCTTAAATATCAACATTAACAAACATAATTATATATACAGTATTAATAACACATTAGTATGAATAACATGATATGGAGTATATTGTATATTATAATATATATACTTTAACACATATAAATGTATGTGTGTGTGTGTGTGTCTCTCTCTCTCTCTCTCTCTACACACACACATAGAGGCTTTAGCCTTTTCTTTGAGAGAGAAAATTGAAGCTACTTTGTTCCATTCAACTTGCATTAAGTTACATATTTGTGTCTTAAAATCAAATCTTCAAAACTATATTACATATTAAGGTGTGTTGTATATTGAGGCTATGTAAAGACCATAAGCTATAATGAAGTGAAAAATAAACACTTATTTTTAAAGAGAGAATATGGGAAAAATACTCTAGCCACACTTGCATGAATATAAGATGTAAGAGGATTATTTTTTTGAGCATTCATTGAGTAATACAAATCCTCTTTAACTCCAACCTTCTTGCCTTCACCTTCCATGGCTTCCTCTTCTTTTTTCTCTCATCTTTTTGTCTTTCTCCCACTATTTTTAGTATTTCTCTCTCCTCTCAGTCCCCTTTCTTACAAGTGGTATATCAGATCTTAGGCTTTTGGTCCATTTGATTTCTCCAATTTCCATTTACATTTTCATATTTTACTTCAAAAAATCCAAGGTAGTAGGTACATCAGATATAGGCTGGGGACTTGAAGGCCTTTTACATGAAGTAGTGACAATATTGGAAGCTCTAATAGGAGTATTTGACAACTTTGGCATCATTGGGCCAAAATAATAGGTTGTGGACCAATTTTCAATCAACTTGACAAGCAGTTTGGAGAAAGGAGGCTAACTAGGATCAATGGATCTATAAGCTATCACTACTTTTGAAAGTACGAAGTCTCTTTCCCTTTCCTTAATATTTGTTCTAGATTCCATGGAGTCCTTGGCATGTACCAAGAATTCAACACTTGAATCAACTTCTATTCTTCATTTTCTTCAAGGTCATAACCGTTGTCATCCAAGATGGAGTAGTTCAAAACAGCCCCATAGATTGGAGTACAATTTTTGCACTACTACAGGGTTGAATTTTCAACTATTACACTTTGAATCATGTCTTCAGTGCTTCTCCTAGCCTTTGGTCAATTGAAATCAATAGGAATCCTCAACATTTGATCATTCTTCTTCATGTTCCAACTCCTACAAACCTTATGCACAGTAGCCATGAAAGATTTGGTTGCAAGCTTTAAGTTCTTAGTAATTTCTTGAATATTCTAATCTATTTCAGCTTGGGGATTCATCTACATCAAGCTTTCTTAGAGAAATTGAAGACAGTGAGCAAGATTCCATCAATGGAGCTTCCATAACTTCAATACTTGGGTAAATGGTTCCAATGCATCAATTTCTTGCCTTTCATTCTTGAAGATTAGCCCAAATCTTCCAAGGAGTGAAGATTGATGGTTTTTTAAGATACATTTGTAATTGAGAAGCATTCTCAAGCATTGGGAGTGTTCAAGCCTTCCACAACTCATTGGAAAAGATATTACCCTTCCATTCTTAATCTCTTCATTCATCCTTTTGTTGAGCTTAATCCATTTGCTAGAGATTAAATATTTAGAATCTTCATCAAATTTCACTTCAAATCATTGTTAGAATGAGTCTCTTGATCAAAATAGTGAATTAGAAGTCTCTTTATGCATTCTTTTATTGTTATTTGGCTTGAATCCTACCTAGGGAAGCTTGATTAGGAGTGAACTGATCTCTACAAATTTTATTGGTATTCCCCTAACTTGTATGACCCAACCTATGTCGCACCCACCTCATATAGAGTGTTAACCACTCTTTGTGGCCGATCCATGGAAGAGCACGTCAAAGGACACCTATATCTTGATCGTCTCTTGACCGAAGAAGAGCTATACATCGCTAGCTGTGTCGATTTTGGCGATTTCCTAATGGATGTCCTCACTTATATCACACACTTAAGTACTCGACCCTTCGATCTAGATTGCAAGGCTCAGCTAGAGTATAACCCAAAATTCTATACTTGGCGCATGCACAAGTAACCCTTATATCTGAATGATGAATGCCCTTGACCTCCTAACCTTCAATCCTAGGAAGGATTCTTCTCAATCTAGAAGGGGAGATTCTTGGTAAAATTGATAAAAGAGAGTTAGTATTATTATAATGGATAGTGAGTCATTGATCCAAGAGATAATATCCACTCCAATCCTTGCTCTATTTGATTGATCCTTTCCTTTTCAATCATAATTTTCAAATCTTATTTGCTTAGAGTAGCATTATTTTTAAATTTTCTATATGTTTAGAATGGGCCAAAAGCATGAAGGTGATTGTGTTTAAATTTCAAGAATTTTCTAAAAAAAATTATGATTTTTATTTTTATTTTTAATGGTTTAATGAAATTTTATTTATATTTTACAAGTTTTGCCAAATTTTTAAATGATTTTTGTTGGTTTTTTTTATTTATGGGATTAAAATAATCAAAGTCGGGATAGCGAGGTACTCGACAATAGCTGCGTGTGAATGATAGTTCAGTGGCACGGGTGAAATGAGACGACTGACCTCAATATGAGGCAACGTTACTAGATTGAGGTGCTACAAGAGTATGACTTTGAGATCAGATATAGACTTGGGAAGGAAAATGTGGCCACTAATGCCTTAACTTGTAAAGTGTTCTTCAACTCTCTCATTATGGAGAAACCTTCGACGACTAGATCACTAGCCACCATGGTGTGAATGCCAAGCAACCCTATCCTCAAATTGGCTACGGAAGAATCTAAACATGATCCACAATATCAGAAAATGATAAAGGAGATTCTAGAAAAGGACCAAAGTTCCAAACTCAATGTTAAATACCAAGAGTACTTGATGGGACCTAAAACGGGCCGGCACTGGCTCATGCACTAGCCGGATCTCTATCATGCGCTCAACAACCCCACGGCCTCGTGGCCAGGAGCGTGGATGACACATAAATCATCTTCCTAAACATCTTGCGTTTGTATCACGTCTCATAGTCCAACTCTAACCCAATTAACACTCCTCAAAGGGAGTCCCCAACACATTGCCAAATAGCACGAAGTACAAACATAGGAGGTCCTCCCACGGTTGACTGCCGCTACCTCTCTGCGACTCTCCTACATCTTGGGGATTGGCCCCTCAATACGTCGCTAAACATATATAACACTATATCGCACACATTTCCACTCAAGGTACCAATTGATCGTATCCAGGAATGTACCATTTTCCTCACTTTCTTTCCCCTTAGACCCAACGCCTAGCCTACAGCTCGGACAACCTTACTCACTCAACGTTGGTCATGATCTAGAAAGCAATTGCCATGTATCCAGGAGATATTGTCTGATATCTTTTAAATTTCATGCTTCATGCAAATTGTGAATGTCCATGTGCTCAAAACAATTAAGACAATCAGCATTGTGCTTAGTGCAAAAGCATTCTTTCAATGAATTTAACTATCACTCGTATGCGGCGTTGCATGAACCTAGCACCGAGGAACCCTCGTGCTACTAGGTTCCTCAATTTTTAAATATCGACCAACCTAAATGGTATGCATAAAAACCAGCAAGCTTTTCATCATTTCATTCAACATTTAAACACCTTTTATACATTCTACTCCCTCACCCGTTTAGGTTGTGCATGGTGCATAGGTTTAGGGTTCATTTTCCACATTTTTATTGTATAAAAAGCAATAAAAACTCACTAGAACATAAAGGTAGGGTTGAACTGAGGCTAAATCTCATACTTCAAACCCCCCATACATCCACAAACATGGATCTTATTTTTCCTTAATTTTTGGCACTCAAAATCTATTTTTTCCCTATTTTTCTCCATTTTTCCTATTTTTCTTGTATTTTTTGCAATATTAAATGACTGAAAATTCAAAATGATTGATGGGCTGTGGCCCTTAGGTTCATTTGCAGCAAAAATAAAAATTTAATTGGTGTGTCTTATTATATTTTCCATTGATATATCAAAAACACCCAATTTTCCCATATTTTGTGTATTTTACGGGTTTTACACTATTAATTTCATCCACAACACTTATGATTTTCTGATTTTCTGAGCATAAACTGATCAAAATCATAGCAAACAACAACATAATGCATAATCATCCCATGGGAACAAGTATTCATGAAGCAAATTGCATAAAACATCAATTTCCTTTGTAAAAATGAGATTACCGTTCTTTGCGGGTTGCGGGGTTTTATTTGCCATATCTCGGGACTGATTTCCAGCCACCATTAATGCTCATGACAGTCCACAAACAGCAATCTTCCTTCCTCTTGAACCACGGAGCAATCCGGTCTTCATTGGACAAGCATCCCTCATCCATTCCTCTTCTTCTTCTTCACCACATGAATCTGCCCTTAGGGGAGAGAGAGGGAGGAGAGAGAAAGACTGAAATCAGAATTCTTCATAGAGACCGCCATTGGAGGAGCAAAGCACGGTGATAGAGTCAGCATCCAGGAGGGATTCAAGCCCCATAATCGATTGGGGGGGTTATTCATAGCCAGCCATCACCCTCTCCATGCCATGAAGCACAAATTTTGGGCGCCATCTTCCTCCACGTTTTTTCATCCCTCATTCTCTCTCCACGTTTTTTGCTTCATAAGGTGCATAAAATTTTTGGGGGGTAAAAAGGCATGCTCAATTTTGGCCTCCCAAGTGTCCACCTTTTCATATCTTGACCATTTTGTGGCCATTTCCCCGTCCGGACTCCGAATTGAGCTCTGAAAAATCTTGGGCATCCGGCTCGGCATCCCGCATTGGCTGGAAACTCTTGTTAACCTGCACGATAGTCTGAAAATTTATGAAAAATCAACAAGTGTCGCTCGGGCGCCTTTAAAGCACTTTGGCGCTTAAAATCGTCCTAGATCGAGTCGCCGCCTTTGACATTGAGTATTTTTCCCTTGATATTCGTAATTTTTAGCTATTTTTAAGCACTTCTCGGCACCGAAATTCCGCTCTCAGTACTCTGTCTATGAAGGCCTAGTCTACTTTAGGACAAGACTATGTATTCCTTCGAGCCAAAGACTTAAAAAACGGATACTTTGGGAAGCACATGATTCCCTTTCTTTGGTCTCCAGCAGGATATGCCAAGAATCTTAACATGGTTAGAAAGAGCTATCATTGGTGGAGAAGACTTAAGGGGGATGTGCTCAAATCTTTGGTCTCCAGTAGGATATGCCAAGACTCTTAACATGGTTAGGAAGAGCTATCATTGGTGGAGAAGACTTAAGGGGGATGTACTCAAATCTATCACGGAATGTTTGTCTCGCCAATGCATCAAGGATCAACATGGACTTCATTGTTGGGTTACCTCTAGTTCCAGGTGGGTACAACTCAATTATGGTTATGGTAGATATGCTCACCAAGGTTGCACATCTCATCCTAGTAAAGAGACAAATTAAAAGGATTCAAATATTGCCAAACTGTTCATTAAGGATATATTCAGATTCCATGGTCTACCTAAAAGGATCATTAGTGATCGAGACTCCCTTTTCGCATCTCATTTCTGGAGAGGGATATTTGAAGCTATTAGGACTCGGCTGTGTTTTAGTACAGTCTATTATCCTCAAACTAATGGCCAAACAAAAAGGATCAATCAAGTGATTGAAGATATGCTTAGAGCATATTGCTGTCATGAACCCAAGAAGTGGATCCAATATCTACCCTTGGTGGAGTTCACCTACAATGCTTCCTTCCAGCAAAGAACACAATATTAGTGAGTTTGGGAATCTCTCAATTTCCATTTTTTAAATACTAAAAAGGTAGCACCAGGATAACATGCTCATAAGTTTCTCAAAACCATATGATGTGACCTATCATTTGAAAGTGCTTGAAAAATAGAATCTATTGAGCTATAGAGCGCTCGATTTGGAGTTATAGTGTTCAAGTTATGATAAATCCAAACATTTGACCATGTATCCCAAACTTATGGGAAATTTCCATATTCCCCAATATGTGTTAAAGCATTCAAATGATACCTGTCCAAGCATTATACGAGCATGATTTCCATTCACCATTAAATTTATCGACCCCTACTTTAAGGGTAAAGGCTTTCAAGAAGATGCTAGAAGAAATGGATGAAGAGATTAAGGCCATTAGGTAAGACATCAAAGCTGCCAAGGATAGGCAGAAGGCTTATGCAGATTTGAACATGCAAGAGCGGCTCTTCAAGGAGGGGGATATGGTTTTCATTCGTGTATGACCCAATAAGAGTTCCTTATCCTTGGGAGAGTTTGAAAAGCTTAGTCCAAGGTATTGCAGACCTTACAGTATCCTCAAAAGCCTAGGACCTAATGCTTACAAACTTTAACTCGTTGAAAATGTACAAGTTCACAACGTATTTCATGTTAGTCTACTAAAGAAATATGTGCCTAATCTTAGCCATGTATTGAGTGATCAACAAGTTGTAATGCCTATCCAAGGAGTCCTTGAGCTGTAGCCTTTAGCCAAATAAAATCATAGATACTAGGGAGAGACAATTGAGGAGTAGAACCCTTAGAGAATACCTTGTCCAGTGGAAGGATTATCCTGAAGAAGATCCTGCATGGATAGATGAGAATACTCTTCATCAACAATACCCATGGTTTCTCTCAAGATGAGGACATCTTGATTTCTCTAAGGGGAGGAGGATGTAATACTTCCACACAATTAAAAATTAGTTGGTTAGTTCAAAAGTTAGTTAGTCAATTAATAAGTTAGTAAGGTTACTAACTAAAGACTAACTAAAGTAAAAACTAAATAACATTAATAACTAACAATTTTTATTTAATTAAAAATATAAAAAAAACCAAGGGTTGTAATGTGATATTTTTCCTGGATATTAACAAGGACCGCAACCACCCTTCACGGAAGTTACAACGTGAACGAGAGTTATGAGCCATATTAATCACTAGTGTTAATGTGAATAGTATGGATGGTCCAAAAATATTATATTTTTGGGAAAAAATTAACATATTTTAGATATTAATTATTGTAAATATCCTAAAAAGCTATGGAGATTTCTAGAACAAGATGTCATGTAAAAAAAGAAAGTGGTTTTTTTCAGCTTGTTTTGGAGATTTAAAGTTTATAGAGACGATAAACAACACTTTGAACAAAAAACCCCATTTTGGAGCCAATGGAACCATTGGATTTATGATTTGAGCATCAGATCACTAATTTTTTCAAGATCCCCTCCACAAAGAGCTCTTCTTCTCAGCCACAAACCTTCTCTAATTCAATTATAAATATGAGCCATGGGGAGCACATTAGAGATGCACAAGTAGACCCCGAGAGGCTGGTGCGAGAGAGAGGTAGAGAGGGAGGTAGAAGAATACCCCTCCAAGAGACTGCGAGAAGGAGAGAGAGAGAGAGAGACAGAGACAGAGAGAGAGAGAGAGAGAGAGAGAGAGAGAGAGAAGAGTTACCCGAGAGGCTATGAGGGAGAGAGTTAGCTCAATTCCCCCTATCTTGGTCTTCGACTAAGTCATCTTCTCTTACACTCTCCCGTCTCAAATCCATTTTATCTCTTGATTTCACTTGCTGACAATGGCCCCCAAGTGAAAGATATCTCTAAACGTTGAAACTTCCACCACAACCAACGGGACCACGAACCAAAGGGCCGCAACTACGGGAAACACTTCTCTTATGAATCACATGAACCCCATTGTATTAGGGAAAATAAATTGGGAGAAAATAATGTTTACATTAATTATTGCAACTTAAGTAAGCATGTTTTGAGATAATGAGCATACTAGGAAAATTTTATTCATCGCATTCATCTTGGGTGATCAATTAAAATTGCACTTAGAAGCCATTAAATTGCACATAAATTGCATGGAAATTTTATATATATATATATATGTAATTTTTTAAGAATACACGTTAAACTATAATTAAGCTAGATAGATTTCATTCATCCACATCTGTTTGCTTGGTTGAAATAATAGGAAATCCTATTATATCTCACAAAACATAGATTGAACTATTGATAGAATACGTAGGATTTCTAGGAAGTTGAAAGAATTTCAAACCCTAAAGAGTTGAAGGATTCTTCTCAAGGCCCATCTTGCATGAAGTTGAAAGGAATTCAAAGTCCTTAAGTAACTATATGAATTACGCGACAAACCCTAATTCAAATGAATACATAGAGTTTTGTCGTAGGGAAGCCAATGTCCCAAATTCCAATCAATATTGCAAGGATACTCCTTCATTCAAAAAAATAAGGAAACTAAATTAGGTTATCTCTAGAAATCTCGAATGATAATGGGGATAAAGCCGAGACTAGATGCTATCGCATCAAATTGGAATTTCCTTTGGCAGAGAGAACAAAGAATTTTTTGGTACATATTGTGCACTTTTACTTGTGTTTGTAGTTAGGAATACCTATTTGGAAAAGGATTCATCTAAGAAAGGAATTGATAAGAAGAAAATCTTTCAAATTTGATTCAGGTTGAAACACTTGGGAAAGGCGTGTTGAGTACCCCTAGCTAGCCACCAACCCTATCCAAGGGGGTTTTTGATAGGCACCTTGGGAATGTGGATCGAACCCATTGTGAGAGGTCTCTCTGTAGAAACTTTTGTTCGTAGGAGGATGCTCAGGTGCCAAGGGGGGCTTTGGCTATAAATCCCCTGCCTCCGAGTCTTGCTCAGATGGTCTACGTGACTTGAGAAGGAATCTTGAGGCCCTATTACTAGAGCAAGGGTGAAAACTTGGAGGAAAATAAGACTCATCCTTACAGATTGCGGGAATCATCCTATGGATAGGATTTGTATCTCTGTTGAAAATTTAATATAAAGTTTACTTTCAAGGAATTTTTCTGATTTGTTTTCATGTTAGTGCATAAAAGTACGTAAAGGAACATGTGACTAACGGGTAGGAAATTGCTTGTATGTAGTATCACTAATGTGCCCTTAGGTAAGTAGAAAACTAAAGTTATCAAGGGAAGCAGTGTCAGAGGGGTTTTTGTCGAAAGGTCAAATCCACCGGGGATCAGAGGTAGAAGGAAGTAGAGATAGGAGATAGAAGAGAAGAAAGAGAATACACAAGTGGTAAACACGACAAAGACAAAGCACAATGAATTGAATCAATATGTATTGAAAGAACCTAGAATCTTTGCACTACTCAGAAGCAATCTCTAGACATTAGTTCTCCTGGAGCTCCTTCGTAGGACAAAATGTACATCGAAATTACAACTTCTTCTCTGCTGCTCGGAACCCAAATCTGATGGCTCCGTTGGCTCTGAAAGGGGGGTAAAACCCTAGGACACCTGATCACGGATCTCCTAGATCACTCCTTCTTTTTCTTTCAGTTCAATCTGCAGTTTTTAGCCTGTTTACAGCGATCGTGACGCGCGCGATTTTGTCAATCTATTCTTCTTGTGAAAATCCCCTAATTGGTTGAAAAAACCACTATCTTTTTGCATGCCATTCTAATCTAGAAGCTTCTCTACATTTTTAGATTTTTACAATAAATAATATCAAATATAGACTAAAATTATCCAAAATTCTAGTATTTTTGGATCATCCATGCAATTCGCACTAATACTAATGACTGAGATCAAATTGACTCTCTTGATTAATAAGAAGTCGGATGATGATGCATTCCATACTTTTTCACATCGTGTCCTCATAACATCACGATATCCATCCCCTCTGAACCTGCACATCCTTCGGTATGTGCCAAAATCCTAGTTGTCACCAGATTCTAAGTCCTCCTCATCCTCTGCAACCATATCCTTTACTTCTTCATCTTCCATATCTTCCTAGCTAGCCCCTGTATCAGGACTACTATTTTCTTCCAAATATGGCAATTCATAGGTAGTAGATTCTCACCTTTTGAATAATTTGATTATTTTCCCTACTACCGGAAGTTTGATGGCTGTCCCATCCAGCTCATTTAATGCATAAGTAGCATTATCAAACACCTATCTTACCACATAGGGTCCAAACCATCTTTTGGAAACTTTACGCATGGCACTATGCTGGTTATCTAAATTGCTATCACAAACCAATACAGAATCCCCATCTTGTATGATCCTTACTGCCCTTAACTTTGCAGTTGCTGCCTCTATGTCTTCTAACTTTCTTTCCAACTGTCTAATGCGTAAGGCCAACAACTCCTCTCAATTCAACTCCTCCTCCCAAGGTAACACACTCCATGTGACTGCCATCTCTTCTATCGACATGATAGGTTTTTGACCATACATAAACTCTACAGACATATATCTTATAACAACACTATGAGTTGTTCTGTCAGCCACAAAGCATAAGGGAGCAATCGTGGCCACTCTTTTACCTTCTCTCCACATGCTTTTGCCAATGCCTTCACAATAGGTGGGTGACCTCTTTCACTTTTTCCATTTCCTTCAGGGTTATAGGCTGAAGTTAAAGCAATCTTTATCCCCAACAGTGCAAAGAAATCGTGAGCTTTATCTGCATCCAACTCACCCCTATCTGCTGTAATTTTTCCCACACAGCCATACCAACAAAAGATCTCTTCTAAGAGAAAAGTACACATCATTTGTTGTCTTAGTAGGTAAAACTTTCTCTTCCTCTTGATTAGTCAAGTCTTGTCAAGAATCGCATGGTGGGGGGATTTGCTCAAGATGCTGCGCCGAACACACACAGAATGCACAAGGAGAAGCTCACTCAAGAGACAAGAAGAGAGATGGAGGCCAAAACATTTTCTTGCTTGTTTCTTCTTCTTCTTCCACACACTTTTCAATGTACATAAAGTATAGATAAGATACAACATAAAGGAAAGTGGCCTACTAAGTCAAACAATGCATAACAGACTACACTAGTCGACTGGCGCTATAACTATGCCAGCTGCAAATAGGTATAACAACCTGAATATAATAAGTAATGAGTCAGTGGCCATGTAAGAGTCATAATGAACACTGATGTTGATGGGACCTAAAACGGGCCGGCACTGGCTCAAGCACTAGCCGGACCTCTATCATGCACTCAACAACCCCATGGCCTCGCGGCTAGGAACGTGGATCAACTGCTTAGAAATTTTTCTTTCTTTTCTTTTCTTTTGATAGGGGTTAGAACCCCTTTTTACACACCTTCGTATTTATTTATTATCTTGTCAGATATTCAGGTTTTTTTTCCCTTTATCCTCTTTTTTTTTTCGACAGGCTTCTCTAACTGCCTCACAACTAACAGGAACTCCTAGAACGACTGCCTAGAAGGTTAGCAGAACAGGGTTACTAGGACCCTCTTCTAAAACAGGTCTTTTGACGCTTAGCAATGTCTCTACAGGAGGCAATGACTACTCCGACCTCCCTCAAACATACTAAACCGAAATCTCGGGACTTTATGCCTTGGACGCCGGTCCCCAACAAAATCGAAAAACCCCTTTAACAAGTACTCAACCACATATATCAAACAACCACAGTACTCATAAAGGAAAGATATAACTGGATAGGGCCACAAGAATCTTCCACGCAACAAAATGCACCTTCCAAGCTCGTCTTCAAACATGTCTAGCACAAAACTCAACCAAGAAACCATTAACCGCACCTGTACTAAACAGACAACTGGCCCTCTTGGCCTAATGAAATAAAACACTTCACTACAAAACTAAATCGGCCCTCTTGGCCTAATGAAATTAAACAAAGTAACGCCTACACATCCTTCCCTGGAAGAAACCCGATATACAATAAGAGGCTCCCTCCCAAGGAGGAAAAACAGGCTCGTAGCCCTAAACTAAATGCATGAGGTTATGACCCATCCCTCCTGCATAGATAGCAAGAGGCGTACACATAATATGTTGTCTAATCATCCTATGGGTCCCAGATAGTAATGGTAGATTGGTCTCGACTACTCTCTACATCACCCATATCAACCATCATCTGCCATATATTGCATGTTCTGATAACATCCCCCACAAGTGGCCGGGTCCTGTTTCATCATTGATCACAATATCCAAACTAGGACCACAATTAAAGAAGAGGTCTTCCTCATAAGCAAGATTTGCTAATGAATCCGCAAACTGATTCCAGTAACGTAGAATCAGCTGAAAAGACACTCTCTCAAACTCCTCTAGTAGGGTCATAGCAGTCCGATGATACATACAAAGAATGGGATTCCGCACTGTGTATGTCCCATCTAGGTGATTTAGGATCAACTGGGGATCCCCTTTTACTAACAATCGACGAATACCACCCTGCTTGGCAATATGCAGTCCCATAATCAAGGCTTTATACTCTGCCATATTGTTAGTGAATCCTACTCCGAGATAAGCAGCTAACTTCATCGTCACTCTATGTCGGGGGTCTCGGATTACTACTCCCACACTTCCTTTTCTATTAGGGCCCCTGGAAGCTCCGTCAAAATATAATGTATACATCCACAATGGGTTTACACAGCCGGCCATCACAAACTCCTCTATTCGTAGTTATGATAATCAAAGTTTAGCATGTTGAGAGGATGAATTGACGGCTCCATCCCACCTTCTTCATTGAACTCAACAGGGATACTCATCAACAGTCGTAGACAGTGATGGCAGAAGACTTTAATCTCCCACACAAAGGTTCCGTCCTCTTGCTCAATCACCTTATATCCTTTGCTCCACCAAATGAGTTTCCCCTGATGGTATCTTTGCTCCAGATATGGGTGCTCCAAATAAGGGATTAACCGACCCATCAACCGACTTTTAAGCTCTTCCGCAGGTCTCAAATCATTCCTAGCATGGACCTGCAATGCATTTCCTTTGTATTAGCAGACTTAGAAATAGTAAGGTTTAATCTTATTAAGATTAACCTTATTCTTAAACTCCACTCCCTGTAAATCAGCTAATAGGGTTGTAGACTTATTCTTCCCTAACCTAACGATTTTGTAGGGTCCATCCCATTTAGGCTCCAATTTTCCTGGGAAAAGCTCCCTATGCGCATCATAATATAAAACCAATTGTCCCTTCTTAAAGGTGTACTTCTTCGCTTTTAGATCATGCAACTGTTTCATGCGACGTTTAGCCACCTCTTGGTGTAATAGGCTTTGCAACTTAATTTCATCCAGGTGTGCTAAGGTTGTAAATCTCTCTAATAGGGCATCCTCATTACCCAAAGAATGGTTTATTGCAAATCTAATGGTCGGCAACTCATTTTCCAAGGGTAAAACGCACTCTTCACCATAAACTAGTTTGAACGGCGTGTGGCCAGTGGCTCGCTTAAACGTGGTATTATATGCCCATACTGCCACATACATCTTCTTATCCCAATCGCGTTTCTTTTCAAATACGACTTTCGATAGGATATCCACAAGCTGCTTGTTGGTACTTTCAACCTGCCCATTCACCTGCGGATTATAAGGAGTCGTTTTGTTGTGCTTGATCTGCCAAGCCTTTGTCAAGCTTTTGATCACCTTATTCAGGAAATGGGTTCCACGGTCCGACACCAATTCTTTCAGTGGACCAAAATGACATATTATCTGCTCTAAAAGGAAACTAGCAGTTTCTTTAGCATCATCTTTCCTTGTTGCACGTGCTTTTGACCACTTTGTGAAGTAGTCAGTTGCTACAATAATATACCTCTTTTGCGCAGTCCATGACGGAGTAATAGGACCCACAAAGTCTATTCCCCACTTCTCAAATGGAAGTATCGCCATAATAGGGGTGAGTGGTCTTTTCCTATTCTCTCAACTATCATGTCGTTGACAAATATCGCATCTCTTAACATACGCAAACGCATCCTGGAAGATGGCATGCCACCAATAACCTGCTCTTAAAGCCTTTTGTGTTGTAAGCCGTCCTGCAAAATGGCCTCCGCAAGCAGAATCATGGCACTCTTCCAAAATGAATGGCACCTCATCAGGTATCACACATCGCCGATAGATGTCATCAACCCCTTGCCGATATAATGTACCCGCGATCAAGGCAAACTTTAATGCCTGCTGCTTAATTTTCCTTCTCTCAGCTTTAGATAGTTCGGATCCAGCCTCTCCTGTCAATAAATAATGCATTATTGCAGCGTACCAGGAGGGAATAGACGCCGTATCTATTTTAAATAACAACTCCATATCACTACCTTTAGCCACAGATTCTTTCAGCTCCCCAAAGTCCACAAGACATTCCACGATGCCTTGCAACCTTGGTGGCTTACTCCTGATCTCATAATCAAATTCTTGCAAAGTGATTAACCACTTTGCTAGACGATCAGGCAGATGTAGCTTATTCATCAATAGTCGAAGCCCCTCCGCCTTCATATAAAGCACAACTTTCTCATAGAGAATATAATGCCTGAATTTCTTGGTCCCAAAGACCATCGCCAGTCACAACTTCTCCATGTAGGTATAATTGATCTCTGAAATGCCCAATTTCCGACTAGCAAAGGCTATCGGATGATACTACTTCTCTTCCCAAATTTGGGCTAAACAGCAGACAGCTGATACTATGCATGGTGGCTATTGAAAATATATAGAACACCTCACCTCTTTTAGGTGCTTTTAAAACAGGTGCTTTTACTAGCTCTTGCTTCACATCCTCGAAAGCTACCTTACAAGGGTCGCTCCATACAAACAAATAGCTAAAGGACAATAGATTTGTAAGCGAAAACGTTCTTTCTGCCAAGGCGTTTATAAATCTACGGTAATAACCAACCGAAGACAGAAAGCTATGAACTTCTTTCGGAGTGCGTGGTGGACCCATGGCAACTATGACTTTGACCTTCTCGGGATCTGTCGCAATACCTACTGAACTGACCATATGGCCTAGCAATAGCCCATAAGGTACTCCAAAAACACACTTCCGTGGGTTTAGGGCAATGCAAAATTGTCTACAGGGCTCAAAGCATTTTCTTAAAATGATCAACTGCCTTCCTCTCATGGTGGCGGCCCCTAAGTCATCAATAAACACCTTCAACTCTGTAGGGGATATGTCACCGAATGTCCTATCTGCTGTTCATTGCCACGAACCAGGTGCATTGCATAAACCAAAGGCCATCACATGGTACGCAAAAGTACCAAAGACAGTAATAAAAGTTGTTTTCAACTTGTCCTCTTCTGCAATTGCCATCTGGTTATATCCTGCAAAGCAATCCATAAATGAATATATCTCCCTACCCGCTAATTGATCCAAAATCTGGTCAATAAATGGCAACGGGTAGTAATCCTTAACTGTCTGCTTATTCAGCTCTCTAAAGTCTACACATAATCGGATTTGATTATTCTTCTTCTTTCTGATCACAACTGGCAAACACATTCCGTGTGTTGCACAGGAAAAATCAAACCCGCTTTCCGAAGCTTCTGTAACTCCTCAAACAGCCCGTCCCTGAGTTCGAAAGGCATATGCCTTACTTTCTGTCGTACAGGACGACTGTCCTCTTTCAACGGAATTGTATGAATAGCAAGACTAGGAGGAATGCCTCTCAGCTTATCATAACTCCAGGCAAAGATATCACGGAATTCCTGAATCAAGGCTACATAGTCCTCCCTTTCTGTTGTGCTGAGCATAGAACCTAATTTAATTGGTCACAACTCATCAGGCATACCAAGGTCTAGCTCGATAACATCTGCATCTCTTATGCGATCTTGGGCCTCTATCGGCTCGTTCAAAGTGATCTGATAGATGTCTTCTGTGGTCGATCCCTCTTTGGACTCATCATGCGATGATGTCTCACTAGTAGATAAATCTTCGAATGTCTCCAATTCTGTAGAGGATAGAGGAGCTCTCTCACTCTGTGGGGACTCAGGATAAGCATCAACCACCACACGTTGGGCACCTTTGCCGAATATTAATCGACCAGCGGGTATATCTACTTGGCAGTCCGCTTGCAAGATCCAAGGTCGTCCAAGTAATACTTGGTAACTTGGACACCCTGCAAAACGAATCACCCTAAAGTCCAACAGGCATTCTACATTCGCAACAGTGACATGGACCTTAGTAATGCAGCCTTCCGGCTGCCTCAAACTATCATCTGCCATTCTGAGAATTGTGGAGGTATCTTTCTGGATCGCAAGACCCAACCTTTCCATCAGTTCAGAACTCATAATGTTAACAGATGATCCCGTGTCGACAATGGCATAATCTACTAATATCCCATCGACATAGGCTGCAACCCTTGGGCAATGCTTCTCAGCATGCTCGAACCAGTCATCACCAACTCGCGCAATACCCAAAGGTTCTACGATATACCCGGTACGCAGGATTTTTCTAAATTCCTTGTGTACTCCTGGGGAAGCTTAATAAGCTGCAAAAGATTCACATCTGACTTGACTTCGCAAAGAGAGCTCGCCAAATCGAATTCATGATAGTTTGATAGAGTTCGCTTTTCACGCCAAACCATCCGCTCTTTAGGTCACTGAACTGGCTTTATTGCCTCTTTTTTAACTTTCACCTTCTTCCTCGGTGGTTCCTTATCCTTCTTAACATCGGCTTTACTCTTCACGGGCTTCAGAGGTCCCCCTTCCATGGCAAAATCCAGAACTTGTGTTCCTTTGTCGCCCTGTTTAGGGTTGTCGACAGGCTTATCCTTGGTCGGCCTCTCTACTCTTTTGATCTCTTGTAAGGACAGCTCACAGATTAGAGGTTTCAGCATCAAACTAACCCCACTACCACTAGGTAGCTCCTCCACTGTAGTCTTTGGTCGTTGGAGTATTTGTTTAGGTCCGTCTTCTCGTTGGGAATCATTTCCTTGCGCACGATGATTAACAGGCCCTGGTTGCCGACTACCTCGCTGGAGGGAACTAATCTTACTCCAGCAAGTGGCTGCTAAATGGCCGGATTTTCCACAGATGTCGCACTTGACGTTTGGGTAGTTTCTTGGATAATGTTGCCCACCACACCATTTGCAATTAAACCTCGAAGGTGCACCCTCATTTGGGTATCTACTTCCTATCAAATTTTGTTGTTTTTAAGAAAGTTGACATCAACGGCTATTTGTCGATACTGCTCCGTAATCATGTCGGTATAATGCTTCATCATGTCCTTAACCTCGCCAAGAACATTGGAAGCGCTCGACTCGTAGCCTTGATTATTACCATGTCATTCCATCGGCCTAACAATTTGATTAGGCACTGGTTGTTGAGCCACAAGCATGGTATTAGAATTGACTGCCTGGCCTCCCCCATTTGGAGCCATTTGACTGCCTGTAGGCATCGACATGCTAGGGGGAGCTGGTAATAAAGGCACATTCTGCATCATGTTCCCTCTCCCATTAGGATTAGCCATCGCTATCCCTTGGCCACTACTGCCATTGGCCGTCGCCATATTGTTTCCCAATGCTAGACCCATATTCGAATTGCCTCAAGAAGCATAGGCTGCTTGTAGTCGGGATTCCACCTCTTGTGCTCGTGTAATGGCAATATCTATATCTCCCAAAGGGACACTACTCAACTGCAATTGGATGTTGAAGTCCAAACCATGTAGGAAATATTGCAATTGGGCAGCTGCGGGGATAGGAATAGAGGTGTCCAACTTACGGAAAACCTCTTTTATTTTCTTTGCATAAGCACGAATATCCTCGTGTGGTTCTTGGCGGGCTACATTGAGTACATGCAACCTATATTGCCCACCCCTTTCAGGGGCAAACTCCCTTCGAAAAGCTCCATAAAATGAATCAATATTCAATATGGTTCCGGCTTCTAAACCATGATACCATATGGCAGCTCTTCCTTTGAGAGTCATGTTGAAGAACATCATTAAATGTCCTTCTTCTTGGATGCGACAGTTAAACATCAGCTTTTGGAACTCCCTAATATGGAGTTCTGCATCTTCCTCAACTAGCCCATTAAAAATGGGTAGCGGGTAACCTAGAGCTGGCAAATCCGTCGTTCCTGCAGGAATTGCAATAGGTTGCGCCATGATGAGAATTGGATTTTCACTAGGAATAGGGAACAGTGGGGTTACACCTCCCGCACTTGATGTAGACTAGCTTATGGAAGAAAGGGGAGCACTAGAGCTTCCACCTTCTCCTCTAACTTACTGCTTGTGGCACCAAGACCACTAGATCCACTCCCTCGTAAGGGTTCAGCACCGCTATGCTTAGGGGAATATCTCCTAAAAATTTCAGCACGTCGCCTAGCTCTTTCGTCTCTTTCTTGCTTTTGGATTTCTGCTAGACGATGCTTATCGATAAGTAACGGATCAATCTCAGTATCCTTTGGCATAAAGTACTAATTGATCCCTAGACAACCAGGATTCGAGGACCCCCACTTCTAAGCGGCTCCTGGCAGATGCACCACTGATGGGACCTAAAACGGGCCGGCACTGGCTCATGCACTAGCCGAACCTCTATCATGCACTCAACAACCCTACGGCCTCGCGGCCAGGAGCGTGGATGACACATATATCATCTTCCTAAACATCTTGCGTTTGTATCACGTCTTGTAGTCCAACTCTAACCCAATTAACACTCCTCAGAGGGAGTCCCAGCACATTGCCAAATAGCACGAAGCACAAACATAGGAGGTCCTCCAATGGCTGATTGCTGCTACCTCACTACGACTCTCCTACACCTTGGGGATTGGCCCCTCGATGCGTCGCTAAACATATATAACATACGAACACAAACTTCTCTCTTTTATGATTCGCGTATTTCCAGGAGATATACCATGCTTCCTCACTTTCTTTCCCTTAGACCCAACGCCTAGCCTACAGCTTGGACAACCTTACTCACTCAACGTTGGTCATATTCCTCTAAAAAGCAATTGCTATGCATCCACGAGGTATTATTTGATACATTTTAAATTTCATGCTTCATGCAAATTGTGAATGTCCACGTGCTCAAACAATTAATAAAATCGGCATTGGTGCACATGTGGAAAACATTTCTTTCAATGGATTTCTCTATCACTCGTATGCGGCGTTGCATGAACCTAGCACCGAGAAACCCTCGTGCTACTAGGTTCTTAATCTTTAAACATCATCCAATCTATATGGTATGCATAAAAAAAACCAGCAAACTTTCTATCATTTCATTCAACATTTACACACTTTTTATACACTCCACCCCCTCACCCGTTTAGGTTGTGCATGGTGCATAGGTTTAGGGTTCATTTTCCACATTTTTATTGCATAAAAAGCCATAAAACTCACTAAAACATAGAGGTAGGGCTGAACTGAGACTAAACTTCATACTTCAGACCCCCCATACATTCACAAACATGAATCTTATTTTTTCTTAATTTTCGGCACTCAAAATCCATTTTCCCCTTATTTTTACATATTTTCTCCTATTTTTCTTGTATTTTTTGCAATATTAAATAATTGAAAATACAAAATGAGTTGTGAGCTATGGGCCTTAGGTTTATTTGCAGCAAAAAGACAAGTTTAGTTGGTGTGTCTTATGATATTTTACATTGATATTGCAAAAACACCCAATTTTCCCATATTTTGCATATTTACGAGTTTTTCACTACTAATTTCATCCACAACACTTATGATTTTCTGATTTTCTGAGCATAAATAGTTGAAAGACATTGAAGACAACATTATAATGCATTATCATCTCATGGGAACAAAAATGCATCAAGCAAATTGCATAAAAACACCATTTTCCTTTATAAAAATGAGATTATCGTTCTTTTGCGGGTTGCGGGTTTTTATTTGCCATATCTCGAGACTGATTTCCAACCACCATTACTGCTCATGATAGTCCACATTCAGCAATCTTCAATCTTCTTGCACTATGGAGCAATCCGGTCTTCATTGGGTAAGCATCCATCATCCATTCTTCTTCTTCCTCTTCACCACATGAATCTGCCTTTAGGGGAGAGAGAGGGAGGAGAGAGAAAGACTGAAATCAGAATTCTTCATAGAGACCGCCATTGGAGGAGCAAAGCACGGCGATAGAGTCCACAGACAGAGGGGATTGAAGCCCCATAATCCATTGGGGGGTTGTTTGCAGCAGCCATGATGCCTCTCATCCATTCATGGCGCATTTTTCGGGCGTCTTCTTCCTCCACGTTTTCTCCACGTTTTTTCACTCATCTTTCATGCCACGATTTTGTTTGGCATAAAATGCTTCCAAGACCCCAAGGGTCACTTACCACTTGGCCCACCTCTTCAAATCTTGACCAATTCTTGGCCATTTCCCTATCTGGACTCGGAATTGAGCTCTGAAAAAATCCTGGGCATCCGACTCGGCATCCCGCATTGGCCAATAACTCATATCAACCCGCACGACTGTCTAAAAAATTATGAAAAATCAACAAGTGCCGCTCGGGAGCCTTTAAAGCACTTTGGCGCTTAAAATCGTCCTAGATCGAGCCGCCGCCTTCGACGTTGAGTATTTTTCCCTTGATATTCATAATTTTTAGCTATTTTTAAGCACTTCTCGGCACCAAAATTTTGCTCTCAGATGTGCTAAGTGCAGACGTGTGGACCCATCTAACCAGGCGGTCCATCATCAATGTCTGCATGTGTTGAGCTTGTCATCTCAACACTCCCCCTCAAGCTCAACTGCATCTTTGCAACTCCAAGTAAGCTTTGAAACTTTTGAAGCTTCTCTGTATCCAATGGCTTCGTGAAGATGTCAGCTATCTGATCCTGTGTGCTGACATATACCAAGTCAATCTCACCTACTAGTACCTTCTCTCTCACAAATATGTTTTGTCCTGGCATGGAACACAGGGTTTTTAGCCAAGTGTATACTGCTCATATTGTCACAATAAATGACAACTGGACCTTCCACTTGCACATCCAAATCAGCCAATAACTTTTGTAGCCATACTACCTCACATGATGCAACAGCAGCACCTCTATACTCAGCCTCTGTACTCGACAAAGCAACTGTAGATTTCTTTTTGCTGCTCCAAGCAACTGCTGCACTACCAAGAGAGAACATGTATCCGTTGGTAGATCTTCTATCAGACATACTACCAGCCCAATCTACATCTGTGTATCCAAACACCTGTACATCTGTACCTGCCTCATAGAAAAGTCCATAATGTAATGTGGACTTCACATATCTCAATATGCATTTGACTGCATCCAAATGTGGCTTTCTAGGTACTTGCATAAACTGACTCACAAGACCAATATCGTAGCTCAAGTCTGGCCTTGTAATGGTCATGTAGATCAAACTCCCCACTATTCTCCTGAACATAGTAGGGTCTTCTATCTCATCCCCAACATCAGCACTCAACTTTACATTCTGCTCCAATGGGACTGAAAGTGGTTTGCATGTTGTCATACCATACTTGGACAACATATCCAAGCCATACTGTCTTTGGGACAGCCATATACCATTATCACATCTGATCACCTCAATGCCAAGGAAGTACCTTAGCTCACCTAAATCCTTCATCTCAAACTTCTTTTTCAAAAAATCCTTGACTTCAGCAATCCCACTATCACTATCACTTGTAATAATCAAGTCATCCACATAGATGACTATGATGACCAAATCTGCATCTCCCTTTCTCACATAAAGTGAGTGATCAGCATCAGAAACATAAAAGCCAATATTGACAAGATACTCTTTGATCTTGTCAAACCATGCTCTAGGTGCTTGCTTGAGCCCATAGAGTGCCTTCTTCAACCTGCACACATAAGTGGGATGCTCTAAATCTTCATAACCTGCTGGCTGATCCATATACACTTGTTCCTGCAAATCACCATGCAAGAAGGCATTCTTCACATCCATTTGCTGCAACCTCCAACCTTTGGCTGCTGCCAAAGCAATCACACATCTAACAGTTGCCATCCTAGCAACTGGATTGAAGGTTTCTTCATAATCTATGCCATATGTCTGGGCATAGCCTTTTGCAACCAGCCTAGCTTTGTACCTACTAGTAGAACCATCTGCATTGTGCTTAATCTTATAAACCCACTTACATCCAATAGCTTTCTTGCCCTTCGGCAATGATACTAAATCCCAAGTCTTATTGGCCTCTAATGCAGCGATCTCCTCATCCATTGCTGCATCCCAATGAGCATGACCAACAGCCTCCTGAAAACATGTGGGCTCAACATCCTCAACTAGTTTCACCATATAAGCATAATGGTGAGCTGCATAACCTTCAAAACCAAATGTTTTAATAGGGTATCTGACCCTGTTAGATCTGTGTACCACCGGATTACTCAATGGAGCCTTTACATTATTATGAGCTCTCTGTACACCTGGTGTCCTCACTGAAGAAATGCCAAGCTCATCATCCAAGCTCTCTGAGCCACTAGAGTCTCCATCAAGAACTGCATCAATGCCATCTGACACTTTATTCTTTCCTTTGTCTTTACCTGTAGTGCTACTAGATGCACCTGAAGATGTAGAGGTACTCCTTAGTCTCCCAGACCAAGGATTACTAGATGATGTCTCTGATCCACTAAGAGTCCGTGATTCTTGCTTTTCAGTCTGCACATGAGTGTCATGATCATCATCATCATCCAATGCATCACCAGTAGATGCATACCAACTGATCATTTCATCAAAGATGACATCCCTGCTCACTCTGAACTTACATGTGACAGGGTTATAACAACGATACCCTTTCTGCTCTAAAGAGTATCCAATAAAGACACACTTCTCAGCCTTTGGATCTAGTTTCTTCCACAACTCATCTGGCACATGAACATACACAATGCAGCCAAACACTTTCAAGTGTGAGATATCAGGCTTCTTACTTGTAAAATATTCTTCGGGGGTCACACCATGAACTGCAGTTGTGGGAGTTCTGTTCATAATATAAACAGCTGTATGAACAGCCTCAGACCAAAAATGCTTAAGCATATTCTTTTCATCCATCAAGGCGCGTGCAACTTCTGCAATATGCCTGTTTTTCCTTTCTACAATCCCATTTTGCTGTGGGGTATATCTGTATGTGAATTGTCTCTTTATCCCATGAGACCTCAGAAAATCACTAAAATCATTCGAGAGGTACTCTCCCCCTCCATCTGACCTCAAGCACTTTACTTTCAAGCCTATTTCTCTTTCAACTGCAGCCTTGAAAGTTCTAAAGTGCTCAAACGCCTCACTCTTTTCCTTCATAAAATATACCCACAGCTTTCTAGAGCAATCATCAATGAATGTGACAAAGTATGAATTGCCTCCAAGGGATACATTTTTGTAGGCCCCCAAATGTCTGTATGCACAACATCAAGGATATTTATGCTTACATCTCTGTCATGTGAAAAGGGTTGTCTTGCCTGCTTACCAAATTGACATGCTTCGCATACCTTATGTAATTCTGCAACTCTAAATGTAGGCAAACCTGTAACCAACCCTTTGGACTGCATTAATTTCAGCCTTTATACATTTGCATGTCCAATGCATTTGTGCCAAATTTCAATATCTGCAACAACACCTTTTTCTTTAGCATACATAACAGCATTCATAGTAGGAATTCCAACATCCAGAGTAAACATACGTCCAACTCTACTTCCCTTTGCTACCAACCTGCACTTGTCATTGAAGACTTCTACAAAGCAGCCCTTTGCATTAAATCTGACTTGCAGCCCTTGCTCTACCATTTGACCGACTGACACCAAGTTCTTTGTAATAGATGGCACATGTAATACATCTGAAAGACTCTTTGTCTTACCATCTGAAAGACTCTTTCCAATGTGTGAAATTGGGTGACATGAATCATCACCCATCTGCACATAACCTGGATTTTGCAAATCTTGCATCTCTCTAAACCATTCTACATGGCTGGTCATATGATTGGATGCACCTGAATCAACATACCAAACATCATCATGTGTTCCCTTTCCTGTAACAGCATTCAACATATGCTGCATAACAAACAGACGTTCATTTTTGTCTTCATTCTGTCATGAAGACGATGCATAGTTTCCTTGCTGCAACTTACCACTGCGGATATCATCTTTCTTAGCAAAACATTGGGCTGCGATATGACCTATTTTTCCATAGTAGTGGCACATAATACCAGAGTTGTTAGAACCTCTATTCTACCATCCACCTCTTCCTCTAAAGCTTCCCCTGCCTCTAAAGTTACCACGACCTCTTGAAACCTACATGTTGCCAAATTGCTAATTCAATCTGTTTTGCTGGTTGTCACTACCGCGTCCTGTACCACGGCCTCTTGAAGAGAACCTACCACATCCCCTTCCTGAACTGGAGTAGAAAGCTTGGACCTGTTCACCACTTTTTTCAAATGTCTCACTCTTCATGTTGATCTCTTCAGTGATCATAAGGGAGACCAATTCATCATAATCTGGAAATGGCTTTCTAACATATATGGAAGTTACAAAAGACTTCCAAGCCTTTTCATTGTTAATTCCACCCAAGGTAGATGACACCAAATCATCATCATCAGGCATTGCATCAATCGCTGCCAAGGCATCTGCAATGCTCCTTACCTTCAGTGCATACTCATTGATAGACATCTTCCCTTTCTTCAATGTATTCAACTCTTGCTTGAGTTGAATCTTTCGTGCCTTTGTATTTACAGAAAACATACTTTCAAGTATGGTCCAAGCTGCATATGAATTCTCTGCATTTCTAATGTATCCCAGCATAATATTGTCAATTACTGCAGACAACCAATATATGACCTTTTTATCTTTTGCATTCCATTTCTTCCGTGCCTTTGTCTCTTCTGCAGCACTTGGAGGATCACTCACCTCCGGCTCCTTTTCTTCACCTGAAACGAACTCATAGAGGCCTTTTCCAATAAGGAAGTTCATGACACATAACTTCCATGGAGGGTAGTTGTTCTTATCGAGCTTCTCAATGATGGGGCTTCCAGTGTTCTCTGCCATTATCACAAAATTAAAAACCAATAGCAAGCAAATCTTCTGCAACCCTCGACTTATAGTGCACAGCAATACACCAGACAGCCTTTTTCACTTTCTACTCAACAATACATGCAATCTGCAACCCGTTTGCAGATAAACCTTGTGTTTACTCGCTGTAAACACCTTTGAACTTACAAATATGAAATCTATAGCCTGTGCATCCACTTTCGGTCAATACAGTCGAAGTCATAGTGTACCCTGAAACTACTGTCTGCAACCTTGCTGCTCTAAAACGGGGCCTGAAACGGCCTCAGATGCCTAAAATAACTGCGGATAAGCCCTAAAGGGTTAATTTGCAGAATACACAGCGCTCTTCGTGCACACCAAATCTCACTGCAATCTGAGATTTTTGCTCGACCCTGTTTCCGGTGCCTCCACAGGCACTATCCAAGAGAGAGAGTGGAAGAATGGGAGAGCTTCTTACCCGTGGCTTGCTTTCTCAAACCTTGCTTCTTCTCCTTCTCTTCAGCCTTCGAAATCAGCCTCTCTCAGTGGCGCGGCTCTGATACCATGTCAAGAATCGCATGGTGGGGGGATTTGCTCAAGATGCTGCGCCGAACACACACAGAATGCACAAGGAGAAGCTCACTCAAGAGACAAGAAGAGAGATGGAGGCCAAAACGTTTTCTTGCTTGTTTCTTATTCTTCTTCCACACATTTTTCAATGTACACAAAGTATAGATAAGATACAACATAAAGGAAAGTGGCCTACTAAGTCAAACAATGCATAACTAACTACACTAGTCGATTGGCGCTATAACTATGCCAGCTGTAAATAGGTGTAACAACCTGAATATAATAAGTAATGAGTCAGTGGCAAAGTAAGAGTCATAATGACCACTGATGTGCTAAGTGTAGATGTGTGGACCCATCTAACCAGGCGGTCCATCATCAATGTCCGCATGTGTTGAGCTTGTCATCTCAACAAGTCTTCATAAGCAAGCACAAGATACCTCATTTGCCAAAGACCTATAGGCATTGCAACCAAATCCACCACCCACTTAAAATGAAGAGACAATGGATATGTGGGTTGCAATCCATCCTGATGTCTCACAGATAAATATATTTGACATGTCGTACATGTTTCCACAAAGTGAGCAACATCCTTGTACATACCTTGCCACCAATATCTTCCTTTGATCTTTGTAAAAGTATCCCAAACACCTCTATGACCAACCCGCAAGCTTTCATGAAATTATTGCATTAGTTGTGAAGCTCTGTCACCCAAAACTCGCAATGGCATACCCTATTTGTTTTTAACATGTTTCCATAAATATCCATCTTTAAAAAAAACCCATATGCTTTTCTCTTGATTTTCTTAAACTTCTCATTTGACCATTCATCTTTCTTTGTTAATGTACTGAGGTATTGACCAATTCTCAATCACTCTCCTGCATATTTGTCTTCTAGAAACACTTCTACACAAGATGCACAACATCTAAAGTGTCTTCTCTTTGTTGTTCAAGCTTCCATTAATGCTGTAGCAACACCTTGCATTGCTAAGTTCACTCTTGCAACATCATTTTCAGTCATAAGAAAGTCATCTTCCTCCTCCTCATCCATCATTCCATCTTCATTCTCATAGCGTGCTTGAGATAACATGTCTACCACTGGGTTATCTCTTCCTACAATATGCTGAAACTCAGGGTTCAAAGATTTGATGTATGCAATCCATCGAAGCATAGCAATGTCCGGAGTAGCACAACTAGTAATCATACCCAATATTGGCAAACAATCAGTCTCAATGACTACATGAGCACCTATAAAATACTCCTTATCACATTTAAGGATTGTCACAATTCCCCATAATTCTCTTTTTACTTGTGGATATCTTCTCTATCGTTCAATCAATACTTTTGCACCAAAGCGTATTGCATATCTTTGCCCTTCCTCATCATCTTGCCCAATTTTCCATCCAATCTCGATAGGGCTTGTATCAACAGTAATAATGATAGGCTTTCCATGTGAATAGTCAGCCTTTCTCAACGTAGAAGCAGATTTTAAGAGTTGCTTCAATTTCTTCATTGCTTTTTTATGCTTCCTTTCCCAATGAAATTTCTAACATTTCCTTAGAAGCTGATAAAGAGTATCGGCTACATGTGCAAAGTGAGGAATCCATATCAAATGGAACACACATGCACCCAAGAATCTACGCACCTATGATACATTCGTGCATACATCTTGCATTTTATCAATCCCATCTATTTTTGCTGGTGATGGCCTTAGCCCATAAGGCCCATACATATGCCCAATAATAAAAACCTCTTCAACTTCGAAGACAGACTTTTGTCCAGATGGAGTTGAATGCACCTCTTTTAGACGTGTCAAAATCCTCTCACAATCCAAAATATTGTCTGCAACAAACTGTCTACATCCATGAGCATCGATCTCTTTATTCTTTTCATCCATTGCACACCCTTTGATTGGAACATCATCCAAGAAGGGCATAGTTAATTGTGGTATAAAATCCTTGAGTACCCTATTTATAGCATTTGTCATGTGTGCCACTGAGTTTGTTGCACCTTGTGGGAGAGTACACATCTGTACTAACCCCAAAGGAGTCTTCATGGTTATGATATCCTTGCTTTCAATTGCAAGCTAAAACTGATCATAACTCGAGTAAAGATCGCCCAAAGAATAGATCGCTCTGCCTGCAAAAGCCTCTGCAAATTCATCAACCACATGACTTGCACCCACATTTCTTATGGTCACTTTATTGACCGGTTGCATGTCTTGAATAAATCTCAAAGCCCAATTCCTTTTGGGCACAGTAAACCAACAATTTGAGTACGGGGTTGAAGAAGGCTCCAAGATCTTCATGCGGATCTTTTCATTTAGCAAATCTATCAAATTTGGCAAGTAAGATTTAGGCACTAGAATAGGCCTCAAGTTCCATGGTACATGTGGCATAGTAAATATGACCATAGGAGAGACAACATTTGGATCCACACAACCTATTTCACTTGGCTAAAATGCAAATGCCTTCCCATGTCTAGCCAACATCTACATAAAACAGTCTCTCTCAACAGGCAATAGAAACCCTTCTGCACCAACTTTCAATTCCTGTAATGTTTCAAATGTAAACTGATGACCTATATCTTTAGGATCTCGTAAGCTTGGTTGCCTTGACACTTTTTCACACATACCCTCACTCTTTGGTGGAAGTGGCAAAGCAATTGGTTTCACCTTTTTGTCAACTGTCTTATACTTTGTCTCCACAAGTGCTTCAGCCCATTGTAATCCTTCTTGCTGAGCAAACAATTCTATAACATCATACATATCCAAAGAACATACTGACAACACTCTATTTTCAGCCTCATTTTTTGCATGTATAGTTACTGAAATTTCAGCCATAGTGTCAATAATATTCAGCCCATAAAAGATGCTTGAAATGCCATCATTTTCAGCTAACAACCCCAATGCTCTTAGTTTCTTAATAGCTTGTTTCATAGATATGCGTTCAGCCCTACACATAGCTTCCATAGGCTTAAACCAACATGAACTGTTTGCTGTAAACTGAAAATTACCAATAGTAAATACATGCTTCATTTCATCAAGAGGTGAGTAGACCCTCTGAACAGCACTATTGCAGCCCCGCATTATAGTAGTGCTTAATGAAAATCCAGGTCTTTGAATTCCCTTGCATTTGGAACCAAAGGAGACTCTCGAAGCGTATCACGATTTCTAGGATGATTAACACAAACAGTAAGAAATTGGACTTCTTTTCTCCCATCCTTGCTTCTGACTCTTGCATAAGAAAAACCATCATCAAGCACCTTTGTTTCCATACACATACTTGTAATATAGGGCTGTCCCAAAATCACTGCATATGAGGAATTATCTTGCACAAAGAAGTGTTGCTCTTCTTGTACATCACCAATCATCACTTTTACATTAGGACATGCAGCATAGAGCTCCCCTGAAGAATTATTTGCAGCCCTCATTTGCCATCCATGATCAATGTCTACAGACCATGCAACATTTTCATACAATCCATGCTTAATGACATTTATCTCAGACCCATGGTCAAGTAAAGCAACACAAGGAGTTTCACGCTCCCCTATTTTCATTACCGTTTCAATGGTAGCTCTAGCCTAATGATTTCTTGTGTAGTGACTTGAAATCCTAGAGTCTCTTCTTCATATTGTTGCATTTTTCTCACTCCACCATGCATATTTCTACAAGACAATGCATTTTCAGCCACTTTCTTCTATTTTCCACATGTTGTCCATTGATTAGTAGCATCCTGCATAGACAATCCTGTACTTACTTCATGCTCATATTTAGCCCAAATACCCAATAAACCAGTTTCCTCTTCAAATTGCAGCAATGCACTAGTGGTATCACCAAGAAACTGACTCTTCCTTTTAATTATATCAATGATCTCATCATGAAGTTCTTGCTTGGCAATGCCAAGCACCTCTCCCAAGGTAAATTCCACCCGATTGTTTAAGATCCGTTCTTCAAGAACCTTCTTAAGAACTATGGTTGTCTCAATGTCAGATTGCAACTTATATCTTAGCTGCTTGCCCTTCTTTTTGCCCTCTTGTTTGTTATCCTATTTTTGCTCCTCACTGACCTCTTCCATAACATGCTCGGGAGGTGGTTGATTTGTAGCTTTAGGCTGATCCATACTTCTTCTTGTCATTATTTTAGATGTCCCTGCAATATCTTCATCTCTTTTTTGTTTTTCCTCCACAAGTACATCTGTGTTTTGTACCTTTGCTAAATATGCATACACTAAATATGCATCTACCAGTGATTCCCAACCAGTTATGCCACAAATGTCTTGCCTTGCGTGAGACATTTCACTATCAGTGACCTTTCTCTTTTCAACTACATGTAAAGCATATGTCCATATTTCAGCCTTTGGACCAGCCATCACTTGGCCATGCATTCTATCCAACTGTAGAGCAAAAGTTTAAGCATGTACCGCTGCATAAGCATTTCGGATATTAGCCAACTCTTCCAACAACTTTTGCATACCTCCCTTTCCAAAATTCAAAGAAAGAGAAAATCCCGTTTCTTGTGCATGGATCTTGCCATCTTTCCAAAGTATGAGCTGTCGTGCCAAGGCCTCCTGATAGGTAGCACAATCCTTTCTCTCATGCTGCAAACTGTCACACCACATACATCTTTTTCCAAGTTTAGGGGCTGCTACCCATCCCCTTTCCTCTTGTCCTTTTTCATCCAATTTTGCAACCTTCAATTGAAGATCCCATATCCCTTTGACCAATTCATCCAAGACATCTTCCCTAACAGAGGGAACAATAGCAGGTACAGCCATAGGGTTAGCCATAGAAGCGTGTGGCTTACTAGATACTTCAACTGTTTTGCCCGTATAGTGGGCAAGCTAGAGACATGCAATCTTTTCCTTCTTCTATGCTTCTTCACAAGCGCAGTATAACAGCTTCCTTGACATGTCTCCACTCTGTTTTCAAACCTATCTGTGTAGTTTGATCCTCTAGCAAATCATCAAGCTTCTCTTGAAGCTCAGGATTAGCTGCTTGTAGAAACAATTCAATTTTTTGACTTGCAAGAGCTTGTTGTTCTACGAGATCCAACTGCTCAAATCGACTTCCAAATTCTCTTAACAATTCTACCCTTATTGGGTTGTATAACCCACTCCTGAAATATCTTGCGCATAATCAAACTGGTATCCTCAATATAAAATTCTTCCCTGAGTGTCTTCTTGAAGGCTACCCAGTTTGCATCCTGCAAGTATAATTCAATAATCCGTGCTTTTAGTTCATGAACAGTAACACGTACAAAATACCGGCTCCATGCAAATTGAGCCACTTCAAAGAATTCCATCTTCTGAGCATAGGTATGTACATATGCAGATACATTCTTGCCTTTGAATAACTTCACCTCATGCTCAACTGCTTGCAAAGCATTCATCAAAACACTATCTGTTTGAGCTGAAGCTTGCATCACTTGTTGTTGTTGTTGTACCTGCATAAGCATATTCATATTTTGCACCAACTGTTGTAAAACATCACTGAGATTGTATTCAAAGATTCTCCCATCTTATCTTTCCTTCTTCTGTGACCCTTTCACATGGGGTTCACCAATGTCAGAGGGGTTTTTGTCGAAAGGTCAAATCCACGGGGGATCAGAGGTAGAAGGAAGTAGAGATAGAAGATGGAAGAGAAGAAAGAGAATACACAAGTAGTAAACACGAAAAAGACAAAGCACAATGAATTGAATCAATATGTATTGAAAGAACCTGGAATCTTTGCACTACTCAGAAGCAATCTCCAGCCATTAGTTCTCCTAGAGCTCCTTCTGTAGGACAAAACGTACATCAAAATTAGAGCTTCTTCTTTGTTTCTTGGAACCCGAATCTGATGGCTCTGTTGGCTCCGAAAGGGGGGATAAAACCCCCAAGATCCCTGGTCATGGATCTCATAGATCACTCCTTCTTCTTTTAGTTCAATCTACAGTTTTCAGCCTGTTTACAACAATCACGATGCGTACGATTTTGTCAATTTGTCCTTCTTGTGAAAATCCCCTAATTGGCTGAAAAAGCCACTTGCTTTTTGCATGCCACCCTAATCTAGAAGCTTTTCTATCTTTTTCAAATTTTTACAATAAATAATATCAAATATAGGCTAAAATTATCCAAAAATTTAGTAATTTTGGATAATCTATGCAACTTACACTAATACTAATGACTCAGATCACATTGACTCTCTTGATTAATAAGAAGTCGGATGATGATGCATTCCATACTTTTTCACACTATGTCCTCATAACATCACGACAACGGGTGGGTGGAACCCCCAATGGGTCCGTTCTACAGTAGGGTGGTCCCAGAGAACTGGGAGGCTTCTCAATATTCATATCACAATGATGTATTGACCTTAGATAATGTAGGGTAGAACCCTGGCTCATATCGTTTTAGGGGACCGAAATGGGACTTTACCCTACAAGTAGAGAGGTCGAACGATGCATCCCTCTCATTTCCCATTCTCTTTGAACCAAGTGCGATATGATTCCACCTCAATTTAGATGCTCTACACAAAGTAGACCGATACTAGAAGGCTATAAAATGACTTGACCATTAGAAACCAAGGAGGATTCAGGTTGATCCTAATAGGGTTGGTCGATATGCTTCGTTGCGGAGTAGACTCGGGTTTAACTATTGGACACAAACTCAGTGACATTTTGTGGGAGTGCCAAGAAGCGTATTTTAGATCAGACTCTCATTGGACTATTAAAACGTGTCATGGCCCAGGTACATTATAGATTAATTCTTAGCATTGCTTTCATTATAAATGCGATCATAGCTCCAATCTCTCATGCTTTGATGAATAACCTTGATTTGTGCCTTTGATCTTATTGGGCTCGAGAATAGTTGTTGAGAGTAGTTTTTAAAGACCGTAAAGTGCAGAAAAGAAGTTTAGTGCAAATTTGAAACGGAAATTTAAAGCCAACGGACGTAGAACGTGAATATCTGACAATTTTAGAGATCAATGAAGAGAGAAATGCAAAACTTTGGCCATTGTGGTGGTTGTAGATTTTTAGTAATTTCTTTGACTACTGAATTGAATAGAGACAGTTTCCAAGCCATTTCAGATGTCGAGCTGGTCAGACAGAAATTTTCAAAACCAAAAATGGGCGGTCGATCGAGGCGTGAAGCTAGGCAGTGCCAAAGGGAAAATTGGCCAAGATTTAAAACTTTTTTGGCATGCCTTTTTGAGGGGCCCAAAAGGCCCAATTAGAATTTGTAATTCGAGGGGAGGGGGGCATTTTTTAAATGGAGCAATGTGAAGTCATCACCCCCCTTCTTCATGACAATTTGGGTAGAGATGCCATGGTGGGCTGCAAGCAAGCCATGGAATAGATATTGGCAAGGAAGTTAAGCAAATTTTTACTTCCCATTGCCAGTTTTTGATCGGAGAATGGCTACTTGATGGAGTGACAATTTTAGTCTTTCTCTCTCCTCTGTCCTCTCTCCTCTTGAGGGTTGTTGTAGAGGCAAGCACAACCTCTACCATCAAGACCCACGCATTGCTTATTGTTCAAGCATTTCAAGCGAAAACTAATGGCGACCTCTCACATAGCTGACACGCTATCCTTCTTTCCGAGTGTAGTGTGCTCACCTTGATGCCTGATTGAGTTGCATGTGAGACAAGAGAAGAGAATAGAAGGGAAGAGAAGAGAAGAAGAAGATAGGAGATGGTGGAGAGCTTAACCTCCTTGATCCCTCACCCTCACACACTCCCTCCCTCACACTCTCACACTCCCTCCCTCAAGCACACACAAGCAAGCAAAGAGAAGAAGAGAAGGAGAGAAGAAGAAGATTCCACTTTGCCATGCACCAAAGAATGAGCGCTCATTCATCTTTTGAACTTTATATACAAAGCCCTAAATCCCATTTGGGCGGTCATCCCCTTTTTACATGGCTAGCCATAGCCTAGGTCCTTTTTTCCATTGTTCTCCTATCTTCATAGCTTCCTTCTTACCACCCATCTACATTTACAATTTGCACCTGTCACTCTTAAAATAAATCACAATGCGCCTTGTACTCTTTTACAAAGGTATTGACTTGCACTTTTTTCTTGAGCGCCTCTCCTTGATTTAGAATTGTTTCACACTTCTTGTGTTTCCCGATTTTTCTTGGCATGCCTTTGTTCTCCATTATGCTTTTTCCTTGGCTTTGTCTTCTACTTTAGAATTTTTGGATTTTCCATCTTGTTCGTTTAAAGGTTAACATTACCCCCCTCCTAGCTGAGTGTGCTAGTCCCATGGCACTTGTTGGGTGGTGAGTCGAACTGTGTTGCTGGAGTAGCCAAGTGACTTTTTGAGTTTGTATACAAGCCGTGTTGGGAGGTCTGTTGGAGGGATTTATGGAACTTGAAGGCCCTTGAGTTGGAGAAGATCCTGGGTGTTGGAGGGATTTATGGAACTGAAAGGCCCTTGTGTTGGATATGATCTCTAGTGTTGGAGGGAGGTTGAGGGGTGGGTCCATCTTTGAAATTGAAAATGATGCTAGATGGATCCATCATTTTACTCTTTGTGGTGGCTGAGTTTGCATGTGCTGCTCCCCATCAGCTCCTTCATTCAGTTTCTGATTATAGTTGTTGCGTCCACCCCTTGGTTGGTTGTGCTATGCCTGATGGCACATGGCATAGGATAGGGAGGGCATTTCATGGATGATGAGGTCACTAAAGTTGGTGGTGGGGGCTTTGGTTGTACCTGGAAAGAGAAGAAAGGTGCATTATGTGTGGGTGTGCCATTGTCGTGTGGTGCATTGTATGCATGCTAGTGGGATGGAGCTTAGGGTGACAGGTTTACCATAGGCAAATGTTACGTCCCTAGGTGTGTCCTACCCTTGATATGCCCTAAGCAAGAAGTGGGGGATAAAAATGAGACTAGGGGGTTAGGAACAAAGCCAACTAACCAGGGCCATTCGACGCACCTAACTTGAGGACCGCTCGGTGTAGTGGCTGTGGTGGATGTGCAACTTGCGGTAGCGATGTGTGATATCTTTTCTTTTTCTCTTCCTTTGCTTTTTTTTTTGTTTTTTTTGTTTTTTTGTTTATTTCTTTCTCTCCTTTAATATATATATATAAAGTTACATAGTTGTGACAGAAGTTTAATCATCTTCGTCATCGGATGAGATGGAAAAGGGGGCGTAATAGATTTATTAAGGAATCAACGGCTTTGGAGATACCTCTTGAGGTTTAGGCAGACTTGGAGGGTGGTGGTGGAGAGGAATGGATGATTGTAGTGGGTGAATCGGCTATCATTCATGTCCTGTAGTAGGGCTGAGCAAAATGAAGGAAATAGAGTGACTCACATCATTAGCCAAGCCATCGCACAACTATCTATAGCGTTAGGATCAAAAAGGAGCAGTGGGAGGCCTTGCTCCTACGGGGTGGGGTCTTTCCTAACGATTATTCTAAGAAATCTAAGGTAATTACAAGTGGTAATAAAGGTGGGGTCAAGGCATGAAGAGAATTGGTTAGTGAATTGGATTAGAGTATCATACAAGTTTTTTGATGTGAAGATGAGGGCATCTTCATATGTAGTACAATGAGGATTATAGATTACAAGGAAGTCATAATGGCCATGGTGGACACTGGAGTCAAAATCCACTCCCACCCTTCGAGGGTACAATGAGGATTATAGATTACAAGGAAGTCATAATGGCCATGGTGGACACTGGAGTCAAAATCCACTCCCACCCTTCGAGGGTAGGGCATAAAGGTTGGGTCATTCTGCTCGAAGGGTTGAGTGTTGCAAAAGGCCATCCAAGTGTCCAGGTTGGTGTCGTAGACCCTTTTTCTCCATGTAGGTTGGCATTCATAGCTAGGCATAGACCATGGTACTTCAAATACTTTATTTTGCCAAAATTCGGCATCTTTTGTGGCCCATAATGTGGGGTTCTACTTTCTCTCCTCCAACCATCTTTGTTTGAGCCTACTTCCGATGTTAATCACCTCCTCTATCACCTTGATAGATAACAATTTACACAGGGTGGTGGGGAATTGGAAGTTGAGGTTGAAGGGGCTCCTGGACATTTCTTGCCTCTCTTAGATTATGAGGTCAGTGTGGAAGCTTGTTGGGGTGTCTTTCACACATGGTGGGATAGGTGCCTAGGGTGCCCTCACTCCCTTAGCATTCCATTTTCTCATTGTCTCCTTCACCATTTGCTTCCTTCTTTCTCTTAGTGCCACCTTTCTCTCTGTGGAGGTTTCTACGTGTTGTTAGTCTTTAGGCCTTGGGGAAGGAGGTGGTGGGACAAGCTCGTCTTCATGTGGTCCCATTTCAAGGTTCACATCCACCTCCCTTTCCCAGCTTGGCTGTTGCTGCTCCTCTTTGAGGAACCCGAGTGCGTCCACTTCCTTTGAGGCTAGGCCTACCACTAGGAGATAATGGTGTTGTTCTTCCAAGCTTGGGCCAACTCCACTAGGTGGTGGTGGCATCTGCAGTCGAGCCTTCAATGCCCTACGAGCCATTCCTAGTTTCTTTTTCATTGCCTCCATGGACTCTCCCTCCTCTTCCTGGGTGACATCCAATAGGGTTTCTAGAAAGGCGCATTGTTGGGTGTAGAAGCTCACTTGGGTGGCCTTTGCTTTGCTTTTGGCATGTGTCCTTCCTTTTTCGGCTTGAGTGAGGCAACGTGCCAAACCTTTGACCCATTTTTCATTCAAATTGGCCCATTCTTCCGCCTCTTGTTCATGTCTTTGAGGCTTTCCCCCTACCTCTGGGCTAGCATTGTGAGCCTTCGTTCTCTAACTCAAGAGTTTACCTCAGCACAGGAAGAGTAGCAACAGCTAAGGGCATGGCCATTTGGCATGTTCTTTCCAGCTGGAATCCTACCATGGCCTCCTTTCTAGCTTCAAGATTTGCTACCGTGGTTCTCTTCTCCTCCTTGGCTCTCGCTAGTTGAGAGAGGAGCTCTTTGATGTACTCACCATATTCTTCGGGTGGCCTCTCTGATGCAGACACAGAGGTTGTAGAGCCTGCCACCTTTTTTTTCTTAGGGTCTTGTCTTGACTCAGTGTTTGCCGCAATCGATCTTTTGGTCCTTACTAGGGGGGTTCCTTCTCCTGCTCCTTGGCCCATTTCCTTATTTACAAAGTACTGGACCCAAGCCACTAGGTTGCTGGCATCCACGTGGGTCGTAGAACTGGGAGTGGAGATGGTGGTCGTGGTAGCGGGCGTCAAGAGGGTAGGTATGGGGGTGATCAGAGCCTTTCCCTTGCCTTCTTGCATTGCAGGTGGCATGAACTTAGGCACATAGATACTTGAGCTTGGCCTTTCATTTATGATAGAATTTGTGGGTTCTAGCTCATCATACCTAGACTACTGCTCAATGGACCTGCACGTGGCAAGGTCCATGTCTTCCTCCTCTTTTTTCCTCAGCTCCTCCTTCTCCTCTTCTTACTTTTTCTGTAACGTATCTGCTCGTCCACCTATGGGACACATCTTAGCAACCCATCAGGAAGATAGTCTAGAAAGTGCCACCTGGCACTCTCAAGAAATGTCACAGGTTTTGCGATCTAAGTCTTCTTGAGTCTACTCGGAGCGGAAGTATCTGACCATTCCCACTTAGGATCGACCTGAAGTCAGGGTTTCTTTCCTATCAGCAAAGTCTCTAGGAAGTAGCTAGCGTTGGGCTCCAGATGACCCACTTTGAGTAGGTACAATAGAGTCGAAGCGGATTTATGTTGCACTTGGTTCATGGAGAATGGGAAACGAGAGGGATGCGAAGCTCGACCCCTTTGCCCATAAAGCATAGTCCCCTTCCGCTCCCCTAAAACAGCATAAACCCGGGTTCTAACTCTACTAACTCTAGGGTCTTCACAGTATCATTTTCACGTCTTTTGAGAAAAGTTCCCAGCTAAACGGGACCACCCTTCCATAGGACGGACCCAAGTCACATCAATCCACCGCACTTTCCTTGGTTTTCTTGGTTATCTAATTACCTACCACATTATGTTTGACATGCAAAAGCAACTTCCTTAATTAGTCAATTTAAACACGGGCTCCTTCATGTAACTTAGGCATTGACACAAAAACAATGTCAAGCAAGTTCCTTTTTCAAATATCTAATCTTTATTTATCATAGTCCTGGAATACATCAAATATCATGCTCGAAGGCTATCCCAGCAATCAACAGGATTGTTGCTGCAAGTTTCGCCCGTAGACTAGTACATGGGTCTCGAGATCCCATCTCGAGTCACATCGTCCTCTTGTGCACAATCCAGAGGCAAGGAATTTACAGCCAGAGCCTCCCCTGGCACCCAAGTGTCCTCCCGCTCCAAGTAGTACCCACAGAGAGACTCTCGTGGCGGGTTCGGTCCATATACCTGGCACGGCTAACAACCCCCTTGGATAGGGCCAGGCAGGCAGTCGGAGGTAACTAAACCTGCCTCTTCCTCCAGGCTTTCAACTTGAAGCATTAAGTGTTTTGCCTTGAATTAGTTCCTTGAGCCAAGAAGTTAAAAAAATGTACCTAAGTGTACAATCATGATCATTTCAGTGGTCGTTCATACGACCAACTGCTAAGGTGTGATTCCTTCTTCCCGAATGCTCCCAGCATTCGGTCCTGGGTCGTTCGTGACTTGGCGAATTTCCAAGGGCTTGGTAAGCTAGGTTGCTTGTTTCCCCTTTTCCTTTGGGTTAGGCTTTGTACCCTACCGACCCTAGTTGTCCTTACCTTAGGTCTCATTGTAAAGTAGATCATGGTCAACCTCGTTGTCCTTGGATGGTCAACTTGCTCGTTATCTCCTACATCCCTTGAAGTACCTATGTACCTTTATCTTTGATCTTAATTGATCAAGATTGTCTATCCCCTTGACCATGGTTGGTCAAGATGTTTCTATTTAGAACATTCCTACGTCATCTTAAGTATAATCTTCTTAAGCCCTCTTAATAATTCTCACAGGCACTTAAGCTTTTACCTATCCCTCTTGAAGTCACCAAGGACTTTGACATGGGACTCATGGATCTCAGTCCCATTTGGTAGATTACAAACAACGTTGAATTTTCCCAACTTCTTTAATGCACACAACATAGTGTCGTGCCTTCTTTCAATGCTTACAATTTTGATATAATCCACATGATATTCTATGCCACACATGGGAAGGTATTTTCTATGCATGCAACCTTAACATTATCCTCTATGTAATTATTTACATGACCCATAACCTTCTTGAATGATCTGACCTTGATAACTTAATGCAATTATTGTATGAGCCTAGCTGCGCTTTAATCTTTTCTGCAGCTTATTACACGTACCTTAGAATCCTTCTTTCAATACGGAGATGCACTTTGCTTCTTTCAATGTCCTCTAAAATGCATTTTAAGCAAAAACTTGTGCAAGGGACAATACACTTTATGCAGGAAATCTAGCAAGACGTTTTTGGTAATTTACAATGCAATTATCTAATCAATCTCACCTATTATGATGTCTTCTTACAACGGAAATTATCTTGCTTGTTACATACATCACAACTATGTTCATACCTAGGAAATTATCAAACACACAATTAATGTGATGCATGTGAATATGATTTTTTCACCGTGATAATTATAGCCTATGATTTAATAATAGAGTGACCTGGGTTTAGAGTGATGTCGTGATTCCAGTGGTATTGAGACCTGATAAACTGTTCACAGTTGCGGTGCCACATTGTTTCAAACCTCCATCCACACTTGCAGGGTTCTTCTTCCATCTTTGTGGAACTATGCTTCGGGGCCATACTAGAAGACGCGTGTACGAGTGATAGATTTCTCGCACTCTCCTATGCAAGATTCTCGTCGCCTCTCCTTGAGTGGAGAAAAAAATAATGAAGGGGGAGGGGCGTATTTTCAGAAGTTCTTCTTCTTCTTCTTCTTCTCTTCTTCTCCTCTCTCTCTCTCTTCTTCTTCTTCTTCTTCTTCTTCTCTTCCTCTCCTTCCCTCTCTCCCTCTTTTCTTCTTCTTCTTCTTCTTCTTCTCTTATTGTTCTCCTTCTGTCTCTCCCTATTCTTCTTCTTCTTCTTCTTCTTCTCTCTCCCTCTTCTTCTTTTCTTCTTCTTCTTCTTCTTCTTCTTCTTCTCTTCTTCTCCTCCTCTTCTTCTTCTTCTTCTTCTTCTTCTTCTTCTTCTTCTTCTTCTTCTTCTTCTTCTTCTTCTTCTTCTTCTCCTTCTTCTTCTTCTTCTTCTTCTTCTTCTTCTTCTCTTCTTCTCCTCTTCTTCTTCTTCTTCTTCTCCTTCTCTCTGTCCCTCTTTTTCTTTTCTTCTTCTTCTTCTTCTTCTCTTCTTCTCATCTCTCTCTCTCTCTCTCTTCTTCTTCTTCTTCTTCTTCTTCTTCTTCTTCTCTCTTCTCTCTCTCTCTCTCTCTCTCTCTCTCTCTCTCTCTCTCTCTCTCTCTCTCTCTCTCTCATCATCAGGGGGTTTTCTGCCTGATGACAAGGAGGGGGGGAGGCTACTGCCAACGACGAGGGGGGGGCTGCATGCTAATGACGAGGAGGAGGCCGCTGTCGAGACCACCAGGAGGGAGGGCATTGCCTTTCAGCCCCACGAGGGGGCTCCCTTTTATAGAGGGGGGGAGGGAGGTGGTATGGGGGGGGGACAGCTGTTCACAACCGCCACCCCTTCCACCTGGGGTTGCATGCCCCCTTCTCCCCCTTTACTCACACACTTTCTCTCTCTCCCCGCCATGCAGTCGGTAGGGGAAGAGAGAGGGAGAGTTAAAAAATCAAAGTTAATTAAAAAAAAATTTAGACGGGGGGGTTCTCATGGGGGGGAGGCAGGGGGGAATATTACATCCTCTCCCTCTTAGAGGAATCAAGATCTCCTCTACTCTAGAAGACCTAGGGGTATTGTTGGTTGAGATTATTTTCATCCATCCAGGTTGCATCCTCTTCTGGATAAACTTTCCACTGAATGAGATATTCTCTCAAGGTCCTTGATCTCAATTGCCTCTCCCTAACATCTAGGATTCTATTAGGCCGTAGTTCAAGGACTCCTTGGCTAGGCATTACAGTTTGTTGATCATCAAGTACATGATTCGGATTAGGTAGATACTTTTTCAATAGGCTAACCTAGAATACATTATGAATCTTTAGAGTTGCGGGCAGCTGTAGTCTGTAAGCATTAGGTCCTAGGCACTTAGTGATCTTATAAGGTCCATAATACCTCAGATTTAGCTTCTTGTACTCTCCCAAGGACAGTGAACTCTTTTTAGGGCATACACGTACGAAGACCATATCACCTTCGACGAAGGATCTGTCTTGTCATTTCAAGTCAGCGTAAGCCTTTTGTCTATCCTTGGCAGCTTGGATGTCTTGTCTTATTGATTTGATTTGATCATCCATGTCTTCCAGCATTTGTCTTGAAGCTTCTACCCTCAAAGTTGGATCTGAGAAGTTCAAAGGGGTACGACAATCATGCCCATACAATGCTTGGAAAGGGGTCATCTAAATACTCTGTTGGTAAGAAGCATTGTAGGCAAACTCAACCAGTGGTAAGTATTGAATCCACTTTTTGGATTTGCGGCAGCAGTATGCCCTAAGCATATCTTCAATGACTTGATTGACTCGTTCTGTTTGACCATCAATTTGGGGATGGTAAGTTGTACTGAAACAAAATTGAGTTCCAATAGCCTCAAATATAGCCTTCTAGAAGTCTAATGTGAAGAGAGAGTCACGATCACTAATAATTCTTCTGGGTAACCCATGAAGTTTGAATATTTCCCTGATGAATAAACTTGCGATGTCTGAAGCTCTATAGTTCATCTTGATAGGGATGAGATCTGCGACCTTGATGAGCATATCTACTACAACCATAATAGAGTTATGTCCTCCCTGAACTTGGGGTAGGCCAACAATGAAGTCCATACTAATGAACTCTCATTTCATTTGTGGAATGTCAAGTGGTTGCAATTTCCCAAGCATTTTAACATGTTCTGCCTTAATGCATTGACAAGACAAACATTCCGTGACATATTTGAGTATGTCTCCCTTGAGCCTTTCCTAATAATAGCTCTTTTTTACCACATTAAGGGTCTTGGCATAACCAGGATGTCCTGAGAAAGGGGAGTCATGCGCTTCCCACTATATCTTCTGCTTGAGAGTTTGGCTTGCAGGATACATAATCTTGTCCTAAAGTAGACAAGCCCACTACTAATGGAGAATTCTTGATACTTCGTCTTTAGCTTTGGGTCTTGATCCTTGATGGGAATCTCCCTTAGTATTATCTGATAGACTAAGTCATGATATGCCCCTTCTTTTTCTAGCTCAAGGATTGGGTTGTTTGGCAATGATACCTTTGTGGCTAGTGACCTTGCTGTTGATGGATCTTGTAAAATGAGAGAATTTAGAAATGCCTTGTGTGACTGAGTGCATCGGCAGCTACATTCTCTTTTCCAGGCCAATATTTGATTTCAAAATCATTTTCTTCTAGCACTTCGATCCATCGACGTTGCTTCATATTGAGCTCATTCTGAGTGAAAATCCATTTAAGACTCTTGTGATCCGTTACTAAGGAAAATTTGTTACCTAGCAAGTAATGTCTCCAAAGTTTGAAAGCATGGATGATAGCCAAAAGTTCCGCATCATGGGTAACATAATTCCTTTCATGGCTCTTCAATTTTCTTGAAGAATATGCTACGGGATGACCTTCTTGCATAAGTACACATCCTAAAGCAAGTGCGCTAGCATCAGTTACCACTTCAAACTCCTTACTAAGATCAAGAAGTTTCAGGATGGGTGCTGATACTAAGCTTTGCTTTAGTTTGTCAAAGCTGGTTTGTTCAGCAGCAGGTGACCATACAATTGCTACTTGCTTCTTTAGTAGATCAGTCAAAGGTGCTACAATCAAAGCATAATCTTTGATGAAAATTATGTGCCACCCTGTCAACCTAAGAGAAGTTGGTGTTGGCCATTCCAAAACGTCTCTGACCTTAGCTAGATCTACTGAAATTCCTTCTGCTGATACAATGAATCCTAGATATTCAATTTGTCGCTTGCAAAATGCGCACTTCTTCTTCTTGACATAAAGCTTGTGTGCTCTCATTGTTTCAAGAACACTGCGAAGCTGGGGTTCATGATCCTTTTCTTATTTCGAGTAGACTAGGGTATCATCAAAGAAGACGAGTACAAAGTCATCAAGATAGGGCCTAAAGATATCCTGCATTAATCTGTTGAAGGTAGCAGGAGCATTCGTCAGCCCGAATGACATCACTAGGAATTCTAAGTGTCCATACCTTGTATTGAATGCAGTCTTCGGGATATCTTCTTTCTTGATCCTTATTTGATAATATCCAAATCTCAGATCTATCTTTGAGAAGATCTTTGCCCCTTGAAGATGGTCAAGTAATTCATCTATTCTTGGGATGGGGTATTTATTTTTTATGGTTGCCTGATTCAACCCTCAGTAGTCAATGCATAGGCAAAGCGTTCCATCTTTCTTTTTTTGGAACAACACTGAAGCTCCCCATGGAGAACTACTAGGATGGATGTAGCCTTGATCTAACAGTTGCTTGAGTTGCTCTTTCAGTTCGATAACTTCCAAAATGGATATCTTATACGGCCTCTTTGCGACCAGTGCAGCTCCTAGCACAAGTTTGATTTTGTGGTCAACTTCCCTTTGGGGAGGAAGTTCCGTCAGATCTTCAGGGAATACATCTACGTAGGCACTGACACAAAAACAATGTCAAGCAAGTTCCTTTTTCAAATATTTGATCTTTATTTATCATAGTCCTGGAATACATCAAGTATCATGCCCGAAGGATATCCTAGCAATCAACAGGATTGCTGCTCCAAGTTTCGCCCATGGACTAATGCACGGGCCTCGAGATCCCATCTCGAGTCATGTCGGCCTCTTGTGCAGGATCCGGAGGCAAGGAATTTACAGAGCCAGAGCCTCCCTTGGCACCCAAGCGTCTTCCGACTCCAAGCAGTACCCATGGAGAGACCTCTCGTGACAGGTTCGGTCCATATACTCGGCGCGGCTAACAACCCCCTTGGATAGGGCCAGGCAGGGAGTCAGAGGTAACTAAACCTGCCTCTCCCTCCAGGGTTTTAACCTAAAGCATTAAGTGTTTGCCTTGATTTAGTTCCTTGAGCCAAGAAGTTCAAACAATGTACCTACGTGTATAATCACGATCATTTCAGTGGTCGTTCGTATGACCAACTGCTAAGGTGTGATTCCTTCTTCCCGAATGCTCCCAACATTCGGTCCTAGGTCATTCACGTCTTGGAGAATTTCCAGGGGCTTGGCAAGCTAGGTTACTTGTTTTCCCTTTTTCTTTGGGTTAGGGTTTGTACCCTACCGACCTTACTTGTCCTTACCTTAGGTCTCCTTGTAAAGTAGATCATGGTCAACCTCGTTGTCCTTGGTGGGGTAAGACCCTTCTCCTATCCAAACTTTCAAGATTCCATTCAATTGTATCTCATGAAAGGCTGAATGAATAGTTCAGAAATGCATATCATATTGATTGATTAGATTACTAGCTACTGCCATGTTGATATACCCACCGAGGAAAAAGCTGGATGCCGGGGGAGATAGTGGGATAAAAAAGAGGTGACCCTCCCTCACTATCGAAGATCGCAAAGGGGTGCAAACAACTGACCCGGGGGGGGACTTTGCCTACCTCCCAGTGATTCGGAGCCCATGTAGGGAGCATATCATGCCAATTTATACCTCACACAGGTATAGCGGGTGGAGAATTTAAGATTGAAGACTTCCCAAAAGCTCAAGTACCTATAGGTCCAAAACAGGGTAAAACAGGGAATTTATAGGGCACTTACAGGGTATTTACAGGTGGTTACAGGTACACCCTTCATTATTGAAGTATAGATGCAGATACTACAAGGTACCCGCATATCCTATATAGCCTTTTACAGGGTTTGGTAACCATTTGGGGTTACTATCTTGCACTACAGGGTCAAAAAAGGGCACTTATAGGTTTAGACAGGGTGCAGGCCTGGACAGTTCAGACTCAAAAATCTAGCTACAGAATTTTCTGCCCTAAATCTACTATAGCATGCTATAGCTGATCTCGAAAAGGGCATTCTTAGCTTCGATTTGAACGAAAAAATTTTAAATCAGAGTTCCCTAGCAAAATTTATAGCCGTTTTTCTGACAGGGGGTACTGCAGGACTACACTATTATGGTAGGGCATAAGGGTAAAAATAAGGGCCAGGAAGATTATGCTCAGCAAATATCGGAATCATATTACTAATACAAAGGTCTAACCAGAGAACCTCCTTACAAGCCTCAATGGATGCAACATATTCTTCCTCTGTAGTGTGGATAAGATAGTGCATTTCTATACCTTGAACATCCAAGAAACACCACCTCTAGCAAAGTTGAAGACAAAGGTAGAGGTGGACTTTCTACTGCCTGTATGTTATATGTAATCAAGGCCAATGAGCCTCACAACTCCTATATCTTGGGCACCATAACATATACATATATTTGCATTTTCCTTAAGGAACATGATACCCTTCATGGCATCCCAATGCAGCCTACTAGGTGTATCCATATAGCATACCATAACTCCCATTGCAAATTCTATTTCAAGACGAGTGGCTATCATAGCATACATCAAAGTGCCCACTAAATATACATAAATGATCTTTGAAATCTCGGCCCTCTACTCATTAGACTATAGATAATCGGCCTAACTGACCTTCACATGAGAAGGTAAACCATAGCAAACCAATAGGCTTAACATCCCACATATGAAACTAGTCAAGAACCTTCTAGATGTACTACCTCTGTGTGGTAAGTAAAGGAGACCTTAGAGCAACCACATGTGATGCTCATTCCAAGAATATGTGAGACTTGTCCCACATATATGAGTCTTCTCCCATATCCTTCATATCAAAGATCTTCTTGACCTAGCCTTTCAAGGGGTCTAGCTAATCATAAGTGCTCCCAACAATCAACATATCATCCATATAGAGTACCAAAGTTGTAAGGTTGCTATCACGGGTCTTCTTCATGTACCAACATGGATCCATATCACTATGGGTATCTCTTGGACGTAGTATATTACTTTTCTTTATGTTATATCTTATCTATACTTTATGTACATTGTATTGTATGAGGAGGAAGAAAACACAACCAATAAGGAAACATTTTGGATTCCATCTATTTCCTTGTATTTTTGGATGAGCTTTCCCTTGTGTGTGTGTGTATGGTGTGTATTTGGCACAGTAACTGAAGCAAGTCTCCCACCACGTGAATCTTGATATGGTATCAAAGTGGCACCACTAAGAGAGGTTGGTTTTGAAGTCCGAAGTAAAGGAGAAGAAGCAAGGATTTGATTAAGAAAGCAACAAGTAAGTAGCTCTCCCATTCTTCCACCCTTTCTCTTGGATAGTGCTTGTGGAGGAACTAGAAGCAAGGCAAAGCAAAAATCTCAAATTGTAGTGAGATTCAGTGTGCAAGTAGAGCAATGTATGTTTTGTAGATAAGACTTTTAAGGCTTGCCTATTTCTTTTTAAGCCATATGAGGCCATTTTGGATCCCATTTTAGACATATAAGATTGTGGACAATAATTTTAGATCATACTGCAATTTTGGTTGTTACAATTGAAAGTGGATACATAGGTTACAAATTTCAAATCTATGAGATTTGAGGTGTTTTCTAGGAAACAAACATAAGTTTTATCTATAAACATGTTGCAAATTACATGTACTATTGAGAAGTCAAAGTAAAAAAGGCTACTTGATGTATTATTATGCACTTGTTATGAAAGGTTACATAAGACTTATTTGCTATTTTGTATCATTTTTGTGATAATAGCAGAGAACAATGGAAACCCAATCATTGAGAAGCTGGATAAGAACAACTATCCATCATGGAAGTTCCATGTGATGAATTTCCTTATTGGAAAATGCCTTTACAAGTTTAAGAAAATGAGACAAAACAAATTAACCCTATGACTGCAGATGAATTAAAGGCATGGAAATGATGAAATGTAAATGACAAAAAGATGATATATTAGCTATCCACAATCATTAATAATACTATGCTACGGCATATAAAAAATGCAGAAACTTTGTATGCAACTTGGATAATTTTTAAAAACATATTTTCAGTAAATACAAAGGCATGGAAGATTCAAATCAAGCAAAAGTTAAATAGTTTGAAGAAAGAAAAAATGTTTATCAATGAGTATGTTTTAAAGGTGAGGAGCATTGCAGATGGATTAGCAACGATTGATGAAATTCTTGATGATGATAATTTGGTGTTATCTACTTTAGATGTCCTTAACAATGAGAAGGCTTGGAAACCCACTTCTGTATATATACAGAAGCTGTTTCCAGATTTTGATGAGTTGGTCTCTCTCATGATAACTAAAGAGATCAATATGTAGGGTGAATCATTTGAAAGAAGTGGTAAGTAGATCTAAGAATCTTACTCAAGTTCAAGAAGAAAACGCGGTAGATCCTCTTCAACAAGCTGTGATATGGGATATATTGGTGATAACTAGCAAAATAGGTTAAATTAGTAATCTCGTGAAATGCAAGTTTCTAGAGGCCTGTAAATTTTAGAGACAAGGGGAGCTTTAGAGAAAGAGGTGGATGGTAGGACTGAGGTTTTGGAAACTTTGGTATTGTTTGTCATTATTGCGGCAAAACATGTTATATTATAGTCTATTGTTGTGCTAAAAAGAATGATATCCAAAGTGGTAAATTGCAATAAGAAAACTATGCATCATCTTTACTACAAAATGAAGATAAAAATGAGAATTTTTTTGTTAGTATATGATAAATGTTGTTACAAGAAAGAGGATACATGATAATGTATGATTTGTCGATTTAGGTGAATCTAATCGTACGACCAAATATGTTGAATGGTTTGAAAGATGCAAGATTTACAAAATCCAGGTTATGTGCAGATGGGTGATGATCATACCACCCAATTTCATACATTAGAAAGGTTTCCTTGTCCTTGCATAATGGCCAAATAAAGAGTTTTGTTAGATGTACTACATGTGCCATCAATAATAAAGAATTTAGTTTTTGTTGGCCAAATGGTAGAGCAAGGGTTTTAAGTTAGATTTAATGTAAAAGATTGTTTTCCATAAGACTTTAATGATACATATAGGCTAGTCGCAAAAGAAAGTAGAGTTGGATGTATATTCACTTTAGATGTTGGAATTCCTAACATGAATGTTGCTATGTATACTAAAGGAAAAGGAATGGTTTTAGACGTTGAAATATGGCATAAACCTATTGGACATGCAAATGTGCAAAGGCTGAAATTAATATAGTCCAAAGGATTGGTTACAAGGTTGTCTGCTTTCAAAGTTGTAGAATTTCATAAAATGTGTGAAGCATGTTAGTTTGGTAAGCAGGCAAGATAATCTTTTTTGCATGAAAAAGTTGTGATCAAAAACATACTTGATGTTGTGCATATAGATATTTGGGGACTTGCGTAGAATATATCTCTTGGTGGCAGCAAATACTTTGTCATGTTTATTGATGATTGAAAGCTATGGATATATTTCATGAAGGAAAAGAGTGATGTATTTGAGCCTTTTAAAACTTTCAAGGCTACTATTGAAACAAAAATAAGTTGAAAAACTAAGTACTTGAGATTAAATGGAGAGGGAGAGTACCTCTCTAATGAGTTTAGTGACTTTTTGAGGTCTCATGGGATAAAGAGACGATTTACTTATAGATATGTCCCATAGAAAAATGGATTTGCAAAAATGAAAAATAGACCTTATCTTACAAAATTGATATCAAATCCGTAAATGCATTAGCTATGTTTTTGATAAATGCATGGGTTTTGGTTTCAGTAAATATATTATCTATGTTAAATGGTTGATCGATTTACATCCTATTGGCTTTGTGGGGGTTGGATTTGAACCGACAGTCTTCATTTGGCAATTGGTTTGTTCCGATTCCTATAGGAATGGAGGAAAGGCGCCCTTGATTGGGAATAAATGGTTTGGGACGACTTCAGGAAGGTTGAAGCAATGGCCAAACCTCCTTGCCTTTTATTCATCTCCTTTTGAATCAAAAGAATCATCTTACATTCTGAATACTGAGTTAACCCGGCACCCATTATGTATTCTCAGCTAGCTATTGAATCTATACAGCAGTGCATTCTGACTCGCAACACGGGTTTAGCTTATTAATTAGTTGTATCACTCAGACAGAAGGCCGAGGACCGATCAAATCAGGGGGATAACAAGCTGATCAAAACATCTTAGGCACATTTTGGTTCAGAAGTTGTACCAATATTGATAGCTTTTAAAATATGCCAAAATACCTTTGGTTTGAAGCTATTCATACTATTGTCTATATTATAAACATAACTTTCATAGCTATAGTCCATGGAATGACTCTTGAAGAATGCTTTATAGTGAAAAAGCCTGATGTGTCACACTTGAAAGTCTTTGACTATATTATATATGTTCATGTGCCAGATGACCTGCAAAAGAAGCTTGATCCAAAAGTTGAAAATTTTATTTTTATTGAATACTCTAGTTTAGAGTAGAAAGGGTATCATTGTTATAATCATGTCATAAGTTTAAAGTGAGCATGAATGTTATTTTTTATGAGATGAGCAGTTGTTGGTATACATCTAGTGGTGATGCATTGGATGATGATGATGATCATGATAGTTATGTACAAAAAGAAAATCAAGAATCATAGAGCCTTACTGGACCACAAATATCATCTAATACTATATCTACAGTTAGCCCTTGGTTTAGAAGACTAAGGAGTAGCCCAGCATCTTCCAGTGCATCTATAAGTGCTGCAGATAAAGGTAAAGGAAAGAAAAAAGTGTCATATGCTAATGATGCATCAATTAGTCATTTAGGATTTGATCGAGATTCCAATGGTTTAGAGAATTTGAATGATGAGCTTTATATTCCTTCAATTAAGACACCAAGTGTACAAAGAGCACATGGTAACGTAAAGGTTTCACTAACTAATCAAGTGGTATGTAGCTCTAGCAAGATCAAATACCTTATTAAAAGATTTGATTTTGAAGGTTATGACCTACACCATTATGCTTATTTGGTAAAGGTTATTGAGGATGTTGAGCCCACTTTCTTTGAGGATGTTTTTGGTCATGCTCATTAAGATGTAGCGATGGATGAGGAGATGGTTCGATTAGAAGCCAATAAGACTTGGCATTTGATACCATTGCCTAAGGGTAAGAAAGCTATTGTGGCTATAAGTGGGTTTATGAAATTAGGCATAATACAAATGGTTATATTAGCAGGTATAAGGTAGGATGGCTGCAAAAGGCTATGCTCAAATATATGGCATAGATTATGAATTTGGGATATTTAATTCGTTTGCTAAGAAAAAAAAATATTAGATGCATGATTACTTTGGCAGTAGCTAAAGGTTAGAATTTGCACCAAATGGATATTAATAATGCCTTCTTGCATGGTGAATTGCAAGAAGAGGTGTATACGGAGTAGCCATCAAGTTTTATGAGGATTTAGATCATTCCACATATGTGTGGAAGTTAAAGAAAATGCTCCATGGGCTAAAGCAAGCACCTAGAGTATTGTTTAACAAGATTGGACAATATCTTGTCAACATTAAAAGAGAAATGTAGGCTTGGTCATCATAGTAATCTATATGGATAACTCGCCTCACTTGGATACATAAATGTGGATTGGGCTAGTAGCATGTAATTTTTTACATCATGGAATTTTTTATGAGGCAAGTAAGGATATAGAGGTGTTTTGATACATAAATGAAGATTGGGCTAGTAGCATGTCTAATAGAAGATCTACCAATGGATTCATGTTTTCCCTTGGTAGTGCAGAAATTATGTAGAGCAGCGAAAAGAAACCTATATTTTCTTTATCGAGGATAAAGGCTAAGTATAGAGGTGCTACTATGGTAGCATGTGAGGTGGTATGGTTGCAAAAGTTATTGGGTGATTTGGATGTGTAGGGAGATGGTCCAGCTTTCATTCACTGTGATAACATGAGTAACATGCAATTAGCTAGGAACCAAGTATTCCATGGTAGGACAAAACATATTGAGATGTATTACCACTTTGTGAGAGAGAAGGTACTTGTAGAAGAGATTGACTTGGTATATGTCAGCACACAAGATCAGATAGCTGACATTCTTAAAAAGGTATTGAGTACCTTCTCTCTCACAAAACAAGGTCAGATTGCAAGAAGAGAGATGGAGGACACAACAACTACATTTGGATCTTCTTGTTTTGGCCTCCATCTCTCTTCTTGTTTTGTTGAGTGAGCTTCCTCTTGTGTATATGGTGTGTATTTGGTGCAACAACTCAAGTAAGTCTCCCCATCACATGATTCTTGACATTCTCAACTTGAATACTAGGTGTTCCCTACCTTTTTTCTCAAAGTCCTTAGGCTTCTACATATAAATCTCATCAGATAAGTCCCCATGTAAGGATGTCACTTTAACATCCATTTGAGAGAGATCCAAATGTAGTTGCACAACCAAAGCCAATACCAAGAGTAATATAGCCATTTTGACTACAGGAGATAAGTTTCATCAAATTCAACACTATACTCTTGGTTAAAAGCATTAGCAACTAGTCTAGCCTTATTGGTTGTCTTGGGGAATCCATGAGTACTTTTCAACTTATATACCCACTTGCATGGCAAAGCATGTCTTTAACTAGGAAAAGGAACCAAATCCTACATATGATTTTTGTACAAGAAGTCATGCTTTGACTACATGGCCCTCTCCCAATAGTGATTATCACCTCTACACATGGCCTTATCATAGGTAAGAGTCTCACTAGCATCTATCATCATAACATAATCTGTAGAGAGCACAAATCGATCAAGTTGATATCTATCTCTACTAGACCACAACAAAAAAAGTTGTGAGGCATGTATATCCTATCCAATGTCATGATCATGGGCCATTCAAACATTATCTACCTGCACCTTGTCTAACTGGCTATACAATAATAGTAGATTCCTCCTAAAATATCACTCTATGTGCCTCGACTACCTACTCAAGCTTCTTATGCATCTTCTCCTCATGGAAAACTACCTTCTAGCTATTGATGACCTTCTTAGCTTGGGATCGCATAGGGGATAGCCCATCCAATCTGCATCCCCATAACCAAGAAAGATACATTTTATTGATTAAGGATCTAGCTTATTGTATTTGTCCTCGGAAACATGGTGAAAAGTCTCACATACAAAGATTCACAAATGAGTATATGATGGAGGTTTTCCAAACTATATCTTCTATGAAACCTAAAAATCAATAGCAGTATATGGAGGTTTGTTTATCAAGTGTACAATCATAGTAAGTGCATTAGCCCAAAAATATTATAGTAAGACTGCTTGTCTAAGTATACTATGGACTCTCTCTTGAATTGTCCTATTCATGCACTTTGCAATACCAATTTAGGGTGGGGTATAAGGGGCAGTCAGCTGAGGCTTAATACCCCACTCATTGTAGAATTGCTTAGATGTTATAGAGACGCATTCACCCATATTATCAGAGCATAGGAACTTCAACTTATACCTAGACTGGTTCTCAATAAGAGTAAGCTAATGTTGAAAGGTAGCAAATACATCCAATTTCTAGTTTATAGGATATGGCCCAGATCTTATGTGAATAATTATCAATAAAAGTCACAAAGTAATTTGCACCACCTAGTGATTGAGGGGGCATGGTGCCATAGACATCAGAATGAATATGTGCTAGAGCCTTCCCTATGCATGTAATACCACACATCAGAATGAACAAGTGCTACAGCCTTCCTTATACACGTAATACCAGACTTCTTATACCAACTGTGCATCTATCTGTCATGAAGACAATGCTCACGAATCAAAACACTTATCAAATGAGTAAGAATTTTCATTTCTTTTAATGATATGTCCCTAAGAAGGTGATAATATTTATAAAGGTATGCGTGGTACCACAATCATACCCAACAAAACATGGTCGATAGACAAAAGACACAAGTAAGGGATAAAGAGTACTAGACTTGGCACCTTATGCCAATATACTATTCCCATGTATTAAGCTTTCATGAGGAATCACCAAAAGAGACAACATAACTTACATCATCAAGCTATCCAAAAGAAAGTAGGCATTTAGTCAAAGTTGGAACATGGTATATATCATGAAAAGTAAACATATTTCCTGAAGAAAATTGCAATTAGATATCTCCAATACCAACAATATCCAATGCCAGGTCATTACCCAATCTAATAAATCATGTCATCCAATGGTAGAAGTGGAACCACTCTCAATGAGGGGTGACATGAAATGAAGCCCCTGAATCTTCAGCCAATATTAAACATAGGTGGACAAGACATCAGTCAAGTGAGAAACATCAAGAGAAGAAGCTAAAAGTATATAGCCATCATCATAAATAGTTCATACAACATTAATCTCTTCAATCTTGACTCTGGACTTGCCTGGGACAATGCTACGATAATCATTCTTTTCATGCACTTTACTCTTTCTCTTTTCCTTGAGCTTGTTTTCATGCACTTTATGGCATTGTGGTCGAATATGACCTAGCTTTTCACAATAGTGACTAGTCAATGTAGGCTTATAGCTATGGGACTTACTCTAATACTATCCATGTGACTGAGAATGATATTTTTGAGAGTCTCTCCCATAGAAGCCATTATCACTCCTACTATTATTACCGCTTACTATCAAATCATGAGATGTGTGGAAAGCATCTATATTCTTTCTATTAACCTCTTTATTCAAGAGTGAACAATCTATATTCTTTATATCAACCTCTTCATTCAAGAGTGCACCCTCTACATCCTATAGTTTCAACCAATGAGCAAACATATTTGCACACATAGTAATATGGAACATGTCCCATGACTCAGGCAATGTAACCAGGAAAAACAAGGGAGAAAGATTATTCTTAAATTCAATCCATCGTTGTCGTGCTGCTACGTGTTCACAATGTGAAAAACTCTAGAATGCATTGTCATTCGACGTTCTTATTGATTTGAAGAGCCAATGCCATGTTAGTCATTAATGTCAGTGTCCGTAGTATGGATGGTTCAAAAATACTAGATTTTTGGACAAGTTTAGTCAATTTTTGATATTTTTAGATATTATCTCTTGTAAAAATCCAAAAACTGTAGACAAATTCTAGAATAGGATGACTTGTAAAAGAAAGCAAGTAGCTTTCAGCCATTTTGGGAGGATTTTGTGTAAAAAGAAGGATTGGCAAAATCAGACGATGCTCGATCACAATTTTCAGGCAGTAAACATCACTCTAAACTGGGAGATGAAGAAGAAGTAATCTGGCTCAATTCTAGCTAGGTGTCCTTTCATTTTACCCCCCTTTCAGAGCCAATGGAAGCATCAGATTGGTGGTCTGAACAACATTGAGGAAGTTATTATTTTATGCACGTCTTTGTCTACAAGAGATTTATCTTCTCATAATGTAGAAATAAATTGACAGGCTTCACCTCCATGAGTATTCTTCTATATATTCTATTTCTTTAAACCCCTTCTCTTCTGTCTACTTCTCTCCTTGAATCTCCCTTCACCCTGTTGTCTCTTACCCCGCGTTACACTTTCAACCCCAAATGCTCCGACAATGGTGAACCCAATGTGAAAGTCAGTAGTTGGTGTCTAAAGATGGGGGATTCTGTAAGTTCGAGTAGTGGTTATGCTTTACAACAGATGATTTCTTTGTTGCAGCAACAACAATAGTAGCAGTTGTTGTTACAACAACAAATGCAAACTCATTTGGGTATCTAATGACATGAATTAATACATCCGGGAGCATATATTCACAATAATCCTTCAAACCTATAAATGGAAATTCACGAAAGAAAATAGCCACTATAAGTATATGTCTAATGGAGCTCAAAGCTAAGTCTTAGATATCAACATAAACATATCCAAGTATACTAATCAATAGCAAGTATGAATATCTCTATGAAGCATCTCAAAAGTATCTTTAGGTATGCAATATATAACCTTTCAACCTGTAAGCTTGTTGTCCATAGGGTACAATAGCAAAAGACCTTCCAAATACTGAGCTAAACAAGCTCTAATCAATCCAAAAGCCTTTTTGCAGCATCAATACATCATCTAGGCATAACAAACTTTCCCCATAAGTATTAATAGAGCATTAGATTAGTCAAATAAATGCCCTAATAGTATACAATAGATTTGTTCCAAATGGTAGTGAACAACACGTTTGCCTGAACACAATGTGAACAGAAGGTCTATCCTCCATTAGGGGAGTTTTGAGGTCTTGAAAATGCCCTGTAAGCGATCCTAGAGAGAGAAAATATTTTAGGAAATAAATCATTTTTTAGATTTTTAAAAACATTTATATTTTGGTAAGTAAATATATTAAAAATTTTAATAAGTCGTTGTCGTGATATTCTCGTGGTCCCATCAAACTTAGAAATCTAGGCCGCCATAAAGGTGACAAAGATTGTCATAATGAAGATCTTACTCGTCCTCATTAAAGTGAAAATTAATATTCATTTGAATTTTGTTCGTTTGATTACTTCTCTCCATTCTCACTCCCTCTTTCTTTCCCATCCTTACTAGTTTCTTCTTCGTTTTCCTTCTTATTTCTAATTCGCATAGTTTTTCAATCCAATCTTCTAATCACATCCTTAGCTATGGATCGGCCATCCAATGATCTCTATAGCTCTAGTAAAGACCTCTCTATCATCTTCATATTAAGTTGGATAGTGAGTATGAACCAATAAGGAAGAGAACAAAACCCATTACAATTATAGAGTCTATAAAACATATACTCAGGTTTGAAGGAAAGAAGAATCTTGATCTTTGGTTGGATGGTAGGCTATATCCCAAAGACCCTAGCAAAAATAGCACTCTGCCTTTCTATAATAGCTCTTTACTGTTGAGGTTCATTGTGGTGATGGTTATAATGGATTTATGGGTTATATACTTAACTTGGTTGTAGAAAAAATGTTCTCAAATTGGAGAACGTCCATCTTTTATCAAAACATAACAATGAGTTGTTACAGAAGCTAAAGGATTGTCAACAGAGGATTCATTCGTTGGAGAAATGCGTCAAATCTTATCAATGAAAGAAAACTATTTTAGGCCTTCGAAATCGACAAAAGGCTCTTGAAAATATTGAGAGTCTCAAACGAGGAGGAGGTGGTTGCAATAAAAGAATCCAAGCAGCAAGGTTTTTTTTTCACTTTAAAAATATTAAATATGGCTTTGTTTATAATTAATTGTATTGATTTGTGATGTTGACTTTGGTTAGTTCTCTTCTTCAACCAAATGCAAGTGAAAGAGATTCTTTAAAAGCATCTCAGTTTTATTATCATCTTCTTCCTTCAATAGTTTCAAAAGATATTTTGGAGAAGAAGAAATTAAAAATGTAAAGAAACAATGCTTGGAGTTATTTATAAAGAATCATTCTTTGGATAGTGAGTTAGTGCAAAAGACACTAGATAGTATTGGTATCAGTCGAGATGCTTATATACAACTTTTCTAGCTTTTACAATCAAATATGAAGCAAGAACAAGTATGAAATTGCATACTTTCAAGGCCATATGTGGTTAGAACTATCAGACACAAAGAATGAAAAACAAAGTGATAAGGATTCTAGGTGAGCCTTTCCATATCAAGGCTAGCTTCATGGGCAAGAAAAAGGAAGTTGTACTCAATGAATTTAACAATATTTTCTTTGACTTTCCCACCCTACAATGTTTAATGATCAGATTCTATGACTTATCACTAGAAGAGGCACAATGAGTGGCTAGATTTATGGTTAAACTTGATGAAAGTGAGATTTTGAAATGCACAAAACTAGAGAGGGTCTCTATTACCTTGATGAATAGAGCACTTTCATCATATCACTGCAATCACTCAATGTCATTTAGTGTTCAATTAGAATACAACATTTGTGGCTAAGAGCATTCAAAGTAGATATAGAGGATTTTGATATATTGTATTGGGTTTTTCATCGAACACTAATACTTAATGTTATTAAGAGACAACAAGCAAAAGAAGAGCTATTTGTTGAAGGATTTGGGAACTATAAGATTGAGAGGCACATAGCTAGTGACTTAAAAGCACTCAAATGTATGTATCAAAGGGAGCCAACTCTAGATCTCCTTGCCTATATTGCATATCCCCAGCCATAGAGTTGAACTCAAGCAATTGGAATAGATCTCCCTCTAGGCACAACAAGGATCCACAGTTTAATCCAGCCGTAGATCCATAGTTGATTCTGATGAAAAGGTTCCCACTTCTTGAATTTCTCATCAATAAGGCTAAACCTTTTTGTTGCAAAGTTGTTCTAGCAGCACTAGTAGCATCCACTACATCACTGTAATGGAAAAATCCCTCAATCTCTAGGCCTTCAACATGTCCATCATAAAACTCCCTATAATCCTTTAGTTTGTCTTGAAGTTCTTTCAAGAGCTCTTACAAATCAAAAGAAACATTAATCATATCTCTTATGTAAACAAATTTGGATAAATTTCTAGTTGCATGGAGGAAATCAAAGAGCTTCTCATCATAGGTATCCTCCAAATCCTCTTCCTCCATTCCCTCTATAGAAAACTTCCTTTTAGTCATCTTAATTACTCATAGATCCCAATCCTGAAACAACAACACAAGTTTAGAGAAACAATATACTAATTTACATTTTCTCACAGCCCAAATATTTGTCTAAGCTATGTATGACATGGTCACTAAGAAAACTTGGGCAAGACATCAATGTGAAACTAGAACAATGAGCCACAATGGCAATTTATTTCATTCATCTTGGATATCTAAAGTCATATATCATACTCCACATTTGCAAATGCTTGGATAACATAGCATACATGTTAAATTATACAAAACAAAACAACAATTCCTTATGAAATGCGAATTGAACCTTTGGGTAGTAGAGCAAGCATAACATTTTGTGTTTCATTGGGCGGACACTATTTTAGCTAGAGGATTTATGAAACGTGAAAACTGGTTTTCGATACCCTCTACAGGTTGACAATTTCGCGTTTCATACAGCAATCAATCCTTTTAGATGAAAAATAACAATTGTAATGATCTTTGATTCTTCTGAATACTCATTGAACTATTTTTCAAAGATTGCAAAAAAATAGTAATAATATAAGTTTGTTACCCAAAAATTAAATTCCTTCCTCAATATAAATGGGCCTTGTCAAGAATATACTTACTTTGGGCTTTTAGTGCTTTGTTGAGGATATGGTTGTAGAAGAGAAATCAAATTTCTTGGAAGAAAATTTTGCATAAACACGAGCCTGAGTTCTTGTATAACGGTTACCAAGCATTTGTTCAAAAAAAAACCCTGCACTCGTTCAGAAGAGCTATATTTATAATGAAAATGAAAAGGCTAAAAGTTATCTTTTACACCAAAAAGTCATGCCATAAAAGCACCATCATGTCCAAAAACGTCATTGATACGTAGCACAAGTTTCGAGGCAACAATGGTCTCCACGGTGCACGTGCCAAGTTTACTGTGTATTATAGCAGCCACACGTGTGAACAAAGGTCCTTTTAAAACCAATGTTTGGACCACAAAAGTGTTTTTTCGAAGAGACCAAGCCCTTTCCCTCCTCCGAAACACCAGCACAAGGCAACTTTGTCACAGCCAAAAATTCTTCAGCACCCTCCAGGACAAGGTAATATTTCATCACCTTGCACAAAATGTGCTAGAGTCTCAGATTGTAATTTTCTTAAAATTTCTTAGTAAGTTCAATAGTAATGTTCATTTTACCAAAATTATCTTTGAAATCTTCTTTGAACCTATCAAAAAAATTTCTTCAAAAAATCTTGACGACTAAAATGTGGTAAGGCATAGCTCTCCATATACAAATTTTCCATATCACATTTCATATGTCGGGAAGGGCTCTATAACTAATTAAAATAGCTCAATCTTATGCTAAGATTAGCTTGAGTAACTAAATGTATTGACTACTATGCTTCTGTATTCAAGAAATAACAAATTTAAAAGATCTTGAAAAGTTCAATAGCAAAATCATATTCTACTTGCTTACGGACTTATTTTTCAAATTGTTTTCGAATTTGACCAAAATTTTCACACAAAAAAAGGTGACGTATGAAACGCAAAAAAGCATATGTCTCCCTTACCTAAAAGTCCCAGATCGCGTTTCATAAGTCAAAGTGTTGTATTGTTCAATAGAAAGTCAAGTTGGAAGGTTAGCAAAACTTTGATGAATTATTAAAGTTTAATTTTATCATTTGACAAAATAAGTTATTCTCAAAGTGTAAATATGCGATTGGCTTGGGATTGAAACTATTTGAGTAGTGTTTGTTTACCACTAAATGATTTCAAATGACATTATATTAGATTTTGGGGATCTTTCCTAATTTTGAGTTGTTTTTTGTTTTATTTGGTGATGTCAGATGGCTAGAACTAAGGCTACTGCAAGAAAGTAGAAAGTTGATCCTTGAGGTTTGCAATCATTTCTACAAGCCTTTTAAACTTACAAGGAAATCAAAGCCAAGGAGAAAGTTTTCACAACACATTATATGTCTAAAGGAGATTAGAAGTGCAATGAAGGCTCCGAATAATGCAATTCCAAAACTGACTTTTCAGGGGCTTATCAGGGAAATTTGTGACAAGCATAGACCTGATTGTTTTAGATGGACAAGGGCAACTCTCAATTGCATTCAAGAGGCTGTAGAAGATTTTTTGATTGAGTTTTTTCAGGATTCCTATATATGTGCTACTCATGCACATAGTCTTACACTTATGGACAAAGGCATGCTAATTCTTAGGATGTTGAGATACAGGTTTTCAAAGGTCCTTAAGCTAGTCCCCCTTTCTGATGCGAAGGCTTTCAATATTTTAAATGTGCCTCCATATAGAAAAAAGAAAGGTAATCCAAGTCCTAAGGTTGAAGATGTTACACATGAAAAAGATAGAAAACTACATGAGAAAGATGAAAATTCCACAGAAGAGCAAGCAAATAAATGGAGGGAGTATAAAAGAAAGAAGGAAGAAGAAAATAAATCAGAGCAGCTCCTATATTTTGAAGAAGAGCTATCTACCCTTCTTGAAAGGGCTGACCCTACTAAGGGCTTCAATGTCTGTTGCTTTTTACCTAGTGATATTAACAAAAGACTCAATATGATGTTTTTTTACTCTGACTGTATTCAAATCCTCAAGAATAAAATGAGAGAAGTAAATGACTCTATTATTCTTGTTGGGATGAGGTATAAGATATCAAAAAAATTTACTCACTATATTTTTCTAGCAATAAGCTTTCATGTTGATTCTTACTATGATATCCATTTCTTTGCTTGGTGTGTAATGCATGAGCTCCCCTTTGATATACAACAAAAAGTTGAGGTTCTTGATCCATCTATCTCACACTATATGAGGAGTGAGCTTGATGCAAGTGCATTTGACCATTGGTTCAATTCAATTGACTTTGAAACTTTGGAGCCTCTTCTAATTTCATACAATGAAAAGTAAATAATTTGATATTTTGTTCGATTTTATGAGATCTTGTTTTGCTAAATTATTTAAATATTTTTATTTTCTGATGCCAAGAGGCATATTTCACGGTGGATTCTGTGAGGTTTTACGATGGATTCCAAAAACTTTGATGATCGGGGCTCATACACAAAGTGGATTCTTTGTGCGAGAAGTTGATGGGGACGCCTGTTCTTTTCGGGCGTTTCATTAATTTAGTGTGTACATGGGTGATTCCATAGCGGGTGATTCTGCAAAATGCATATTAAATTAATAAACGTTTATGACTTTAGAGTGCACACTCGTAATAAATTAAGGTTAGGATTTATTTCTAACCAATTGATTTATTTATGTAGCTAAAGACTGCTAGGTATTCACTTTTGTCGGTTTAATTGTATTATTTTACTAACGATTGTGAATGCTTCAGTTGATGTGTAGAGATAGCAGCAGTGGCGGAGGAAAGCATTGGAGGATAGCGAGTATTTGATTTATTGATTATATTTTGATGGGCGCATACCTTAGGCATAATGCCTATATTTTGTCACGCCTATTTATTGAGGCGTTTGATATTTATTATTATTTTGTATGCGCATGGACGCGCGATTATGTTATTTCTACTTGGACATTGTATTGGGCATGCCAGACTTTTTGGGCACCGCCCATTAGCTTTATTCCTATTTTGTGTTAAAGCAAACTCAAAAAGCTAAAAGCTTGCTATTTTGTAATTTGGGCTATTATTTGAGCTTGAAGATGAATAATACATAAAATACATGCTTTGTGGAGCGCTCACACAAGGGCATGGGGGGAGATTGCACCCAATTGGTCTCTTGTTCATGTCGTTCATGCTTTTTACCTTGCAAATTGTGCAAAAAGTAGAATTCTATTGTTCTTGGGGACCTTCCGGCATTCACTACGCGAGCGTACATCATCCGATCTGCGCACCATTTTCAGTACTCATTGGAGCCTAATTGGAATAGACTGTGTGGAGAGGCAATGTTTCCTCATCAATTCTATGAAAGGAAGCCATGGAAATGTCAAGTTATAAGTTATATAATTCAAGGTCTCATTGATATTTTGATCTCTTTTTTTTGTAATTACTCTAAATTTTATTGTCTTTTTGGTACAAAGCTATAAAAAGATTGATTTAAGTGCTAGAGAAAAAGCCTCCCATGCCTTCTGATTTACTTGCAACAATGCAGTATAAACAAGATGTTGTAAGATCTTGATTTGAATGGTTGGAACATAATAAGAAAATGTATTCTATAAACTATCATAAACAAGTTTCATAGTTTTACTTTATATTGTTGATCGCAGTGTCCTCATTAGGATGATAGTCGCTCTTGTGGCTGGAGAGTAATTGTAAATGCCAGAAGATTGGTTAGGTTTATTTATCTCAATGAAGATAAACTTATGAAGCTAATGTGAAAGATACTAAAATTTAAGATTGAGGTTTGTCCCAGAATAGTCAATTGATGATAATAATATAGTCCATTGTAAAAAACAACAATTAACTAAAAATCTTTTCTTGCAAATGTATGACAGTTTACAAGGGATTGCTATACAAGTGAGCATGTTTGGTATATAAGAGCAAAGGTCATGAAGTACATAATGGAAAATTGTATGCAACCAACAAAAATGGACAATAGTGGGGGCTTGGACATTGAAGGAGAGGAGTTGCATGTAACTGCAGCAGGTGAAGCTATGCCTTCAACACCCAAGGCAACCAAAGCATCAAAGAAAGGCTAAAGGACTCCTAAAAAGAATGTCCCTTCTCCTAAGCAAAGTTCTCAAAAAAAGAATAAGTAGCTTTGCCTCATTGCTTGTAAGCCCATGTGTGTAAAAGTCATGGAGATGGCTGATAAAAATTTACCACAAAATTTGTCAATGTATTTCATATTGATAGTAAAGAGATCTTTTCTTCAATATCCTTGCATTGTATATTCTTCTCTCTCCTTGTTGATATCTGCAAAAAATATGTTGCAAATGTTTAATGATCAGTGGAATCAGATATACACCTAAGTGGATATAATATGAAATAAAAACTTACTCGTTTGTTATTAAGTTGGAACACAAATGAGCATGGTAGTTCAATATCTTCATTTTGTAAATCTATCCTCACATGATGTAGCAACATGATGATCTGACCTTTAGGATTGGAATAATATCCTCATTGAACCAAACATCAAGATCCACTATAGGATCTTTGCTAAAATTATCAAGATTTTGTTCTAAAGCAACCAAACTACCACCAACATAATGCCATCTATTATAATAAAAGAAAAGGATGAAATTTTGAGTAGCAATCATATATTTACAAGCTATAGAGTCTTGATCTATCTTACATATAATTTTTCCTTCTGTCCTAGTGTCCCATCCCTCATCAACAAATCGTATGACATGATCATATGAAAGCACTCAAAGCTTGAAAAAACAGGCAAAGAAAGGGGGGATATTGATCCCCATTGACTGTGCTATATGGGGACAATATAAGAATGATCATAAAAGAATATTCCATTCTCTGCAAGCTCAATCTTCTCTCTACATTTGCACATTTCTTCTCCAATCAAACCATACATCACATCAATAACACCAACAATAGACTCGACTGGTTTCCATTCCTTAAGATTAGAAAGATAGACATCTACAAGACAAACAAACAAATGTTATAATGGAAAACCTTAAACCAAGTTCAAGAAAAGAAAGACTTTAAGAATCAAATTCTTAAAATTTGGTCTATACATTAAAAGACTTGAAGTTCTAGGTTCCAAATATAGCTCTCTATGCATAAACACACATTGCACCAATAAATATCAGATTCTACCCTTCCAATCACAAATGAACAAGCTCTCATATCTTCACCTTTTTCCACGTTTTGCATGTTGCATGGTGATCCAACTACTTTTGCTAATGATTGTAGGAATTCATCTTCCATCTTTTTAAAATGAGTTAAACATTGATATGGATGTGATTTGGGAGCTTGGACGCCTTGTTCAAGGTCGAATGTCTGTATCTATAGCAAAAAGAGAGAGAGAGCTTAGATGCCTTGTTGAAGGTCGAATGTATGTATCCATAGGAGAGAGAGAGAGAGAGAGAGAGAGAGAGAGAGAGAGAGAGAAGACTAGGCTACCACAAAGGAGGGAAAAACACGAGAGGGACAAAAGAAAGGAGGGAAAAAAACATGTGCCAAGCTTTTTACTAATTTGAATTTAGAGTAAACATGTCATTATCATTAATCTAGACATATCATTAAATAAAAGTGGCCGAGACTGTATATCATTAATGCAAAGAATATCATAATCATGAATATAAGATGCTAAAAATAGAAATTGATAATACAAATTCCTAATATTATATATATATATATATATATATATATATATATATATTTTGTAAAATAATTTTTTGCTATTTTTTAAATAGAAGTTCCATTATGGAGGCTTTGCTCCTGTTGGTCTATAGCACTCTCTTTTTATCTCTTAAAAGACATTTTTGAGACCTCAAAACTCCCCTAATGAATGTAGTGAACAATAGGTTTGTCTACAATACAATGAATAACAACTCTATCTCCAATAGAATGAACAATTAGTTTATATTGCATAGAGTAAACAATAGTTCTATCCAGCACAGATTGAACTATAGGTGTAAATAACAAGTATGTCTTACAAAGAGTGGACAACAAGTCTACCCTTTGTAGGGTGAACAATAGGTCTAAATAACAAATCTATCCTGAAAAGAGTGGACAACACCTTTGAACATCAAATATATCATGCATGGAGTAAACAACAAGAGCTAAAGAGGTAAAATATATCAAAAATAAGGACAATAAATCAGGTGTAGATCACATTGATGTGTTGAGAATCAGCAATCACACCTAATGTAGCCTCTTTGTATGAGGCAGTCTAGGCTTAGGACATGCAGGCTGCAGTAATCCCATATGCACAGAGAGGGAAGATTGCTACCCATCCAACAACTATATAAGCATTGTACTTGACTACCATTTTTCATGTAGAATGAATACAATGTCATGATGCCTTGTACTTTCAGTTAAGTGTCTTGTCATTGTCAGTCATACACAAGATTGTGTTTATGAGTCCAAGATTCCATCTTGGAACCTAATTCACTTGTGTAACAAACAGTGTCCTTGTCTTCTCCATCATGAGTTCACTCTATGCCTACAAGCCGCCATAGCCATGCTCTAGATCCCGCATTTCTAACATGGTATCAGAGCTCAGCTGAGCATGGCTTAGCATGTTTCAGGTCCTCTCTCGCAGCCATAGCCAAACAGCACATAGCTCTGATTGAGCCCCTGGATCTCACACTACAAGCCGTTTCATCCCACGATTCCTTCTAGAAAAACGTTCCTCTACTCGTGGCGCAGCTTCCTATCACATCGCAGCTCAACATCGTGCGCATCAGAAAGCAGCATTGTGTGAATTCGAGATCTCTGTCAGATCTGCGCCTCTGCCTGGTTGTACGCTTTGTGTGATCAGCACCATCCGCGAACAGTCCTGCGACCATAGGGCTTTTGAAGAACCATATCTAAACCTTCTTCCACTCAGAGGGATCGTCAAATGCTTGCTTCTGCGCACTGCTACGTTGAAAAAACCAGTCAGGTTCAAAACCCTACTGTGGAAGCCATAGCTTTTCTACTTCAAGCTTTCATTTCACTTCAATTTCTCACTCCTTTGGGCTCAACCAACCCTCTGCAGTTCTAATTCACTCTGATCTACTGAGTTTCCAATTCAAATCAGTAAGGGAATTAAGAAATCAAACTCAGTTTCAACACCAAGCTTCAAGATAGTATCTTTTTGATACTCATTCAGTGCTGATAAACACTAGTCTTTTTGTGTCTATTGACACATTAAAGTGTAACTCTTCTGCGGTGCAAACTCAAAATTTGAAGCTCATTCTCAGTTATGGGAATGACCAAAATGAATTCCTTTATGAAGATGCTTGTTATGAAAAGTGATACAATTCTCCTTGCCAAAATACACTACATAGAAGATGTTACTCTCTCTACAAGAAGACAAGGAGCTGACTATATCCAAATGCCATCAGTGCATCCATTTGAAGACCTTGAAGACATGAAAGTGCAAAAGTTTGAAGACATTCACGCTATCTCAAAGACTGTACCTTTGCTTGAGGGGGACCTTAAAGACAAGAACCAGATGACTAATGCAAGCAAAGTCCATGAAAATGATGACCATGAAGGAAAGATCAAAGAGAAAAAGAAGAAGAAGAAGAAGCAGAAAAATCATGAAGACTCTGAAGCAGCAAGCAAAGTGAACAGCAAGTACATGATCAAAAAGGGCAAGCTGAACTACTCCGACAAGAAGACCTACAATAAATTGAATGCTGAAAACTGCAAGGACCTCCCGGTCCTTGACCCAATTTTTTACTGACTTCTTTAGCCTTGTAATGTCTAGCCCAAATGTCTTTATCATAAGCTTTGTAAACTCCTCATGTAACTTGGCATTACAGTCCCTGTACACTTTGTGAGGCCCCTGTTACAGCCTCTGGATGTCCACCATGTTTATGGTACCCACACTTAGCCTTTTCTGCGACAGCCTCTGGTGTTTTGCCATGTCTGTGGTATGCCCACACTTTGCAGGTGGTTTTCACTACAGCCTCTACACACTTTGTGCCTTTTCCAGTTGTGATTGAGGAGGGGTGTTGAGAATCAGCAATCACACCTAATGTAGCCTCTTTGTATGAGGCAGTCTAGGCTTAGGACATGCAGGCTGCAGTAATCCCATATGCACAGAGAGGGAAGATTGCTACCCATCCAACAACTATATAAGCATTGTACTTGACTACCATTTTTCATGTAGAATGAATACAATGTCATGATGCCTTGTACTTTCAGTTAAGTGTCTTGTCATTGTCAGTCATACACAAGATTGTGTTTATGAGTCCAAGCTTCCATCTTGGAACCTAATTCACTTGTGTAACAAACAGTGTCCTTGTCTTCTCCATCATGAGTTCACTCTATGCCTACAAGCCGCCATAGCCATGCTCTAGATCCCGCATTTCTAACATGATGGCTATTAGTTATCTATTGATTACTACTATTGAGCTCAATGTTCACTTGGTAAAGCTCAAAAGTTTTGGAGAAAGGCTCTAATCAATGCGCGAAAGGGTAGAAGTGATCAAGGAAGAAACATGACTGATGTATATCTCAATGAGTGCTTCCCATATGGAAGGTGTGAATGAAGCTTTATTCCCGAGTTGAAGTAAAAGACTGTGAAGCTCCTCAAAAGCTAGATTTGATACCCATTGAAAGGTAAGTAGAAGGTAGAAGCATGAGCAAAAGCAAGAAGAGTGCAAAAGCTATGGAGGTTCAAGCAAGGAGAGAGAAACTGATATGTGAAAAGTCTAACAGTCACAATTCTTCTCTTATTCTACATTAGGAGAGGTTTGAGGTCTCAACAATGCCCTCTAAGAGATCCTAGAGAGAAAATAGAAAATATTTTGGAGGTTTTTAAAAAGTTTATATTTTAGTAGATAAACATATCTAAATTTATTAAAAGATCATTATCATAATATTCTTATAGCTTGCATCAAACCTAGAAATATAGGCCACCCTAAAGATGGGAATGCTTGATTTAATGAAGATTCTGTCTTGTCTTAATTGAAGTAAAAGTGAATATTGAATTTGACATTTTTTGACATTTTATTACCTCCTCCAACCTCATTCTCTCTTTTCCTTCTTCTTATCCTTGTTGGTTACTCATTCTTTGACTTTTTTTAATACACACAGTATTCTTATTCAAAGTTACAAATAATATATTTAGGTATAGATCAATTATCCAATTATTCTTGCAACACTGGTAAAAGAACTCTCTATCATCTTCATATTGAGCTAGAAGGTGAGTATGAACCAATCAAGAAAAGGACAAAACATTGTTTCAAAGTCCATGAAACATGTGTTTTTATTTGAAAAAAAACAAATCTTGATCTTTGGTTGGATGGAAGGTTATATCCTTGAAGATCCTATAAAATATAGTACTCCTCTTTTTTATAATATCTCTTCACTAATGCAGTTATTAGTGATGGTTATAATGGATTTTTTGTCTATACACTCAATCTTATTATAGAGAAGGTTGTTCTTAAATTGGAGAATCACTTGTTAACAAAATATAGAAATGAGTTGTTGCAAAAACTATAGACTTGTCAACAAAATAATCATTCATTGGAGAAATACATCAAAGCATACCAAAAAAAAAAAAAACTATTTTAGGACTTTGAAATCGACAAATATCTCTCAAGAATATTGAGCATTTGAAATGAGGAGGAGGTGGTTATAGTAAGAAAATCCAAGCAACAAGCTATATATTTTTACTTGAGAAGTTGGATATAGCTTTGCTTTGAGTTATGGCATTGATCTTGTTTAGGTATCTTCTTCAACCAAATGTAAGTGAGAGAGATGCTTCAAAGGCATCTCAATTTTATTAACATCTTTTTTCCTCAACAACCCCAGAGAATATTCTTGAGAAGAAAAAGTTCAAAAAATAAAGAAACACTGCTTGGATTCTTTTATTAAGCATCATTCTTTAGATTTTGAGCTCATGTAGAAGACTTTGGACAGTATTGTTATTACTCAGGATGCATATAAATATTTTTTTCCAGGTAATTCAATTAAATACAAAATAGATTCAGATACACAATTATTTACTTTTAAGGCCATGATCTGTGGTGAAGACTATCAGACAAAGAGTCCATGGCAAGGTGATGGAAGTTTTGGTTGAGGCTTTCCATATCAAGGCGAGCTTCAAGAGTAAGAAGAAAGAGGTTTTTTATAATGAATTTAATAATATTTTTCTTGATCCTCCTTCCTTGCAACATTTGATGATTAAATTCTATGATTTGTCTTTAGAAGAGACACAAGGATAGCTAGATTTGTGATTAAAATTGATGAAAGGGAGATTTTAGAGTATACAAAATTGGAAAGAGTCTCTATTACTTTGATGAATAGAATACTTTCATCAAGTCATTGTAGCGATTTATTTTTATTTATTATTCAATTCGAGCATGATATCTAGTGGTTAGGATCTTTTGAAGTAGAGACAGAGGATTTTGATATTATTTCCATCAAATTTTAATAACGGATGTAATTAAGAGCCAACAAGCAAGAGAATAACTATTTATCAAGGGATTTGGAAATTACAAGGTCAAATGAAACATAGCTAGTGACTTAAAGACAAGGGATTTGGAAATTACAAGGTCAAATAAAACATAGCTAGTGACTTAAAGACACTCAAATGCATGCATAATGTATTTAAAGGAGCAAACTCAAGATGACCTTGCCTATATTTCGCATCCTTGACTGCATAGCTGAGCTCAAGAAACTAGAATAGAGCCCCCTATAGGCATATCAAAGACCCACAAGTCAAGCCAATTTCAGATATTCATTTGGCTATTGCTCATGTACACTTCATGCACTTTGTAGAATAATGAAAAATCTCATTTATCTTTACATAGGGTTTGCCTCAAAGCTAAAATCCTTATCAGCTAAACAAGATGATATAACAAAGATCGAGCAAGTTTTATATGTAGTTGCTTTACTTGGAGGCATCATTGTTATTGAGCGAGATCTTCAAATGTCCAAGGATGAAATTTGTATCTCCAAGAATTCATCTATTGGTGGGGTGAATGCTGGAAGGTTCCTAGGCTGTCATGGAAAGCTTGTCAAGATTAACTCTAGAAATGAGGGTTCAACCATTAAATATAATCAATGGAAATCTCTACATAATGCAATTAAGGGGCATGTTCATAATGGACATGCTCGAAATAGAAATTCCAAAGTTTGAAAAACACTATATAAAATATTTTTTGGTGATAAAATTAATTGAAAAGATGGTGATCTCAAAGATTTCAAAGATCAATTGAACCTTTTTAAAAAGACAATGACATGAGCTTGGGTAGTCAACACTTCACTCACTATATATTGTAAGAAGTTTTTGTGTTTGTATGGTAAGAAGTTGTTATGTTTCTTCATTATCTAACTCATGTAAGTTTTTTAACTAACTTCCTTTTTTTAAAATTATGCATCATATTTTATATAACCATCTATATATTTTATCAAATATTATGGAAGCTTATCTATCTGGTTAACCCAAGATATGAAAAAATCACATTATGAAGCAATATCAAAATATTTTAGGTACACAAGACATGGAGGAGAAAGAGTCAAAGCAAATAGTTGATTAGAGGTATTTCAATGGTTTTATTGAAAAATTTTGACATAGACTCAAGCTTAAAGATACAATAACATCATACATTATATAATCTTTGGCAAAACCATACAAATGGTTACACATAAAAGGAAAGAGGGATATCTAAACTCTTGTGCAAGGTAGAGTTTCTCATAATGGTTATAAACTAAACAAATAGAAGGCAAAAGATGGGTTTCAAGAAACTCTTGATTCTTTAAGATCCTTTAGTCTGTCTCTCTTGCTTCATCCCACTCATAAGGCCTCTACATCACACTCAATAAGGCCTCTACATTTCAAAAACTCTTACTTTCTTTAGCTTGGGAGAAGCTTCAAATCTTTTACATATTCTACATGGGAGAGTAAATAGGAGATAAGAACTCCAAAGTATCCAGCTCTAAACCCACTGTAACCAAGCATGTACCCAAATAACCTTATGGATTCTTCATTCTCTATCAAAAATATCTTCTCCATTTCTTTATTGAAAACTTCAAATCAAATGACTTTGAAAATAGATTTTAAAGCCATCATTGGAAAACTTGAAGAGCTTGAGAATCCATTGTGATAAATTTGCAATAGTTTGATTATTTAAACTTCCAATATAGTGGCCAAGTCCTTGGCTTTTTCCAACCTTCAGTGGCCTACAGCTCTTTACTCTTCCAAGAAAGTTCTCAAGATCTTCAATTTCAATTTAATGCCTACTATTAAGCCTAGGAAGACCTTGGAAATATCTTTAATACCTTTGGGTTTTTATTATGTTCAAAAAGGTCCTCATCATAGAGATTTATTGAGTGCTTTGGCTTCTCCTCTAATGATTGATTCAATGTGTCTTCATACCCTATATTCTCAATGCCAAGTCTCTTTTGCGCCTCTAAGGACTCTTATTCTGTGGATAGCCACTTCTTTTCATATTCCACAATTTCATTGATACATGTGTGCAAGGCCATAGAGCTATCATGAAAATTCTCTCCCGCAACATCCAAATTTGCTAGTGTGGGTATGGTTGCATGGTTCATAACTTATGAAATTGTTATTAGTCTAGACCCATGTTTCTAGGATGGCTAAGCATTAATCTTCTCTAAGATAAAAAGGATGTTGAATGTGATTGAACAATACATATCTTTTTTTATTGATAAGGTAGGTAGAAAATATAGGGATACAATCCAAAGGACTCTTATTCTGTGGATAGCCACTTCTTTTCATATTCCACAATTTCATTGATACATGCGTGGAAGGCCATAGAGCTATCATGAAAATTCTCTCCCATAACATCCAAATTTGCTAGTGTGGGTATGGTTGCATGGTTCATAACTTATGAAATTGTTATTAGTCTAGACCCATGTTTCTAGGATGGCTAAGCATTAATCTTCTCTGAGATAAAAAGGATGTTGAATGTGATTGAACAATACATATCTTTTTTTATTGATAAGGCAGGTAGAAAATATAGGGATACAATCCAAAGGGCCTTCTTCAATCTCTATACCCAATTCCACCTTCTCTTCTTCTACCTTTGTAATATCCTAACTCTTGAATACATCAGGATCCAAACCTTGCACCTATCCTCTTGAAATAACTCTATCTTATCTTTAGCCTCCTTATCTATGTATGCAGCATCTTCTCCCTCATTCTCTTATACTTTCTCTGAAGCAGAATCCTTTATATATTGGAAAAACAGAAGAAAGCATATGTTGTTTTGAATAGAAAAATAGTATTGCTAATCCCTATGAAAAAGACAATTTGTTTCAGGTCTTCTAAACTCTTCGTTAGTAAGATAATACCTAGTAATCAAAGTTTTCCTTCTAAAGTATTGGTTGCTTGGATCAAATCATTAAAATAAAGATAATTATCAATTGTGTGAAACTCTACATGTCTAGAATAGAACTCTCTGTGGTCCTTAAGCTTCTCATCAAGATCTCTCAGCAACTCTTGCAAATCAAATGCCCTCATTTACCTCTCCATAGTTTGTAATTCACTCTTAGCAACAACCCAGTGTTTTTGGATGCCTTCTTCTAATCTCTTAGACAATTTTTTTTAATCCCCTTTAGGCTTAAATCCCTCTTTCTTAGCTCCCCTTTGGGCTCAGTCACTTAATGTGAACCAAGGGCCCATTCTCTAACAAAGAAAGTGGGTTTCACATTGCTTAAAAATCCCCTTATACTACTTTAGAAAGGACTTTAGATACACCAAATACATATAAGATAAAAATGATGCCAATGCAAAAATTTTAACAAAAGAATAAATTATCTAAGGCCTAAAACAGGATGGCGAGAGAGGGGAAAACAACAGGAATATATCACATACTTCAAGAACAAGACCAACACACTTCAATAATAAATTCTCACTCTTCCTTCACACATGTTGATCTAAATCACTAGGATGTTTCAAGCATCAAGTTGCATGAGTGAGCCTTTTTGGATGGGTGTGTGGGTTTTTTTTCAAGGGGGGGGGGGGGGATGCAGCCCTTTACTAAGCCCTACAAGCTAAATAAAATGTGTTTTCTTTATTTCTTTATGGTTTTTGTCTTGTGATTCCTTGCGCTCTATATCCTCCAATGTCTACCTCTCCTTTCTCACCTCATGTTGAAAATCTTATGAGACAAAGAGGAAAGAGATTGTTTTTCTTCTAACGTATAAGAGATGAGGTGGCACCAAGGTAGCATCCCATGAAACATTTTAGTTAAGCCACAATATATGCACCTATTCAATCATATCTTACACATTGTAAGCTTTAATATATTGACAACATTCCACTTTTATCATACAAATCATAAGAAATATAATATTGACAAGTTTTTATAGTATAATCTCTCACATTTATTTATGTGGTTGTTATGACCTTAGGTCCTAACTTGGCATTTCCCCATGGTTCCCAATAACATGTATTCTTTGATGGGTTTGCTAACCCCATGCTCAAAATGAGCAGCATGTCCCCTCTCTCAATGATTCTCCCTCATTAAAATTTTCCTGGATGGTAACTCTAGAGCCATGTCAATAAGGTTTGATCAATACTCCATCATTGTTTGAAGAGCAGTTTCTTTTTTTAAAAAATCATAAAATGTAAATCAGTTATATATGTAGCAAATGGATACATTATTCTAAAATACTTCTACTCCCTTTTCTCATTTCTCTTACCCATATTGATTTCAACCCAAGATGGGAATATAGTGGATTACAACTATATACCCCTATCAAACTACAACTTTTCTTTGCAAATGTAAAAACTCTCTTTAAAGTGTGATCGTTATTACATCAATAGTGTGGCTAACAACATTATCAAGGTAGTAATCAATATAGTATCCTAAAAAATAGGGATACTTTGTTTACTCATTGAGGTTCATTAGACCCTTCCATGCAAAATCTGGGCTTAACAATACCCTTTTGTTTATCACACACACACATGCACACATAGAGTCATCAATCTTTACTCTATTTTAATGTCCTATGATCACAGGAAAGGAGAGGCTGCCATCTTTATAAAGAATAGAGACATACTATCCCCTCTTCACTTAATATGCATTTTAATGTCTTATGATCACAGGAAAGGAGAGGTCGCCATCTTTATAAAGAATAGAGATATACTATCCCCTCTTCACTTAATATATTCCATATTACAATGATAAACTTTCTACTACTCTCTCTCCATCTCTCTCAAAATGCATATCTCTTCTCCCCTCCCTTTCCTTTCATCTCAATATTTTCTATACTACCACAGCATCCCTCAACCTTCCAAACCTTTGTTGGATACATCTAAGGTAAGCCCTTTGGTTCTTTTCATTTTCCCAAATGACTTGTAATTGAGAGTATGTAAATCTCTCTCTTATTTTTCCAATTCTAGGAAGTGAAATTCTAATCATCTTATTGGTCTTATTGTTTTAGCTTTTATACTCTAACACAATTTGAAATCCATGAATAGTAAAATTTAGGGGCTAGTCTTGAAAATCCTTGATTGTACAATTCTCTCATGCTATCTCCCTCTCTCGTCCCTCTCCCTCTATATGTGTGCATGTGCGACTATGCGTGTGTGTGTGTGTTTCTCTAGCCCTCCTCTACCTAGACCTATATAAAGGCCCTCTATTTTCATGAATAAACAAGTTCTTTTCATTGCATGTATACTCTACTTCTCGTGTACTTGTGTGCTTTCTCTCTCTCTCTCATTCCTCTTTTGAATATTCTAATAGGTATGGATCCTTTAGCACCCATTGCCCATCTCTTTAAGATAACTTCCATTGCTGCTGAAGGAATAGATAATGTGGGATGCTCTTTATCTTCAATGAGACACATACTCATTCTTCCTTGAAGACAATATTGTTTACTATTGTCTACTATAAGTGATATGCCTTATTTCTATTGATCTTTGACAAAAATAGAAGGTAAAAAATACTACCATATCTACTCCATTCACTATAAAACTATTGAGCTATAGTTGCTACTCTTTGCCAATCGAAGATCTAAAGAAAAATGTTTAAGATCCACATAAAATACTCCAATTTGGTGCAAATATGTCTAAATCTACTAATGTTTTTCATCTCCAATGAGATGGAGCTGATACTAGTATCATCTGATGTAACATTACTCCAACCAAAAAGATGCTTGTATCATACTAACCATATGCTTTATTGTTGGTTAGGAATGGGCTGAAGGTTGCACTTGTTCTTGCTATTTATTCCTCCCTAGAATGGCATTACTATCTATTCAAAATCTACTAATGGATTGCTACCTATATGTGGCTACTCTTGAGCAAGATTAATGTGAGTGATTTGCTGCTCATCTACTGAATATTAGTAGGAATGAGTTGCTATATATGCATATATTTCTATTCTCAAAATAGGCTACCAGTTACTCTAAGCTACATAACATGGTAATTGTTGCTACATGTAAGTTGTTCAAATCAAAACAAGCATCATTTTTGCTACAGTCCATGATTGTAAATCACATTGGATATGCACCAAAGATTTCCACCATTTATTATCATTGTTATGCGGCTCTTCTACACTATTAATCTGCTACTTCTATTGAAGATATCTGCTAGTCTTTGACTCAAAGCTACGGAAGATCTAATCTGATCATTGATTTGAGGTGATTTTCTTCAACTATTGGACTAGTTAAGCTAATCTACTCTCATTGTGATAAATAAAATCATGTGATCTACTTTGAGCTATGAACATTTTCCTTATCTAACCTCTCTATTGTGCTACTATTCATGCTTCAATGTTGTCCATGTCGATTGTCTAGATCTGTATCATTAATCCCAGTGAGCTACTCCTACTTTAGTCTTACTAACTAAAGCCAATAGTGCTAGCTACCAAAGAATTTGAAGGTGCAAAGAAATGTTCTTTTGATTTACCCATTTTCTCTTCATATTACTTGCTTTAAGGCATCATTCTTGTCACTAAATATTATATATAGATCTGATTACTAGTGAGCTCATCTCTCTATTATTCTAAGCTATAGTGAGTTGTTCGTATCCTTGCTAAGATATTGTGTTTCTAAACATAACATCATGGCTTCTAATGGTGAAAATGGTTCCACCAAGTTTAAAATTTATGCATTTCATACCTGGTAGACAAGAATCAAAATGATTACTATATTAACAAAGGCCTTATGGAATATTGCAAATGGAAAGGAGAAGAAACCTCAAGATGCAACCCAACTAGCTACATGGGAAGTGAAAGACAACAAAGATCAAGTCATCAACTGGAGCTGGATGATACTTAGATTAATCATGTAGATGGATGTGAAAGACAACAAAGATCAAGACATCAAACTGGAGTTGGATGACATTTAGATTCATCATCTAGATGGATGTGACACTATAAAAGACACTTAGGATCAACTCAATAAGTTGTTTGGAACTCAACCCAAAGGTAGATAGATAAAGACACTTGAGATCAACTCAATAACATATTTGAAGATTAGTATAGGAATTATAAGTTTTGGCCTACTAATTAAATTTTTATGTTTAGAAATGAAGTCTCAATCTTCTCTTGTAGCTCATTTGAATCACATGAAAGGATTTGTTAACTCAACTTGTAGTAATTATACTCAAGGTTGAAGAATACATTGTTGTTGGTGTCTTTCTTAAATACTTGCTTGAAGAGTATGACCATGTGAACACTACTTATCAAGATTCCCTCTCCTAGGTTAGTTGAAGTTGAAGCTTATCTTCTACCCACATACCTTATCCACCTAAAAACCACTAGTTGACATCTACCTACTAAAACCACTATTCGAAACTACTACTCCAAACCACATGTATAAGCCTATATAAAGACACTCTATCTTCATGAATAAACAAGTTCTTTTCATTGTACTTACACTTTGCTTCTTTTGTATTTTTGTACTGTCTCTTCGTCTCGTTTCTCTTTTGAGTATTCTGATATCTTGTCTTACTTTTCTACTCATATTTTCACCTTACTAACTTTTTGCATTAGATATAACCATCAATTGTAAGAAAATATAACTTTTAACCATTCTATGGAACTAGAGACTTTGCACACATTTAAGGTGTTATCACAAGTGATGGAAACTCCCTTACTACAAGATTATTGAAATTTGGATCAAATCATCTTTAGAGACAAAAGGTGACTACTACACCACAAGAAGTATGTCTTGTTTTGAGTCAAATTAGGCATGATGAGAAAGGGATGGATATTGAGGTGGTCCCTTGATACTTGCAACCTGTTGATAATTTTTTGTCCTTATTAAGTAGCATTTGTAATTGGTTTTGCAAGTTACAAGATCACCTTTTCACCATATATTTATTACTTTGGTTTGAGAAATGCAATTTTCATTCTATTAAACAAATGTGGTATAAAGCATGCTTTATTGTGCTACAAGAGTCGAATGTTTATTCATTCAATTGAGAATGGTTCATTATACCCCATATATACTTTATGTTAAAATACTTGTTTCTATAGTATATGCAATTAAAAAGTGTAATCACCATTATTGCATACTATACTTTATTATCATTGTGTCAAGAAGACAACCTATGAATTTTTGTGTAAGCTCACTAATAATACTCATGCACACATATTAGTGGTCATTGTGTCCCTATAGAGTTATGATCTTTATCTTCTACAACCATTAATGGTTTTAATTGCTATCTTTTGAGAATATGTGGCATTTTGAGTTACGAAAACTTGGCTATGCAGGTACTCAATCCCAGACCCCCTACTTTTGTGTAAGGATTATCTACATGTATTAATTATGCTAAATTTCACCATACGGTAATCAATCTTGACTCTTCTATTCTAGCCAATGATCTAAATTATGAAGCATTGCTACTCTTTTAAATTCATTTTGTTGGATGTCTAAAAATCTATCAAATCCACTTAGTAGACCCAAAGGCTGGAAGAATATGAGAAAATACACTTTCAATGACTTGATTGTTGTTGAAAAATATTGAAATATATGTTCACTATTTACAAAGATCCCATTTGTCACCACTAAGAACCCCAAGCCATATATATCACTTGAAATCCTCTCATGATCTCCAAGCCCTGAAAATTTAGAATACTGCTCTCTCATTCCCCTATCATAATCCAAAGGAGAAGCCAACGTCTTAGCCACTAATTGGTGTGAAGAATCAAGCTCAGTGAATGTATCGACTCTCTCTAGCAATAGGTTAGTTGGATGACTGGTGTACCATAATAATGTTAGTCAAAACTAGCTATACTAGTGCATTAGTGGCTAAGTCTCTTTCACACTATTATGTAGACTTAAGTCCTACTTGGTTGTGTGTAAGAAAATAATGAAAAAAATAATTAGTCCATCATTAATCTAGTGGAGATCCAATTAGCCATTGTAGGTACCGATAACTCCTCGTGCAAGGATGCAATCACATACTCCTTGGCTCACTCTAGTATATTTTTTCAATGGTCTAAAACATTATGCCTAAATATATGCTAGTATAACTCCCTTATGAGTGCCATCACCCTCCTCTCCTCAATATTCATGGTCACGGCACCAATTTTCTTTTCTACTAATAAGTACCCATATCCTAGTGGGGTGGATCTAAGATATTCCCTCTTCCATCTATGACCATGCTCCTAGGCATAACCAAGAGGCCTATGTACATCTCACGTACTTGTAGGGGTGGTATATCTTGAAGTAGCACCCATAGGGGTGCCACCTATAGATGGTTAAGCAAAACGTGAAGTCATGGGAGTAGACATCTCTATAGGTGTAGTAAATCTTGGAGATGATAGGTGATGAGAAATAGACAAATGATGTATGCTCCAAGAAGAACTATCTTGAATCCCATATGCACAGTGAGGAAAGTGGAACAACCCAAACTCTATAAAGCATTGTACTTGACTATCACTTTTATATGAAATGAATACAATGTCATGATGCTTTGTACTTTCAGTTAAGTATCTTGTCATTGTCAATCCTACATAAGATTGTGTATATGAGTCCAAGCTTCCATCTTGGAACCTGATTCACTTGTGTAATAGTTTGTCTCTACTTGTTCCATGTCATTATGAGTTTGGTCTTCATCTTTCATCCACCATAGCTTGTGTCATGCTCTAGATCCGCATCTTGTCACAATAGGTGTCCACTCAAGCGATGGGATGGGGGCATTGCATCAGTGTCTCCACACATCCACTTAAGTCACCCTCTTTATAATTGGTGCATGAGCAAGAAGTAGCAACTAGCCTTGAGGTCACAACACTTGTATCTCCACAACACCCCGCAAAACCACCCCTAGAACAACCAGGAGATAAAGTCTTCAGCTCTTTGAGGCATCCACCAACCACCCCCTTCACTGGTCGAGTGAGATGTCCTTAAGTCTCCCCCTATACCTAGCCTAGAGCTTTGACTTTGCCTACTAGAGATTGACTTGTCAGAGTGTGCCTAGGTAGAATATGTTGAATACCCAAGACAAGTCCTAGTTTGCCATATCTCTGAAGTGTACCATCTCATTCAAAGATATACGAGTGAAGATCTCTTACAACTCCTCATTTTTCATTCATCAGCTCATCAAAATCTTTGGATTGATGTCTATAATAACTTACACAACCAAATGAAATATGTTAGCATATTGCAAGCCATCCTCAACCTTCACCCCCTGCAATAGCGACTCCTCTACTAGCATACCACCAATGAGGTTGTCATAGGTTTGGGTAGATGATTACTTGCTCAATAATATGTCATGAGAGCTTGCTGCAAAGAACAAGGTTGTCTTAAGTTTGGATAGAAGATTATCTATTCACAATGATTCGACAAGACAAATGTATCACATAGATCATTCCATAATTTTTCAGAGCCTACCTCTAAGAATCTAGAGGGTCCTCATTGAGTGATTGCCCTTGTTCCTTCCAATACTACTTTAAACCATTGTACATCAAATATGATCATGGAGAAGCTATAGTAATTTACTAAAAGTACACTTTGCAAGTTGCCAAAATACTCCATCTCATCCATTATAATATTTTGATTCCTAGCCTACTGTTGACTTTCCTACTCAAACTTTGCCATAACCTGAAGTTAGTCATGGAGGGCATTTTGTCAATGTGCTCAACTAAAAAATGTTTCCATTTGACCACCTTACACTATAAATTTTGTATTATACATTGAAATGCCTAGGTTAATTATTGCCCATAATTGCTAGATACAAAAACAAAGATATCACATGGTTATCTTTGGACTACATCCCCTCAAGAACTCCCACTCCTCCCTAGAGACTTCCACCCCTTAGTATGAAGCATCGGTCAAGGCATCATGTAACCATCTTGTAGATATGCACCATGGCATCTCCTCCATGATATTCTGATTGTGCTACCTTGCATTCTCTTTTGGTGCCTACTCGTACCTATCGAGCCACTTCTCCATGGATGCATAGTACAATATACAAAAATGATTCACTTTCTCCTCCAATATGCCATCCATCCTCCTCTCTATTTCATTTTCAACAATCACATCTCCTATTAGTTGATCATTGCCCTTCAGTGTCCATAGTATCATGTTATTTGTATCCATTGTCGAAAACCACTCTCCTCTCCTGCTCTTTATCTATCTCTTTTCCCCTCTTTCTTTGCATCTTTATTTATCTCTCCCCTCCTCTATCTCTCTTTGTTTCTCTCCCCTCCCCTCTCTCTCTTTTTCTCTCTTTCTTTCTTTCTCTCTCTCTATTTTTTTATTTTATTTTTATTTTTAATTTTAATTTTTAGTTTATTTTTTATTTTTATTTGTCTTTATCCTTGTTTCTTTCCCTCCCTCCCTCTATTTCTTTTTTTTCTCTCTATCATTTATATTTATGATTCTCTCCCCTCCTCTCTTCCCCTTCACATTTTCATTTCTCTCTCCTCCCTATCTCTTTGTTTCTGCACTCTCTCTCTATTCTTCTCTCTCTCCCTCCTCCCTCTTTCTTTATTTCTCTCTGCCCTTCTCTCTATTTTTCTCTCTCCCTCTCTCTCTCTTTATCTCTCTCTTTTCCCCTCTTTTTTTGCATCTTTATTTCTCTCTCACTCCCCCTCTCTCTTTGTTTCTCTCCCCCTCCCTCTCTCCCCTCTCTCTTTATTTTTAAAAAAATTATATATTTTTTCTCTATCATTGTAATTTTTTATTTTTCTTTCTCCTCTCTACATTTCTATTTCTCTCCCCCCATCTTTTTGTTTCTATTTCTTTCTCTCCATTTTTCTCTCTTCCTCTCTCAATCCACCTCTTTGTCTATCTACCCTCCTTCTCTTTCTCTTGGCTTCTCTCACTCTCACTCACACACACACACACACACACACACACTCTCTCTCTCTCTCTCTCTCTCTCTCTCTCTCTCTCTCTCTCTCTCTCTCTCTCTCTCTCTCTCTCTCTCTCTCTTTGCTTCTCTCCCACTTTCTCTCTTTCTCTCCCTCCCTCTTGATCTCCTCTCTTTCTTTGCCTCTCTCTCTCTATTTCTCTCTCTCCCCCTTTATTTCCCTCTTTGTTTCTCTCCCTTCTTATTTTTTTATTTTTTTTCTTTCCCTCCCTCCATACATTTATTTTTTTATTTCCTCTATATTCCTATTTTCTCTCTCCTCTCTCTCTCTCTTTGTTTATATCTCCTTCTCTCCCTCCCTCAATCTCTCTATTTTTTCTCTCCCCCTTTCCCTACCTATTTTTTTATCTACCCCTATCCCTTTCTGTCATTTTCTCTCTCTTCTCCCCTCTTTCTTTGTGTGCCTCTCTTTCTCTCTCTCCTTTCTTGTTTTTCTCTCTCTCCCTCTCCCTCCTCTCTCTATTTTTCTCTCCCTCCCTCTCTTTGTCCATTTTCCTCTATTCATCTATTTATTTCTCTCTCCCTCTCTCACCTCTCTTTATTTCTCTCTCACTCCCTCCCTTTATCTCATCCTCTCTTCTCCCTCTCTTTGTTTTGCCCCCCCTCTCTCTTCTTATATATATATATATTCTTTCTCTCTCCCTCCCTCCCCTCTCTTTTTTTCCCTCCTCTCTACATTTCTCTCTTCCCCTCTCTTTCCCTCTTTGTTTCTCTCACTACTTCTTCTTCTTCTTCTTCTTCTTCTTCTTCTTCTTCTTCTTCTTCTTCTTCTTCTTCTTCTTCTCTCTCTCTCTCTCTCTCTCTCTCTCTCTCTCTCTCTCTCTCTCTCTCTCTCTCTCTCTCTCTCTCTCTCTCTCTCTCTCTCTCTCTCTCTCTCTCTCTCTCTCTCTCTCTCTCTCTCTCAATGAATCTCTTTACAAATAAGAAGATAAAGAGAAGACAGAAAAATACAAAAACGAGGAGAGGAGAAACAATGCACCTACCTCAAGGGCTTGAAGATGAAACCCTTCTGTTTTGCACCTTCCCTCTCTTTTCTCCTTCATGCTTGTGCTTTGCTTGATTTATATTGATTATGCTAACATCAAATTTTGTCTATGCAGGTGACCTTTGTGGATATTTGGATCCACATGATGAGTCAAGGGATGAGCGATGAGGAGCTACAGGAGATCTTCACACATATGTCTCCAGATCAGATGGCTTAATTCAAAGATATGGCATGTCTTGGACACTATTGGACCGTTCTATTAGATCTACTTTGCTGTGCTCTAATGCTTTGGTTTCCAATAGATGAGGTCAACACTCTGGACTTGGGCCGAACGGAGGGAGTGGTTCTAGGGGATGCTGCGGAGACATGGATGCAATGAGCCCGCTGTCGATCGAGATATAGGTGCTACTCCTCGCTCTCGTGTAGGTTCGATAGAGTGTGGCTCATGTGGTTGTTGTGGAGGTACCGACACAATGTTTCCATCTCATCATTCTGCTAGAGTTGCGCCACTTGTGGGATTTGTCATACCTATGGGGACATCTACTCCATTCACTCCAACCATCCCCAAGTGGCACCCCTATGGATACTACTCTGAGAGATACCACCCCCGTAGGTACACCAGATGTACAGGGGTCTCTTGGATATGCCAAGGAGTATGATTGCAGGTGGGAGAGGACACATCTTAGATCCAAAAGGGGCATGGATACCTTGTAGATAATAGGACAGGAGCCGTCATTATGAATGATGAGGGGAGGAGGGTGATGGCTCGTATGAGAGAGTTGTGCCAACAATTTTTTCGGCACAACATCTTAGATCATTGGAAGAACATATCAGAGGGGAGTAAGGACTACATAGTAGCATCCTTGCATGAGGAGTTTCCGATATCCACCGTAGCAAATAGGTTTTCCACAGGCTGGATAATGAAGTGCATATGTGCATACATGTTACACAGACAATTGGACGCACGCAAGGCACTTGAGAGTGGGGCCTCAAAGCCCGAGTGGCTAGACGCAAATGACTGGCGCTGACTCACGGAGGAGGGTACAGATTCTCCAGGACATTGAAGACATCAACGCGAGGCATGACTGGAGATAGGATTGGTCCATCATCTTGTGAGTGGTAGCCACAAGACTTATCTCGAGGACTTTGTAAGTTTTTCTTTTGTTCTTCTCGCTTATTTTTTTGCAATATCCCTTGTACTGACAATCGTATTTCTAACAATTGTATTTTGTTTTCTTTGCAACACTCCATTATAAACCACGATACCACCGGCCTAGAGACTCGATATACAGAGAGACAACACGATCTCATTGCATTGATCGACCGATTGTATGCACACGGCGGCTCAGTAAGTCACTCATCTTTCTTATCCGTAGTTACTAATTTTAATTAAAATACATTATTGTATGGTGGATTAATGTGTAGTTGTTTCTTTTTTTTGCAGATTCCATTTGATGCTCCTTTATAGCGGGACGAGCTTTCGAATGGCAAGGATCTATAGTTCGCCCTTAGATCCGTGGAGTGCACATCCTCTTCCCTTTTGGTCATGTGATTTATATGCACTATGCTATTATTATCCTTTGTATCTTGTCATGATTCTACCATCACTTTCATTACACTACTTGTATTTATTTTATATATCAATCTTATGGATTCAAGTAAACTTTGCCTTCATTTTGACGAGCATTGTATGCTTTACTGTAACTCTTTTGTATGGTCCAAATAAAGCACATAGTGCTATTTGTGGTAGGGCGACTTGCTGCCCTGCCACCAAAAAAAACAATTATCTGTAACCGTCACTATTAGTGTCATAGTTTGCATCGTAAACCGTTGCTATATGCATTGTTATTTGTATTGCTATCAATAGTGACGCAAATAGCGACTGGCGTTTTTAGCAACGACAGGGGCAAATTTTTTTATAAACATTTTCATCGCTTTGAATGTCGATATGAGGCCTGTATCTTGTAGTGCTTGTACTAGTGATAATTTGGTTGAAGTTATTAGACATTTGACAAAAAAAAACTTTCCCAAAAAAAGGCAATCTATAAGCAAGCTAATATTAGGTGCACCAAAACTAAAAACGCAGCCTTTTTCACCATCTCCATAACAATAACCACAATATGCAATCTATATGTAGATAGATACCTTCTATGTCCACAACCTAGTAAATGCTTAAAACCTTACATATTCAAAATTTGTAACATGTGCATTTGCAAATGGCCGACATGGCTAAAACTATAGTAAACCCAAAAACTATTGTTAGACCACTTGTGAGTCCAAAAGAGATGTTGAAATGAGCCTAGATGTTAAAAATCACAACAAAAAGGTCCTAAAAAGGACTAATATGCAATATATACAATGTTCTTCCTACTCACCGAGTTTCACTACAATCGAAGACTACTGCCCTGTTGCCAGCCTCAAGAGCCTCCTATGGCTATAGCCCAAGGCAAATCAAGCAAGGTGGAAGAGCTTCTTATTTGTTGCTTTCTTGCATACTTACTTCATGCTCTAATGCCTTCACCTCAACCTTAAATCAAGCTCCATGTAGCCATGAGATGACTCTAATACCATGAAAATAGATAAGAGGGGAGAGAGGTGAAGAACCCAAGAGCACATACACAAAAGAAATGAAGACTTGAGAACACAGAGAGATAGCACTAAAATCTTCTTCTTCCACACAAAGAACTAAGTCTACAACATGATACTAAAGACTAACATAAAAGCACCACGACATATATATATGAGGTCACTAAGTGTGAACCTACTAAGGAAAGAAAAGATGGCACAATGGATGTGCTATAACCAAGGATGGACTACATGGGTGTAGTCCAACTATAGAATCACAACTTAACATGCTAGTGAATAATATCATGTCACATCACCAAGACACATAGTGGATGCTAGCTCATCTATAGCTTCTTGACATCTCAACAGTTAGTTCCTTTGATAAAAAAAGAATTTTCTCCTCTATTTCAGAATTTACATGCTAAATTATTATTTTACCAATATTGAAAAGAAAGTACAAGTAGCACATACTAGCACTAATGATTTTGCAATAAATCATCTAATGTGAATAAATACCCCAATTTCACATCCATAATACAAGTGAGAAAGTTGGATATGTAGTGTTGGAAAGCATCTACAATTTAGAACAAGTTTCAACTTTGTCAAGCTTTCTTCATATGGTAAAAAAATAAGACATATGCTTTCATATTATATAATTTTTTATGATGTTGTCCATATAGATACTTATGTAGATGAAACTACTAAAATAGTGAAGCATAATATGAAAACTCATTCTAGAGACAACAACAACCATCTCATATACCATCCACTTAGTCTTTTGAACTATTTGATAAGTTAGCATTGTAGACTACAAACAATGTACAATGGGAAAGAAATTAGTTGGTCTCTTCTTTTGAATTGAAGTTGCAAATGAAAATCAGGTGTTGTTTTTCTGGTGCACAGATCGGATGCCATAAGCGCGCGTAGTGAGCGTCGGAAGGTCCCCAAGAACAAAAGAACTCTATTTTTTGCACAAAACTCAAGGTAGAAAGCATGCATGGCATGAACAAGAGACCAATTGGGTGCAATCTCCCCCCATACCTTGTGTGAGCGCTCCACAAAGTATGTATTTTTATGTATTAATCATCTTCAAGATCAAATAATAGCCCAAATTACAAAATAGCACGCTTTTGGCTTTTGAGTTTGCTTTAGTGCCAAATAGAAATAAAGCTAATGGGCGGGCACCCAAGAAGTTAGGCATACCCAATACAATGTCCAAATACAAATATCATAATCATGCGCCCATGAGCATACAAAAATAATAAATAAATATCCAACGCCTTAATAAATAGGCGCGACAAAATATAGGCACCATGCCTAAGGTATGCGTCCATCAAAATATAGATAATAACTCGAATACACACTATCCTCCAATGCTTTCCTCCGCCAACTGCTGCTATCTCTACACATCAAAACTGAAGCATTCACAATCATTAGTAAAATAATACAATTAAATCGACAAAAGTGAATACCTAGCAGTCTTCAGCTACATAAATAAATCAATTGGTTAGAAATCAATCCTAACCTTAATTTATCACGAGTGCGCACTCTAAACTCATAAACGTTTATTAATTCAATATGTATTTTGCGGAATACCCGCTATGGAATCACCCATGTACACACTAAATTAACGAAATGCCCGAAAAGGATAGGCGTCCCCATCGACTTCTCGCACAAAGAATCCACTTTGTATATGAGCCCTGATAATAAACGTTTACGGAATCCACCGTAAAACCTCACGGAATCCACCGTGGCACGGAATCCACCATGAAATATGCCTCCTGGCATCATACCCCCGAGGTGGGATAGCAATTGTCCTCAATTGCTATTAGCTCAATGTGGAGCTAACAGAGTGGGGAAAGCATTTAAGTCTCTAGCATGCATCCATTGGGCCTCTTCAACAAGATGGTTTTTAAACTTGACCAAATATCTAGAATATCTACGGCGAGTTCTAGTGGTCATAAAGCTAGTATCTATAATACCTTCAAGTTCAAGGATTTCAGTCTCTTCATCTAACAAAGGTGGGTTTTCATAAACAGGGTGTACAAGTAATTGGCCTCTAAAGGGTCGTAATAAACTAATATGAAAGGTGTTGTGAATTTTTCAATGTGGTGGTAGTTCTAACTTAAATGCATTGTCATTGATTTTGTGAATGATCTTAAATGGTCCATAGAATCTAGGTGCTAATTTGACAACTGGGTGTTTATCTACACTTTGTAATCTACGTTTTTCTATTCTTAACTAAACATAGTCATCAATTTTGAAATTCATGGCCTATCTTTTTTTATTGGCTTGTTTTGTATATGATTGTTGGGCTTTGGCAATCATATCTTTAACTTCATCAAAAATAGTAGCGTGCATGTTATCAATATCATTAGCACTCTGAATTTTATTTGATAAAGATGCAACAGGTGTAAACAATCTATAACCATAAATCACTTCAAATGGTGCTTTCTTTGTAGCTGTGTGTGGAGTATTGTTAGATGCAAATTGAAGTAAATGTAGATGTGTATCCCATGTATGTGGTTTTGAAATAGTGTAAGCACGTAAAAGATCTAAAATAGTACTGTTAGTAGCTTCTATTTGACCATTAGTTTCAGGATGAAATGCAAATGAAAGATCAATCTTTGTTCCTAAGTTAGCAAACAAAGTAATCCAAAAATTATTACAGAATCTAGAATCACAATCAGAAATAATAACTTTTGGTAATCCATGATTAGTGAAAACAGTTTTCAAAAACAATTGTGCTGCTTGAGATGTTGTTAAAGTTTTCTTGCATGGAATGAAATATGCTTGTTTGCTAAACCTGTCTACAATAGTCCAAATCATATCATGTTTAGCTTTAGTGTTAGGTAAACCAGTAATAAAATCCATAGAAATCTGTTCCCATGGTTGTGATGGAATAGATAAGGGCATTAGTAAACCATACTGTTTACCATGATGTCTCTTAACTCTTTGACAAACTAAGCATTCAGAAACAAAGTTAGATACATCAGTGTCCATATGTGGCCAATAAAAATCTTTAGTCAATGTACGCAAAGTAGATATAATACCTCTATGACCTTGATATGGAGGACAATGAATCTCATTCAAAACAAAAGATCTGAATGGAACTATAACACATAATCTCTTTTCATACTCTGAACTTGCGCAGCTTCTCTGCGCCCAATGCCTTCGTGAATATGTCAGCTACCTGATCCTCTGTGCTGATATAAACTAGATCAATAAGACCCAGTAAAACCCTCTCTCGCACATAGTGATAATGCACCTCAATATGCTTTGTTCTAGCATGATAGACTGGGTTATTTGCCAAGTGTATACTACTCATGTTGTCACAATAAATGACAACTGGCCCATCTGTAGACTGATGCATATCATAAAGTAGCTTATGCAACCAAACTACCTCACATGCAGCCATTGCTGCACCCCTGTACTCAGCCTCTGTGCTCAACAAGGCAACTGTAGGCTGTTTCTTGCTGCTCCAAGTGACTGCAGCACTCCCAAAAGAGAACACATATCCACTAGTAGATCGTCTATCAGAAATACTACCAGCCCAATCAGCATCAGTGTATCCATGCAACTGTATCTGAACCCTAGTCTCATAAAATAGTCCATACTGCAATGTGGACTTTACATACCTAAGTATGCGTCTAGCCGCATCCAAATGTGGTTTCCTTGGAGCCTGCATAAACTGACTTACCAATCCAACAGCATAGCTCAAATCTGGCCTGGTAATAGTCATATATAAATCAAACTTCCTACTATGCGTCTGTACATAGTAGGGTCTTCTAGAAGCTCACCTGCATCTGTGCTCAGCTTCACATTCTGCTCCAAAGGAACTGAAATAGGCTTATAGCCTGTCATCCCATATTTGGACAGCATGTCCAATCCATACTGTCTCTGCAAGAGCTGTATCCCACTTGGTGATCTAATCACCTCAATGCCCAAGAAATAACGCAGCTCTCCCAAATCCTTCATCTCAAACTTCTGCTTCAATAGCATTTTCACATGAAGGATATCTTCATCACTGTCACCTGTCATAATCAAATCATCAACATAAATGACAAGTAGCATAATACCTTTCTCTGTTTTTCTCACATAAAGTGAGAAATCTGCCTTGGAAATCTGAAAGCCAATAGTGACAAGATACTGTCCTATCTTGTCAGACCATGCTCTAGGTGCTTGCTTCAAGCCATACAAGGCTTTCTTCAACCTGCAAACAAACTCAGGATGAATAGCATGCACATAACCTGGTGGCTGCTCCATATAGACCTCTTCTTGCAAATCACCATGCAAGAAGGCATTCTTTACATCCATCTGATGTAAAGACCATCCCTTTGATGCAGCCATAGCAATGACTGCTCTTACGGTTGCCATCCTTGCAACTGGACTGAATGTTTCTTCATATTCAATGCCATATGTTTGTGCATACCCCTTGACTATTAATCTTGCCTTGTATCTGTTCACTGAACCATCTGCATTGTGCTTCACCTTATAAACCCACTTACAGCCAATTGCATTTTTACCTTTAGGCAAATGTACTAATTCCCATGTAGCATTTGCTTTCAAGGCATCCATTTCTTCATCCATGGCTTTCTCCCATTTTTCTTTTCCCATGGCTTCCTCAAAAGAAGTGGGTTCTGGTTCCTGTATCACTTTAACCATATATGCATAGTGAATGGCTGTAAATCCATCATATTTCAGCCTATCCACAGGATACCTAGCTCTCGTAGACCTGCGCAAAGTAGGTTCACTCCCAGGTGCTCTCAAAACATCCCTGGTCTTCCTTACTCCAGGTATAACAATAGAAGGAATACCCAACTCATCATCAATGCTCTGTTCTGAGCCACTGGATTCACCATCCACATAAGAGTGACCTGCATTCACATCAAACATGGGCTGATCAACCTTCTCTTTTCCTTTTCGTGATACCTGCATACCACTATATGCATTACTTTGAGAAGATTCTCCTGATCTCAATCTGCCTGTCCATGGCGAAGAATGTGAACCAGTGCTAGAGGACGCTCCAGGTCCACTAATATTTTGTGACTGCTGCTGCGAATTCTGTGCAGCATTACCATTTTGTGTATCTACATCATCAATCACATTTACTGGTTTATACCAGCTACTCATCTCATCAAAAACAACATCTCTGCTCACTGTAAACTTACGAGTAGAAGGGTTATAGCATCTATACCCTTTTTGCTGCAGAGAGTAACCAATAAAGATGCACTTCTCAGCTTTTGGATCCAACTTGGATCTCAACTCATCTGGCACATGTACATAGGCAATGCAACCAAAAATTTTCAAATGAGAAATATCTGGCTTCCTACCAGTATACCTCTCCTCTGGAGTCATTCCATGTATTGCTGCAGTGAGAGTCCTGTTCATTATGTAGACTGCTGTAGCAACTGCTTCAGCCCAATAAAAATCTGGCAAGTCTTTTTCATTGAGCATGGCACGAGAAACCTCTCCAATATGCCTGTTTTTTCTTTCTGCAATTCCATTTTGTTGTGGGGTATGACTGCATGAATATTGCTGCTGTATGCCATGCTCCTGCAGGAACCTTGCAAACTCATTTGAGAGGTACTCTCCCCCTCCATCTGACCTTAGGCATTTTATCTGCAGGCCTGTTTCTTTTTCAACCATAGCTTTAAGAGTTTTGAAATGCCCAAAAACTTCACTTTTCTTTTTCATAAAATACACCCAAACTTTTCTGCTATAGTCATCAATAAAAGTGACAAAATAATGACAGCCTCCAAGAGATGCAGCTTTAGTAGTCCACACATCAGAGTGGATTAATTCCAATGGCTTCTCACTCTCTTGAACATGTCTAGGAAATGGTTTCCTTGCCTGTTTTCCAAACTGACAGGCTTCACATACCTTATGCATTTCTGCAACCTTGAATTTAGGCAAACCTGCAACAATATTTTGGGCTTGCATTGATTTAAGTCACTGTACATTAACATGACCAATGCGTTTATGCCAGATATCAATATCTGCAACTACACCGGTCCCATGTGCAAACATTGCTGCACTCAATTCAGACATGTCTGCATCCAATGTAAACATTCTACCCTTCTTCTTTCCTTTTGCTATCAAGCGACCTTTATTTTTCATATCCTCAACAAAGCATCCATGAGGATTAAATCTGACCTGCAAGCCCTACTCAACCATTTGACCAACAGAAACCAGATTCTTGGTGATATTCGGGACATGAAATACATCGGACAGGTATTTCTTTTTCCCATCCTGCATAGACAAAGGAATTTTTCCAATCTGCACAATAGGATGTGCAGTATCATCACCGGTCTCCACAAATCCTGGTTTTTCCATTTTCCTTGCATCCTCCATCCATTCTGCATGACCTGTCATATGGTTTGATGCACCTGAGTCAACATACCATACATCGTTGCTTTCTTCTACACTTGTCACAGAATTGTTCATGTGCTGCACCATAAATAGATGTTCATTTCTGTCATCACCATGTCTACTAGAAGATGCATAATTCCCTTGTTGCAGTTTTCCATTCATGATGTCATTCTGCTTTTTATAGCAGTCTTTAGCCATGTGACCCATTTTACCACAATAGTAGCATTCAATATTATTGTTTGCATTTTGGCCTCTTTGCCATCCACCACGACCTCTTTGGCTCCCCCTGCCTCTAGAGTTACCACGTCCTCCTCCATAGGACTGGTTTTCTTGAGTTTGCTGCATATTCTGATTTCTACCACGGCCTCCAAATCGGCCTCCTCTACCTCTGCCTCTACCTCTTCCAGCATTTGAGTAGAAGACAGCTTCTTTTGAAGTTCCTCCTGAAGAAGATGCACCACCATTTCTCTGCTCCTCAGAAATTAGAAGAGCAATTAACTCCTCAAAATCAGGAAATCTTTCACGAACTGAAATGGATGTCCGAAACTGTGCATAATCCTTTCCTAGACCATTCAAGGTCACAAAAACTAAATCATCATCTTCCACTGGCGACCCAATGGAAGCAAGTGCATCTGCGATCTTCTTCACCTTCATGTGGTAGTCATTGATGCTCATATTTTCTCTTTGCACATTATGCAACTCTTGCTTGAGCTGCATTTTCCTGGCTTGAGTATTTGTGCTATACATTTTTGACAAAGTATCCCATGCCTCCTTTGGCGTACTTGCATCCTGAATATGCACAATCATAGAGTCTGAAATACTGATAGACAGCCAATACATAACTTTCCTGGCTCTCTCATGCCATGCTTTAAATGCCTGCATTTGCTGTTGATTGGGAACATCAGGAAGAACTGGTTCTTCTTCATTTCCTGCAACAAATTCCCAATATCCTTTTTCCATAAGGAAATTCGTCATTCTAAACTTCCATGCTTGGAAGTTGTTCTTGTCAAGCTTTTCAGTGACAATCTGTGAGAGAGAATCAGACGCCATTACAGAACACTGCAAAAAATTCTGTCACTGTAGAAAACACAGTTTCACCCTCACAAGGGCAAATCTGCAAAACTGGCGAAAGTGGTATTTGACCACACAGTCACTTCCTAGTGACGATTTTGCATAAACAGGAACCAAGGATGATTCTGTAACTCCCAATGTCTCTGCACATAAGCATACGATGCAATTTCTGTGGTAACTTTTCACCGACCTGTAGAACAGTGGTTGCACAGCATAAAACTGGGCCTTTTCTTGAGTGCGTGCAGAAAACTTCCGCTCCAAAACAGGCCCCGAAATGGCCTCAAATAAAAAAAAAGGTCGCCGCAGGCTAAAGCCCTCACCCGCAGCATATACAACCCTCTTGCTTCACCGCGAAGGGCGTCTCAACCTGAGACAATGCACTCCTGCACTTTCCGACTGTGCTACCTGCAGAGATCTGCTCCCAAAACAGAAAATGAAAGCAACACTGCTCCTCTTACCAGAACACCGTGAGCTTGGCTTGCTTTCTTGAGCTCCTTACCACGAACAAGGCTCTGATACCATGTCAAGATTGTGGGAGAGAAGGAAGGAGTCTCGCTTGAAGCTTTCTTGCTTGCACAATGGGGGAAGACACACAAGGGTGGAGGCTGAAAACAGTTTTCCTCTTCTTAGTTGTGTAAGCCAAAAGAACTCTAGTACAAAGAAATAGAAGAACCCTATATATGGGTCTCAAACCAAACTCAACTAACTAAGGTGGCATACTAACTGAGCCACGAACTAGAGTAGATAAGGATAGCTATCATGTAGCTATTATTCATGGGCGGTGTACCAACCGCGTCTGCAACTGACAAGTCGGTGACATAAATACACAACGGTCACCCTGGCGTATCACGAGTAGAGCTCGATATCTCAACATGTGAGGCAATTAGAGAAGCCTACAAAAATTACCCTAAAGGAAAAACCCTAAATATCTAAAAATATATATATGAATATACAGAGGTGTGTAAAAAGGGGTTTTAATCCCTAAAACAATAAAATAGAAAAGAAAGAAAAATCCTTGAGCAGTTGTTTATCGCTTTGCGAAGGCTTGGTAGGTTCCTGGGGACAAATCAGACCCAGGGCCAATGCCTTGTCTTCCTAGGGGTGGCAACTAGCTGAAAAGCAAAGGAATAAGAATAAGAGAAGGTTGGAGCAAAAATAAAAGTGAGCATTAAAAAAGTATTGAGTGTCGCCTCGCAAGGGCTTGGTAGGTTCTTGGGTACTGAGACAGGACCTGAGGCCGATGCCTTGTTCTCCTTGGGTCAATACGCTCAGCTCCCTCCTTTTTGCATACCCGAGTATGGAAAATAAGAGGCTAGAAGGCCAATGTGCTAAAAGATAATATTTATTGATCAGGCTATAGGAGTCCCCACCTAGTAGGAGCTCCTAGTTGAGTTGTCCTTAGTTAGGTAGGTAGTTCAAGCCACCACTTAGGATGACCTCTTTGTTAGTTCTTTTTAGCTTGGCCGTGTTGAAGCAACACGTTAGTGACTAGCTCTGGCCTCTTATCAGTTTGTGCTAGGTCTACTCCTTGTGGATTTCATGCCTTGGTTTTGTCAAGGGGTAGGGTGAGAGTTGCGATATGTTTTGTAGTGTATCTATTTTGTATCAGATTGATGCTCTTTGTTCTTATGTTTATGTGCATATTTGTTCATGGGATTCGATGGGTTGAGTCACCCTATCCTGTGGTCGCCAATGAGAGCTGGATTTTAGGACCCGATTTGGACCTATTCTTGAAGCGTTGAAGATCATTTTGGAGCCGAAAAGTGGCCGAGAGGCGTTAAAGAGCCAATTTTCATGAAAAATCGAATAGTGGCAGATGGTCCCACTAGAGTTTTCCTGGATGCATTTCAACATCAAGAATCCAACACAAGTCTTGGTTCGTTAATCTAAGGTCATTTGACCCTTCATTTAATCCCCACAAGGTTTGGCATTATAAAGCAGCTACCAGACCGGGAAGCCGTAAAGTGTGTGGGAGAGGCCAGGTTGATGGAATTCGATGCCACGAAGTTGCCTATCTAGTCGGATTGCAAATCGGAGTTCGTTTGGGCCTTAAAAATTGAAAAATCCACTTGCGAGATAGTGTGAACACAAAAAGATGAACCAATTATTTTAATGTTTTAAACCTTAGGCTTAATAAAAGCCTTGAAACTAATGCAAAAATTGTCGAAGAGAGGGAAGTGTCAATACGCCTCCTCATTTTTGCTCGATGCCTCTCCGATTCAAACCCGTTTGGAGAGAGAGAGGGAGATTCTAGATCAGGGCAGTGAGAGGAACAGGATGGCTGCAAGCTTGCCTATTTTAATGGAGGATTTAAAAATCTCATTTTTTAGTATTTCTCTCTCCTTCCTCTCTCTCCCCTTAAGAGGCAATTCATGCCCATGAAGAATAAGAGAACCGGTTGAAGGATGCTTGTCCGGCATGGTACTAGATCACTCTCGGATCGATGGAGGGCTAGAGTTCGCTATTCAGAGGTGAGCTGAGCCTTGAATGAGAGCTGATCTGCAATCTTGCATCAGATTTTAAAACCCACAAAGAAGGAAAAATTTTGGTAATTCTATTTTACAAAGGAAAATTGCTTATTTTTTATATTTGATTGAGCCAATGTTGTTCTTATGGAGTGAAAATTGGTAGAAATGTTGTTTACTATTTTTTCTATGCTTGCATGATGAAAAAATCAAGAAACATAAAGTTAAAATGCTGGAAATAATTTTTTGAAACATGTAAAACATGGTTTTTATGAGGAAAATGAGATTTTTGGTGTTTTCAAGTGGGATAAACCAATACACATGGGATAAAATGCTAATAAAATCTATATTTCTATTATTCTAAGAATAAAGAGCCATAGCTCTAAAATTATATCAAATTTTTATTGAAAAAATAGAGGAGAATAGAGAAAAATGGGGAAAAATAAGAGGAAAAATAAGAATATGCCTTAGAAAAATATGAAAAAATATAATAAGTGGTTGTGGATGTATGGTAGGACAAAGCATGAGTTTTGGCATCAGTTTGCCCTATTTTTTTGTCACAGTGTGTGATTTATTGCTTTTTATACACTAAACCATGACAAAACAACCTCTATACACCTATGCAATGAAGCAAAACTTAAACAATGAGGGGGAGTAGGATTTTGTGCGACAATTTGAGGGCTAAAATAATAAAAATGGTGATTTTTTTTTCTATGCATAGCATTTAGGAAACGGCCTATTTGAAAATTAGGGATCTAGCAGCACAAGGTTTGCATTGGTGCTAGATTCTTGCAACGAAGTATATACGTATTAGTTGGAATTCATAGAAAGATTGTTTGCGTACTAGCACATAGGCTGATTTTGAAACATAACTGTTTGTGCACGATGAGACATCCACTATTGCATTGATCATATATGTGGTATCAACTCCTGGAAATGTATAACAATTGTTTGAATTATAGTTGACCCACGCTTGAGAGGGTGAGATTCCCCTTGCCATAGGTTAGCCGTTCGTTTCTTGGGGGAGATTATTAGTGAGGAAACATGGTATCTCCTGGATCTCACTGACAAAGAGAGGATTCTTGTGTGAATGTGTTTATATGTAAAAGCAGCGCATCAAGGAGCCAATCCCCAAGATGTAGGAGAGTTGCAATGAGGTCATAGCAATCAGCCAATCGAGTGCCTCCTGTGTCTATGATATGTGGCACTTATTGCCTTTGTGGGGTTTTGGGGAAGGTGTCGTTGAACTCTTATTCAACTACAAATGTAATATTTGATATATCTATGATACGTGGCACTTATTGCCTTTGAGGGGTTTTGGGGAAGGTGTCGTTGGACTCTTATTCAACTACAAATGTAATATTTGATGTATCTAGTGTGCATTTAGTTATTACAGACGCTCTTGGCCTGTGAGGCCAGGTGGTGGTGGAGGTGTGTGTTGTATGCATGAGGTCCGGGCTAGTGCCATAGCTAGTGCCGGCCCATTTTTGGTCCCATCATATAATCATTGTACCATATATCATGACTATCACATACATCAAGGCCTATTTATAAAAAGCTAGTAAAAAGTAAAAAGTATTCTTGCATTTCTAATTTTGGACAACTTTGAAGTACTCAAAACACTAAATTTTTAGTAAAAAGATACAAAATATTTATGATTTAGACCTTCTTAATACAAGTTATATATTTTAATTCTCCTATTTCCACTAACTTAGTAATGGATGGAGGAGTCCTTTATGTACTAGGCCCATGTTCTTGAAGTTGATTTGCATTTAACAATATATATTTCTTATATGTCATAACCAAACATGCATAGATCAAATGCTTGATTATAAGCCTAAACAATAGTTAAAAATAAGTACTACAAATAGAATTCAAAAGCATTACTTGATTATAAAGTAGGATCACTATCTCATAACATTAACCAAAGCACAAGTGTACAAGATAAATAAAGTATCAGTAAGCAAAGTGCTTTGAAAAGAAGTTAAGTGCACTATAGACAATGGAAACAAAAACAATTGTAGAGTATTACAAACAAAATGAAAGAGACACATGCGATATAACAAAAATGCAACTACATGAAAGAAAAACATCAACAAACACTAGAATATAGAGAACATATAAAATGGAGTCTAATACTATAAGGAAGGAGATTGAGAGGAGAGAGACGGTTTGAATAGAAGAGAGAAAGTCTATAAACGAGAAGTGAGAAAGACAAGAAATAGAGAGAGAAATACTGAAAGATGAGGGAGAAAGTAGAGGAAGCCATGGAAGCTTAAGCAAGGAGGTTGAAAATGAAGAGGATTTGTATTACTCAATGAATGATTAAAAAATAGTATTCTTATATCTTATACTCATGCCGATATGGCTAGAGTATTTTTCCTAGATTCTCTCTCTAAAAATAAGTGTCTCTTTTCCATTTCATTACAATCCATTCCCACCCAAGGGTTTTTCCCTAAAAAACAAGAAATTATCTTATGACAAATTATTACACAATGGAGATGATAGAGTATCACTTTGTTATGATGTTTAGAATCTAAATGAGTCTTTATAAAAGTGAGTGAAGTTGAAGTAAGGGACCAAGTAGATTACATATACTTCCACAATAGCCATAAAGATGAAATCCTAGTTACAAAAACTCCACGAATATCCTCTTGCAAACAATGAACAACATGTTGTCTACAATAGTCCCTATTGTAGTAAAATTGAGATAAGTTTTGATGGGTTGATCCAAATTGGGCATGCCACAAAAGAAAGATTGTGATTGTACTTTTAGGCTACATAGATATCATATTTATAAAGATTATTCAAAATAAAAACTATTCTAAAATAGTAGTTGTCTATGCAATAAGTGGGGCTAAATTTATCTAGTTTTTAGTCAAAATAACTTCTTTGTGATAGGGAAACTCCTCCAATGTAGATTTAGTCTCCAAGAAGCTTCCTCTAAAGGTAAAAATTTCATTTTTATCAAATATTCAACTATAGATCTCGTCCAAAATTTTCTAGCTAGCCAATGACATCCTTACAAATATACTGGATGATTCCCTCTTCATCCACAGTGGTAATCAACTTGTAACCCAATAAAGGATTTAAGTTGACTCACATGGATGACATTATTGACCTTTGGAAGAAGGAAGTTTCAATCTATATGCCAAGTCTCCGACACATTTAAGAATCTTATACAACCCATAATAGCAATGTGTTCTTGGAGCCATCCATAAGTGTAGCATATCTAAACTTAGGCACCCTCAAAAGTACTAGCTCTCCCTCTTGAAGCTTTGTGGGCCTTAGTCTCTCATCAACATAGAGCTTCATATGTTCCTATGATTTCCTAAGGTTTAATGTGTATTGATAAGCTAGGATTTGCATTCATTCTAGCTCTTCATTTCCTTCTTGTGGATTGATCTTTTCATTGAACATGACTGTTGGAAGAGGCACCTTGTAACCATACAAAGCCTCAAAAGGGAAAAATACAATACTTGCATGTGTGGTGTTATTATGAGCAAACTCAACTAGATGAAGCCAAGCATCTATGCATGCTACACATTATGACAATAGTAGTAAAGATAAGTCTCAAGTTATTTTGTTGACCCCCTATGTCTGTACATCAATTTGGGGATGCCATGGACCCAATTTAGTCCCTATAGAACTAAAAATTTATTACCAAAAGTTACTCACAAACTTGGAGTCATGGTCATGAACCATTCTTGGGGTAGCCCATGTAATTTGAATACCTATTCCATGAATTGGCTTGCCACTTGAGATATTAAAAATTGTGTTTATATAGGGATAAAGTGAGCAGCTTTTGTCAATCTATCCACCACCACATAGATATTGTTCCATCCCTTCTTGGTTGTAGGTAAGCTAATGATCAAGTCCTTAGTGATGTATGTCCATTTACCCTCAGGAATAGATAATGGTTGATGTAGACCTCTTGGCTTATGACTTTCTTATGAGTGTTGTCTTTGTTTTGTTGACATGGAATGCATCGTGACATAAAGTCTTTCACATCCCTCCATAAGTCTTTCCACTGAAAGCTTTTAGAATTTTTATCGTTGGTTTCAAATATGCCTAAGTGACTAGCTATTGCTGAAGAATGCATTTCTACTTGAATGAGGAAGTGTAAGGAATAGCAATCTTGCCACAAAACCATATGAGACTGTTCTTAAGCTAAAAATGGAAAATTTCCTCCATTAAACCTTGTTGCATAGTTGAATTCTTTGTCTCTAAAAGAAAAGCCTCCTGTGGCTCTTTAATCCAATCATTAAGGAGTTCATCCATGGAAAACACTTTACAAACCCACATTCTTAATAGGGAATCAACCACAATGTTGTCTTTGCTCCTGGTGTGGGTAATATCAAAACTATAGTTTTGTAGAGTAGCCACCCATCTTCTTTGCTTTGGAGTAGGATTGGACTTGTTAGGAAGTGCTTAGAACTCTATGGTTAGTCTTCACTCTAAACTAGCTACCATAAAGATAATGGTGCCATTTATTTATTGCATGCAAGATAGTCAGCATCTCCTAGTCATATACCTTCATTTTCATCTCTTTTTAAATCAACTTAGAACTTTCAAAAACAATGACCCCATGCTCTTGAAGTAAAATTGTACATTTTTTCCCTCCACTAGCATCACACTAAGTGGTAAAATTTTTTAAGAAATTAGGGAAAACTATAATAAGGGCTACTTTGAGAAATTCCTTCAATTGACTAAAGTTGCAATCAACTATAGTATCCCAAAAGAATGTTTCCTTCTTCAGCATGTATCTTAGAGCTGCTACAACAGTTGCATAATGCCTAATAAATCTTTGTAGGCCAAGAAATCCAAAAGAGAAGTGGTATTGGTGGATATTGGTCAATAACAAACACATTGTATTTTCTTTGGGTTAGCCTTAATCCCTTCTTCACTCACAATATATTCCAAGTACTCCATGTTGGTATGGATAAATGCACACTTTGTCTCCTTGGCAAAGAGTCTATACTCTGTTGAAACATCAAACACCTTCCTCACGTGGGATAAGTGGATCCTAAATTATTTATTTTAGATGAGAATATCATCAAAGAAGAATAACATAAACTTGAAAAGGTGAATTATCTTGTGCATAAGAATAAGACTTTGAAAGATGGCTATGCCATTCCATAATCCAAATGGCATAACAAGAAACTGATAAAGCCTTCTATTAGTCCAAAAAGCTATCTTCATCTCATCACCATATCTCATCTTGATCTAATGATAGCTTGACTTCATGTCTATCTTTGTGAAAAACTTATCCCCCTTAAGCACATCTAGTAGATCATCGATTTGTGGGATATGGTACCTATTCTTGATAGTAATCTTATTCAAGTCCTTGTAATCTGTACACATGCAGAAGGTACCACTCTTCTTCTTAACAAATAACACTATGAAGTCTTTGATTTTCTTGGCCACTTCTTCTCTTTCACACTTTGAAAGGATGTAAGAAGATTTATTGACAACCTTTGAGAATCAAATGATCCACTACTCCTTTTGGAGGAAGACTTGTGGGCACATAAAATTAGTCTTTGTATTCTTCCAATAGAGCTTTTAGGGTTGCATCCCTTGCTAAATTGGTGGGCTAATATGTGGTTTCCTTATTGAGATGCAATACAAATATTTGAGATGGCTTCTTGAACTCTTTCCTAAATTTCTTAGTGGTGGTAAGTTGGAAATCTGATTTATGTTGAACTCCTTCTAAATGCACTAGTTGTCCATCCCTCACAAACTCCATGTATAGATTAGATTAGAGAAGTCCAGTGTGATCTTGCCTAATTGTTTTAGCCAATTAGATCCTAAGAAAATATCAATAGGGCTCATTTCTAGAGCTATTAAGTCCACCTACACTTCATAATTTTCAGCAAGACATAGGTGAACTTTTGAGCACATCTAAGTGCTTATCTCCTCAGTCCCATTGGCTCCTTGAACTTTTATTAGATATTGTAAATTTGTGGGTAGGCACTTAAATTTATCCATGGCTGATTTATTAATGAAATTATGTGTTGCCACTATCCACTAGAATGAAAATATTCTTCCCATGGATGCTTCCTTGGATTTGAAGTTTACTTGGACTCCTAGAACTAGTCCATGCATCCATTGAGATTTGAAGTTTACTTGGAATCCTAGAACTAGTCCATGCATCCATTGAGATGAAGTAAATTAAAGTGGCAACATGTGAACAATTATTCTCAATTGGATCAAATGACACATGCTCACTTGGGTCAAAAAAAAGCCATCGGATGGATTACAAAATTGTTCTTGACCACCTTCCTCTTTATAATATTGAATTTTAGCATGATCCATAATATTTGGGTGTTCATCCTCATCTTCAAAATCTTCAATGAAAAATATGCTATTGAGTTTGTCCTTTTTGCAAGCACATTTAGAGGCATATTCTACTGCATATTTCTCCCTTTATTCTTTTTGAATGATTGTCCATTAGTTTGAAATTACTGAGGCCTAGAAGTATTAAATGGTGGATAGACAAGTATTCTTGTACTTCCACTACGTATGTTATTACTACAATAAGTGTTACGAACTTTGCCCTACTTATAAAAAATCCTTGGTTGTCTATAGGTGGGATGAAATATAGACTCTCTTCTATATTCTCTTCCGTACTTCTTTGCAAGCTTAGTAGCCTTGAAAAGGGTAGTGGGATTTTGAGCCATGACATTCAGTGACAAAGTATACATCATTACTTATAATTTTCACATATATAGTGAGATTAAGAAATTGATTGGTGTATGCATGCATGGTGAGAGTACCTCAAATTATCATGCATTTCCATTGTGTGGACACAATTACAATTGAGCTCTGATGGTCATATGCAACCACCTCGTGCTCCTTAGGTCCTTCCACTAAAGAAGAGTGTACAGTGAACCAAATTATCAGGTCTATCCACACCTCGATGGGTATGATGTGTTCTCTCTGGTCTCCCTTTTCTAAAGATGACCAACTAACAAGACTAAAATCCCATGATTGGCACAAGATATGCTAGGGTTTTCCCGACCTTGATAGCAACTACAATCAGTATTTCCCAAGTATTTCACTATTTTGTATCGATGCAATGTTCGTAATGCTTTAAATTTCTTACAATTCATACTATTGATCGTGATTGCAGAATGTCTTACTCTAGAGATATGTTTGGTGATTTATAAGTTGTCAAATATAGTACAATGGATCTCACAGAAGGAGATCAAGACATCCTCTATTGAATCCACAAGGCAAAGAGTGGGTGAGACGATCTATCTCTTTGAGAAGTACCTTCCCATGCATATGCTCGTGATACAAACTCACCTCCTAGTATATATCATGGATGAAGTGGAGATTGCAGAATCCATCCATGCCCTATGGATGTTCTTCTTGGAGAGCTTTATGAAAACCTTGAAGGGATTTGTGTGACAATGAGCTCCTCCAAGGGGCAGCATGGCTGAAGGTTGATTAGTGTCGGAGGAATCGGTTCATATTTCAGAGTGGTTATCAATGGTAGATTCAAATAACTGTATGCTATGGATGCTGAAGGACGATGATGGACTTACAGGAGGAGATGTGGTGGTTGGAAATGGGATAGAAAAGAGGATGGATGGTGCAATGGAGAAAGAAAATCGTTTTTATATGTTGCACCATACATCCATGGAGAAATGGCTTGGGAGGTACGAGTAGGCCAAAAGAGAATGTGAGGGAGTGCGATCAAAATTTCGGTGTAGCACACAACATCAACCAATTTGATATCTTAAGGGCATGGAGGAGATGCCGCGGTTCATACCTATGACGAGGTGGTTGCATGATGCCTTGACCGTAGCTTCATGATGCAAAGGGATAGAAGTCTCTTGGGAGGAGTGAAATTTCTCGAGGGAATGTAGTCCAAAGGTGACTGCATGCTTTCTTTGTTATTGTATCTAGTTTTATACATGACAACTAGCCTAGCTATTTTGATGCACGGTACAAAAATTTATAGCGCAACATGGTCACATGGGTGACATTTTCTAGTTAAGTGCATCGGTAAAATGCACTCCATGATGGATTATGGTGTCACAGCAAAGTTTGTGCAAGAAGGTCGACGGCGAGGCACTGATCCAAATACTGTAGTAGATAAGATGGAGTATTTTGGCAACTTGCAAAGTGTTATCTCAGTGGATTACCATAGCTTCTCCATGATCATATTTTATATACACTAGTTTAAAGTGGTATTGGAAGGAGCAGGGGCAAGTGTTTGATGAGGTACATATAGAATTCTAGAGATAGATTCTAAAAAAAGATGGAACAATCTGCGTGATATGTTTGTCTTGCCAGTTCATTGTGAATAGGTGCATGATCTTTTTTGTTAACTTTTTCACGACACGAAATAGTTACAAATTCTAATTCATTCTTTGTGACACACTTATATGTAATATTGAATAGGTAATCTTCTATCCAAATCCTTGACAACCTTTTTGGTGGTATGTTGTGCCATCGACACCTCAAAGAGCTCGAGTGTATAATGAAAGCAATGTCCCCTCCTGCATGGATGAGGAGAGTATGTAGGTAGAGGAGTCAATGTTGTGGGGGGTGGAAGGTAAGGAGAGCTTGGAGTGTGCGGGACGAGACAAGCATGGGTAATGTAGACAAAGAGATAAAAGTACACAAATTTTTTGAGAATGAAGTGGAATCCTCTTTCTATGGAGACCTATGTATAGACCTTCTAGTGTACATCAAGCTAAGCCAAAAGCTTGACATGGAGTCGTAGGATTGGTCGTATTTATGTTCGCTTGTCAAATTTGTTGATGATTTGTTTTTACTAGTACTTTAGTATATGCATTTTAACTAACATCCTTTTTTGTAGAGTTATATTATCGTGTTTTACCTAAATCCTTATATTGATTATGCTAACATCATTTTTTGATTGTGTAGGTCACCATAGAAGATATCTAGAGAGCAAGATGAGCTAAGGGATGACAGATGAGGAGCTATAAGAGATCTTCACGTGTATGACTCTGGATCAAATAGCACGCTTCAAAGATATGGCAGACCAAGAGTTGTCTCAGCAATCATCGTCTCAGCATTCTACAAAGTCTATCTCAGTAATACTCTAATACTTCAATCTCTAGTAAGCAAAGTCAATGCTCTAGACTGGCTGCAGAGGGAGGCTCGAGGCTACCTTTCTCAACCGACAAAGGGGGTGGTTCTGGGGGGTGCTACGGAGATGCAAATGTTGTGATCCCATATCCGGTTGCTACTCCTTGCTCTCATACCGATTCTAGAGAGGGTGGCTCAGGTGGGTATTGTGAAGGCACCAATGCAGTGTCCCCATCTTGTCGATCAAGTGGACACTTATCACCTCTAGGGTTCGTCACACCTATAGGGATGTCTACTCTTGTGACTCCAGGTTTTGCTCAATCATTCATAGGTGGCACCCCTATGGGAGAGATACTACCCCCGTAGGTACACTTGATGGTGGACAAGGGTATCCTGATTATGCTTAAGACTGTGGTCATAGGTGGGAGAGAGCACACCTTAGACGTACCCCACTAGGGTATGGATAACTAGTGGATGTGAAAATAGGTGCCATGATCATGAATGATGAGGGGAGGAGGGTGATAGCTTGCATGAGAGAGTTGTGCCAACAAGTATTTAGGCACAACATTTTAGACTACTCGAAAAATATACTAGAGGGGAGTAAGGACTATGTGGTAGCATTCTTGCACAAGGAGATTTTCGGTACCTATGGTGGTAGAGAGGTCCATTACCATTTCATTTGGAAGTAGATTCTGGCAAGTGATATTGACTTGGTTTATGTCAACACACAGAATCAAGCTGCTGACATTTTCATTAAGGCCTTGGGAGCTGAGAAGCTTCAATGCCTCAGGACTATGCTTCGAGTTCACGAGCTCATACTAGTAAGCTCAAGGGGGAGTATTGAAATGTCAAACTCTACATGAGTTGGCATCCACTATGCATCTCGCTGATGTAGTAAGATATTATTCACTGGAATGTTAGGTGACTGACATGAAGATACATGAATGGTTCTATAGCTAGACTACACCCACGTAGTCCATCCTTGGTTGTGGTACATTTATTATGTCACCTCTTCTTTCTTTGGCAGGTTCACACTTAGTGGCCGTGTGTATATATGTTGTGGTGCTTTCATCTTAGTCTTTTATCATGTTATAGACTTAGTTCTTTGTGTGAAAGAAGAAGAAGAAGATTTCAACCATATCTATCTGTGTTCTTAGGTCTCATTGCTTTTGTGTGTGTTCTCTTGGGTTCTTCATCTCTCTCCCCTCTTGTTTGTTTTCATTTAAAGATCATAGGCAATGTACATAGTAAATAATGGATTTTGTTTCAACTTATTTGGCAAATGTCTACAAATATAGCTAAAGCTTCAAAGGAACTCATCAAATACACAAGCTCTCATTTCAAAGGTAATAATGCTAATGTAGAGGACTTGTTGCACTAGTAGTGAAATTTGTTTTTACAAAGCCTTGATTTTTGAGTTCTATATATGCATGAAAGGCTACCATTATATAACATGCTCACAAATCTATCCATTGTAAATTTTCTAACATGATTTATGTCAAAGATTCCTTGCCTTTGTGTATCTACCAATAAGGACTTTGTTGGCAATCGTGCCTTCATCATAATATGCAAGAAAATAGTCCTTAAAACCAAATATATTATCTACATTTCTCCCACTTATGATTGTAGAAATGACACCCCCTTTCTGATCTACTATCTACAGTTAGATTGTGGCAAAACATAGTAGAGGAAATGGTTGATCACAACAAAAAATAATATAGTGTGTCAAGAAGTCAATTAACATTATTATTGTTGCAAATTGAACAACTTTATGAGATAATGCAAGCATACATCATAAGCAACTATAGGAACACACTATTGTGAATATTACAGATCATGTGTTTCTTGCATAAAGAAATAACCATAGACTGCACATAATTTTCAGGACTACCACATAGACATGAATCACTACATTATAAATGACTATAAGAACACACTACCCTAAATAGTATAGTTCACGTGTTTCCTAAATCAAGAAACAATAGTAAACGACATTTGATTTTCAAGACTACCACATAGACAAGTAGCATACATCATGATTGACTACAAGAACACACAATCTTGAATAGTATTGATCACATGTTTCTTGAACAAAGAAACTGTAGTAAATGACACCAAACTTTTAGAAGACTAAGACAGAATTTCAAGTTTAGCCATGAACAACTCAAATAGGGTGCCATCTTGAAGGTTTTTCATTTCATATGAAAAATAGATCCGAAAAGATGCATACTTATTGGACTACCCATAAGATACGGCTCATGAAGAATTTTCACTTAATTGTTGCACATTTCCTTTTCTTCACCTAAGAATGAGTGTTGGCTACTAATTCTAAATTAAAATGCATTCTTTTAATATAAAACCAAATACCATCACTAAGCTATGTGAATTGCAAGCTAATTATCCCATCAAACAATATAACAAATTAACTTTTGCAACTTATAGGGATTAGGGAAACCTGGGTTTGCATGACACAGAATGTGTTTGAAATCAGAGTTGCAGCATTGGAATGTGTGCACAAGAGGGAGAAGAGAGCTCAAAGTACAAGAATAAAATCTTGCTTACTAAGTTGCTTAGAGTACAACTTGGGTACACTCTCCCACACATGATAGTGACCCATAGGCTGTTTATATAGCCTTTGCCAAGCTAGGGTTAGGGTTTCCCCTGCCCCTAGGGCTATTCACACTCATCTGCCCTTATAATCCCTTGTTTATAGTGGGTTCCTATGCCTGTCTTCTAACACCCCCGCCCTCCCCCCCAATGCCAGGGTGGCATTGGATTACAAAGCATGTAAGAGGTTCCCCCCCTTCTTGGGATGCCTTTATGAACTAGGCTTATAAGGTTGTTTTAGGTAGATGATTTAAAGGTCAAAATAGTCGATCTTCATATGGATTAGAGGCATAGTTGGCCACCAATTCTTTGGGTATATCAAGAGTGTTGGGGCATTTACTAGTGATATGCCCTGTCTTCTTGCATTTTTTACATTTCATCTTCTCGGGATACTTCTTCCAGTAGTTGTTTACAAGATGTCCTTTTTTCTTACAGAAAGAACATCTAGTGAGAGCTGTATGTACCAATACTTGATCATGGGAAGTTGAAGTTGCCTGATGCTTTCTTTGTGGTTCCTCTTTTCTTCATCCAAACGGGATTGAATGGTACTTGCCAATGTAGGATTTGGAATGTTGGTGAGAGTGGTTACAAGAGTAGAAAACACCTGTTTTACAGGTTTTAGGAGAATAGCAATAGCATCTTCTTCATATATTGGAGCTTGTACAGAGGCAAGCTGTGCCATAAGGCCCTTCATATGAGAGATGAATTTTCCCAAATCTTCTCCTAATCGATATTCCAAGCTAAAGAATTCAATTTTAAGGAAGATTTTAGTATTTTTACCAGTGGCTCCATAGAGCTTTTCAAGCTCATCCCATTTTTCTTTAGCAGTGTTTAGTTGATCAACATGATGAATCATGGATTCATCTAAGTGTAACATTATGATTGCTTGAGCACGTTGGTCATCTTCTATATCAACCAAATTTGTAGAGTTTACAGCTCTACTGCCTTGAATGAGAGGCCAATACACTCTCTCCATCATTTTGTATTTTATAAGTACTTGCCATGGGTGGAAATCTTTGCCATCAAACTTTTGAATTTGAGGACGGACATCAGCATATGTTGTGGTCATTGGGAAGGTCTTACCACTTGTTAGGACAAGGGCAGTGTCTAGTCCCTTATAATTTTTCCACTAAATGCGGAAGCAAATCAGACAATTTGAAATCAAAGTTGCAATGAAGAGAAAGGCTGAAAATCATATAAATGTAATATTTCGAAGTGTGATTGTGGCGGTCCTTTCTTATGTGCAAACTTGTTCCGAGGTTTAATAGTCTTTTTAGGTTTTAATGAAGTAAACCTAGACTGGACTTCAGGCTCCTCCTTGTGGTATGGCTTAGTGGATGAAGCTTGTGTTGGACAAGGTTGGTCTATGATCTCAATGCTTGTTGCTGATGATTCCGAGGAGAGTACAATGACACTCATCCTTTTGATTTCATTGACCAGCGTACTTGAAACAAAGTCACTCATGGTATGCAATACACTTCTAATGTATGATGGTCTATGTGTTTATAATTGTACACATAACCTTACAACAATATACAAAGAGAAATAAAAAACTCACTAGATTTTAGTGAATGCCCAGTAAGCAAATGATTAGATGCTTCATGATTAGTGTTTAGAAACACTAATGTCAAGCCTAGTGAAGTGCTTGAATGGAACCCGGTTGGAAGTCGGCTTCCCAGTGCACTTAGTGATGTCCATTGAGCATGCACAAGAGCTTTTGAATCTGGAATAAGCTTCAGAGATTATGCTTCAGTGATTAGAATCACTGTTAATGAAGCTCAGAGTGAAAAAATGACAAAATGTCAAGCTTAGAGCTTGCTGGCTATGGCTGCCACAAAATACACAGTTAAGGTTTGGCAGAGATCTCTCTCTGTGGAAGGTATTTCCAGAAGCCCTCTTGTGGAAGGATGGCCCACTAGGGGGGCTATAGAAGCCCTATGGTGGTGGCTCAGATTCGCCGCCTGTTGCCCATACCATGCCTGAAGACACCATGCTGTCAGAAACTGTGCCGTTTCTGGGAACCACGCAATGCCGGGCCCAATCATGGACAATGTTGGGGGTAGACCTGACGAGGAGTTGCATCCTAATGTGGGGAAGAGATTTCCAGAAGAAAGCATGAGATGATATGGCCTCCTTTGTCCTCCCCAAGTCCTCTAATGGAGGTAAGTTGTAGGCAGCTATGGAGGAAAGAAGGATAAGATGAAGGAAATGATAGCTCATGTGCACTTAGTGGTAGCTGAGAGTATAGGAAGCTGAGGGGATAAGAGGAGGCTCTGATACCATGTTTGAAATCAGAGTTGCAGCATTGGAATGTGTGCACAAGAGGAAGAAGAGAGCTCAAAGTACAAGAACAAAATCTTGCTTACTAAGTTGCTTAGAGTACAACTTGGGTACACTCTCCCATACATGATAGTGACCCATAGGCTGTTTATATAGCCTTTGCCAAGCTAGGGTTAGGGTTTCCCCTGCCCCTAGGGCTATTCACACTCATCTGCCCTTATACTCCCTTGCTTATAGTGGGTTCCTATGCCTGTTTTCTAACAGAATGGAATGTTATCTCCACTTGTGTTCGCTCTACTGCTCCGTCTGTAGCTCCCGCAACTCCCACAACTCTTGCGACTCCTGTGACTCTCAAGCTTTTCCTCTTTAGAGCCATGACAGGTGCATGGCTTGGATGGGTTTTGATGGTCTTGTCGAATTCCTGCTTAGATGGCAAAAAAATATATTCTTTTCTATCTTTCTCTCTCTATCTCTCTCTTCTCTTATCTTCTCTTATCTTCTCTCTCTCTATCTCTTATATCCTCCCTCTCTACCTCTCATCTTCTTTATCTCTATCTTCTCTAATCTATCTCCCTCTTTGCTTATCTTCTCTTCCTCTATTCTTCCAAGGCTAGCATTAGGGCTACAATTTTCCTATGAAGAAGCAACATATCAGTGTTCCAATCATACACTCTCAAGGCCTATTTGTCTAGCCTTTTTATAGTCAAGGGGGGAGGTACCCCCTCTCTTCCTACCTCTCAAAGCCACCAAATGGTTGTCATAGCCTACATGGTCACTACAACTGTTGCAGAAGGAGAGAAGGAAGCTTCGTTTTCTTGTTGTCATGATGATGATGATGATTGTGTCGACATGGAGGGGAGATGGATGGCAGTGATCTAGTGGTGGTGCTCATGGGTAAGGTAAGTTAATTTTTTTTTTCAAATGCTTTAATATTATTTTTTCCTCCTTTAAAACTTGCCTATACAATGCTTGGAATGGAATCATTTGGATGTTGTGATACCACATGTGATGTGCCACCTAAGACTGCTTTTAGGGCACGATGTTTGTGGCTCATCAAAAGACAATTCTAAGCAGCACTGCCTAGCACTCCTTAGAATGACATGGGGTTAATCCCTTGTGTTTTCTTGAGTCCACATCGTGACAGAAATGTTATGGTCAAACCCACTAGGATTGACCTGAATCGCAGTTCTTGGATCAACTCAACTCACCTAAAGTACTTAGATTTACCAACATAAACACCAATAATAAATGAAATAGAACTTGGAAAGTGACCTCACAAGGCACCAAAATTTATAGGAATATGGTCTTATGCACCCACATTTGCCGGTGTAAGCACCAACAACAAGCTTTGGATAAATATTCTTGCACCCTACCTCAAAAGATCATAAGAACATGAACTGACAAATCCTACAACATAAGCATACAAACCATCTACTATATAAAATTGATTGGAAGCATAAAATGGTGAAGACTCATGACTTGTCCTATATCCAACAAGTACATAGAATGTCCTACTTCCTCTTAGGTTGCTACTTTTCACATTTGTGACACATGAACAAGATGTAGAGCTAGAGTAGCAACCATCTATCACAAGGTAACCATCCACTTGCATACTACATTTGAAGGCCTCCATTACATGATAGGCACCTTTAGTTTGTTGACACTCGCAATAGCAACCTAGCTTTGATTGTCCTTGTAGAATGTAGTAAGTTGCGTGTAATTGATGCAACACTTTCAACCTCTATATTCCGCTCTCATGCCTACATGCTTATATAACTTCAAAGTTGCTCATGAGGAGACCGAAGATGCCATCTTCTTGATTGATCACTTCCATCGTGGTCTACGTGATGCAAATTTTTCAACAAAGACCTTGAAAATAAAAAAGAGCTGAAAATTCCTTGAAAATTTAATTTAAAAATAGTAAAGACATGTAATTCGAATCTAGAATGCCTCCAAAAATTTTGAATTGAAGCTTTTCCGAAAATCCGTTGGAATGGTTTTAAAAAAACATCGACTGAGGTTGATGCTGTCGATGGAGGTGCTACTAAGCCAGCTGCGCCTTCTCCATGCCATGGAGGGTTTCGTACATGGGGGCGTTGCGGGTCTCAGGGAGCTGCAGGGCGAGCACAGCCCCCATGAGGGACACCCCCCCCAACAGCCCAAATGGGAGCCATGGCTGCACCTCCCCCAACAGAGCTGTGGCCGGAGACATGATAGCCCCCACCTGCGCAGCCTGGCTCGCCACCCCCATCGCCGCATTCCTCACCTCGGTCGGGAACAGCTCCGCCGTGTATATGTAGATCAGATTGTATGCCACCGCTACCCCGAATATGCCCGCCAGGCCACATGCCAGCCTTCCATTCGCCCCAGCATCCCACATCAATGCCCCAGCCGTGCAGGCTGTTCCTGTCATCAGCATCACGCTCACTAGCATCACCTTCCGCCCCACCGGCTTGAGCAAAATTGCAGAAATTGCTAGCGCGGGAAGCTCCGCTGTCGCATTCAGCACAATGTTCAGGTACAGATTGCTTCCTATCCTGGACGCGCTTAAATTTATCCCATAGTAGGTGATTTGGACATCTAGCCAGATGCACATCATGATCAGCATCCTTGTTCTCGTGCTGGGATTCTTGAATATGTCGAAGATCGTCGCATTGCTTGCAGGTGGCTGTGTCTTGGAAATCGGAAGATGCTGAATTTGCTCCTCAGTCCTGATGTTTTGGTGTGCGATTTGATTTTCAGCAGGCTGTATCTTGGAGATTGGGAGGTGCTCAATTTGTTCCTCAGTCCTGATGTTCTGGTGTGCAGTTTGATTTTGAGCATTTTGGGATACTGGATGAGGTTGATCATTGAAAGGTGGAATGTAATGGCTTGGAGCATCGCCAGCGCTCTCCATGCAACAAAGGGTTGAGTTTTCAGGCTTAGGAGCCTGAAGCTGTGCAAGTGTTTGCAGGTCTGGATGATCATTTTGAGATTGAGGATCATGAGCTTGATTTGATGGATTCCTTAAAGGACATCGAATTTGAACATGATTGTTTTTTCCAGTGTTGTTCAGACAGTCAGTCACAACACATATACTCTCAGGTGGATCGTAGTCGTGATCCTGGCTTCTAGCTGAACTCTGGATATTCCATTCAGTTATGGTTTGGTTGCTAGAGTCCTCTTGTTCTTTGTCTAGCTTGATGCCTGCGGGAATGCTTCTCCCATTCCTTTTTGCTATTTGATTCATGATAGCCATTGCATCATCAGCCCTGCCTCTTGAAAGATACCAGCGAGGTGACTCGGTTAAGAAGGGCAATGCCAGAATGCAGTACAGAAAGCAGGGTATGGAGATCAAAAGGTAGAGGTGTCTCCAGGGGCGCATGAAATATGCGAAGGCTGAAAGCATTAAGATTCCACCTGAGAAGAAGTAAAATGCTGACATAGCGACAGGCCCTCTCTTTGCAGGTCCAATGTTTTCAGTTGCTAACACAAAGCAAGATAGCCCCATACCACCACAGTTGAACCCTGTTGCACTCCTTAGAAGGAAATATGCCCAGTAGTTTGGGGAAAAGGCAGTCAAAAGGCTGCATATAGGACTCAGGCAGCAGGTAAGGATGAGCACTCCTTTTCTGCCAAGAAAGGAATCAGAAAGGCTGCCATATACTCCAGCTCCTGTATTAGTGAAGTTCCATTTGTGATCATTGAAATGAAGTATTGGAGGAGAAGTTTCACCTTACTCTATTAAGGATCTCATTTACAGAAATCCTGGTGAACACGTGTTTGCAGATTCATGAACACTTATCCTGGCTAACACTCAAAAAAATTTCTTGCAATGGTCAATAGATGATGTTCCCTAGTCTATGCATTCTGTAGACAGATTTCACTCAGGTGACTATGATAGATACAATTTAATCTTTGATGGTTAATTACCAAAGCACAAAAATGTGTCGTCCGGATTGAGGTAATAAGATCCAGGTACACGAAAATTGTCAGCCTGGTTGGTGGAATCTTTTGTACAACAAATGGTCGTGGCCAATCTAGGACTTCTGTTTGCCTATTGATTGTGTTTCATCTCAAGGCATGTGTACTGTTAAAACAGCGTGAGGTGATGTTTGCAGCTAATTACAATACAAGTTTAGTCAAGCAGCAGTACAGGTGTGCATGGGCTTGTTTGCAATGTCATCAAAAGTTTCAAGTTACACACTTGCCTATTGCACATAGTACTGATATTGGGCCCAAGTCCAAAACCATGAAGGAAAAGATACCCAACATCTTTTGGAATTCATGACACTCAGGTGGATTGTGCCAAGGATACTCTCGCGCAGACGTCTGCATGAAATGAGACACTCAGGTGGATTGTGGGAGACTATTTGTGGAATGATGCAGAGGTATTTGGACGACATGCGCGTGGTGTGTAGTTCTCATTGAGGCTATTTGTGTAATGATGCACAAGTATGTGTTCACTTTGGATGATGAAAGCGTGGGGGGTAGTTCTCATTTCCAGATGCAAAGGCGATATAACAATTATAGCAAGAACAGGGGAGTTTGATGTTTGCTTACCCAGTAGCGCCCCAAGAAAGTAGACACTCTGCACCAAGCTGATCATATACTCTTTACCACAGACAAGCCCCCACTCAGACACTGTAGATTGGCTTGTGCCTCCAACCCACATCCAGGCTGATGCATCCATGGCGCATATGGAAGAGCTGATGTTGCAGGATGAGCTGCTATTATTAAAAATTACAGGCCTCTCTGATGTATCCATTGCTTCTACAGAAGACCCACCATGACTAGGATATGGAGTGGTGGTGGAAGTGATGCAAGCCCACTGTGGGGTGCTGTCTGCAAACACCATGGCAAGGGTTAGAAGGGCGTGCAGAGCCCATGCAAGGCTTGAGAGGGTGAAGTGGAGCTGTTGGGCTGGCCCGAATTGGCCAGCCCATTTCTCAAGGACTTGATCGATAGTGTGTGTTTCGTCTGGGGATGACACCAGAGGCGCGGAAAGGGCTGATAAGGTTGCATCAGCTGGAGCCATTGCAGCAGGGGAAGTGCGGGGAAGAAGGGAGGGACATTAATAATTTGATATGGAGCGGTCACATTACATGAAATGTACAGTTTCTTGTTGTTTTTTACACGTACCGCTTAAGAACAAAAATTGTTTATCTTTTCTCCCCCCTAATTCCAAGGTCATCTTGTCATCCTTGAATCGACGAGAGTGGGGTCACTCACAGACCTTTTACATATCAACTAAGGGTGGTTACACACCGCCATTGCCCGCCCAATCTGTGCCCAGTTTGTGGGCACAGTGTGCCCAGTTTGTGGGCACAGGAAAAGTTGACTTGGGTGGTCACTTGTCCGCCACCTGCTTACACACTGGGCAGTGGACACTTTTCGTTATCAATAAGTGTCCGTCCATCTTCCGTCCACAATAGTTTACACACCGGCCACCACTTACCAGCGTACACTTCCTGAATTATATGTGAATGAAGGGATGCTACGGATGTTGATCATCATTCTCATAATAATTATTTTTAGAATACTTGATTAAACACTTTAAATCGATTAATAAACCTTTAAAAAAAGTCACCAATAAAACTAAAAGCATGAATTTGAGGTTTTTCCTACCAAAGAACTCCAAGATTATGACCTTATTGTGTCGTTGCTTTCTGCGCCAATATATTTGTTTCTATGGTGACTACTATTCATGCTTTTGGAAGCTCACTCACTTCCAAGAGAGCAGGGGAGTTGAACCCCTTCGCCATGTTGTTGAGGCATGGCTCTACCGAGCTCTCTGCGGAAAGGTGGAAAGAGGGAAATTTTTTTAGCACACCACCCCTCTTTCCACCTTTCCACCTGCGCTGTAGATGCAAGGATGACAGAAAACTTAAAAAAATCATGCAAAGATGGCTGAAAATTACTTACTTGGATGTGATTGTGCTTAACAGTATGGGCTGAAAATTACTTACTTGGATGTGATTGTGTTTACTCACCATTGTCTTCGTCGTCCATCTCCTTCGCAGAGTCAGAATCACCAAATATTGTTCTCACATTTGCGCTGTCCCTCTCTTGATACATGGCTCGAGCAATGTTATCTCTTCGAGATGCCCCCCCAAGATGGATTGCCTCTTGTGTTGGCTCCGCTGCTTGAGCTCTTTGTATTGCTTGTGTGGTACCTGTGTTAGTTAGCATAGCAACCTCTGCTAATCCATTCCTCAAACTATTTTGCTGGTCCATGTCTTGATGAGCTGCATTACTTTCTCTATCAAGTTCTGCTGTCACTTCATGTATCCATGCATCATCAAAACCATCTCCATGCACAATGCATATATTATGTAGAACAATGCATGCTGCCACGATCTTTGGGACATTTTGTAAAAGCATGTCACATCTCTTTAACAATATAAGAAATCGCGCTTTAAGGATGCCAAATGCCCTTTCAACTGGCATACGAGTACTTGATTGTATGTAATTCCAATAATAACGTTCCGGAGATAGCCCATCCTTACTACCCTTGAAAGGATGAAGCATCCAAAAGCGTGCAGGATAAGCACAATCGCCTAGTAGACAGTATTGTCCCAGAGCTTTGTTTGTGCATCGTTTTCCTAGGTCTAAACGTTGAAAAACATTCCAATCGTGCATAGAACCTGCCCAGCCAACGTCTCCCAAACAACACAATTGGCTGCCACGCTTATCTGTAGAATAATAGAGTGGAAGCCCTTCCTATTAAAATAATCTTCGTGGTTCTCCCTTGGGGCAATTATGGGTATATGACTACAATCTAATGCACCAATAACATATGGTATGCCTCGAAGGGCTTGAAATGCACCAGTATATTTTTGCATTTGTTGTGGGGAATTTACATACATACTATGCAACCCAGAAGCACCCAGTGCATCGCAAAAGTCCAAAACAGCCAGTTGCGTAAACAAAGTTAAGACTCTGTACAAATCGGCTATTAGTCCCAAACTTGAGCCGCTTGCCAAGCGATGCAGAGCCACACAGACCCGCTTCTCCACGGGTACTGCCCTTCTATAGTTCATATTCTTGCGTCGCATTTGTGGTGCTAATTTTGCGACGAGATATTCAAATGTACTCCTGCTAACTCGTAACCTGCTTTTAAACATTCGGTTTGTATAACTCCCCATAAGCCCCTGCTCCATAAAAGTTTGTGGTCTTTGATAGGCCCAACATGACCGTCGATCGTGCCTTCGCTGACCTATCCTGGCTCGACGTGCAATGTAACCTCGAGCCATGCACTCCATCAAAGTATGCAATAGCATGCTGTCATCGTCCCCGTCATCCAAATCACTCAACAAAAGTTGAAACATTGCTATGACAGTGACTACAACACCGATGACACACATTATCAAAAGACTTTCGTCGTCCATTCACTTGTCAAAAGATTAGACGAAACCTTATGAGACACTTGAAGAGAGATGTGAAGGCAGAATAAAAAACTTGTTTTTTAAAAAGTTCCAAATTCATCTACAGTTGAATTCATCATTCCTTTTTAAGACTTTTGATTACATCTAATAGACCAGATACCGAGGAGGCAAGTGTATCCATGATAATGAGCTTGCGCTCTTCAAATGTTTTTTTTTCCTCAAGGTTTGATTTTTGGTTGGCTAACATTGATTGGGCGGTGCTAGCCATGTCATTGAGAGACTCCTCTATCTTTCTACCCTTTTTATTGCATGCTCCTTGGTTGGTTGTTTGATCATGCACGATCTTCGAAGGCTCATTGGAGCCAATGTCTTCTTGGGTGTGGTCACCTTGATCATTGGAGACTGATGTATTGTTGTCTTCTGACGAAGACAACCCACCAACAGATGAGGCATGTGCATCGCTAACAACATTGGCACGATTCCACATATATTCATCCACAATATCATACCACTGACAAATGATTCTGCGATCATTGCCTGATATGGCATTGTGGGCCTTATCCTTTCTGTATGACTCATAAACGCGTCCCCAACGTTTTCTGCATGCCTCACCATCTTTGTCAAACTCTGGAAATAGCGATGCTAGCTGGGTGGCAACCTTGGACCATATATCCACTCCTTGCTTCAGTGGCTTTGAGAACTCCACACTCATGGATCCTCGGATGTGAATGAGTTGTACTGTCCATGCATCCTTCCATTGCGCAAATGGTTTTTTTGTGGCTATTGTATGATCTTGTGTCTCAAGACCATCATTCTGATTCTTTCCTTTCCGCGCCCTCTTTGGTTTAGGAGGTTTAGGAGCATCAGACTCCGATGATGTTCGTCGTGGATGTTGTTTGGTGGCATTCTCGGAAGATGGAACCATTGGTTCTTGAGCCTGAACCAAGTCAACCTCTTCACATGAGTCTTGGTTGGCATCACAAGAACTTACTGCTTGTGGTTCTTGTTGTCGTGGTGCTGAGAGACCATGTTGAGGACTATGTGCAACTGGACGAAGAATTACATTATTGTGTACTATTGTGGGTCTCTCTATACCTAATTGTCTTGGTCGTTGGAAAGGTACGAATTGAGGAGGACGGGGATTGATCAAAGGAGGGCGGTTTGGAAACACATTTACAGGGATATTGCCAATGGCGGTGTGGCTTGGCATGTGGTTTGGAACACCCACACTTTGGCTCGAAAAGTACATGAAGTCATTATTGGATATTGCATCTTGGCTCATTTGAGACACGATCTGGTGATGCTCCTCCATGGGAGTGCTCTCTTGAGAATCCATTCCAATCGTCCACCTTACGCATGAAAATTGATTCATCATTTACACTATGTGAATGGACAAACAAGTTTATTGTTCTTTACATAATGCACTCCATTTTTTTAATTTACATTTCAATAATTGATTGTGAGGTATAGACAAGTTTATTGTTCTTTACATAATGCACTCCATTTTTTTTATTTACATTTCAATAATTGATTTCAATAAAGAAAATGAAATGTTATACATATACATTGATTCAAACAAAATGATGGGATGTATGTATAGACAAGAAGTTTTAGCCATTGTCAACCTGTAATAGATGCCAAACATATATAGCGGAACTAAGAAAGGATTCATTGCAATGATGAACATATATCAAACAATATGGTTAAATAACAATAAAGAAAAGGAAATGTTATACATATACATTGATTCAAACAAAATGATGGGATGTATGTATAGACAAGATGTTTTAGCCATTGTCAACCTATAATAGATGCCAAACATATATAGCAGAACTAAAAAAGGATTCGTTGCAACGATGAACATATATCAAACAATATGGTTAAAGAACAATAAAGAAAAGGAAATGTTATACATATACATTGATTCAAACAAAATGATGGGATGTATGTATAGACAAGAAGTTTTAGCCATTGTCAACCTGTAATAGATGCCAAACATATATAGCGGAACTAAGAAAGGATTCATCGCAACGTAATTAAGGCCAAGTAATTTAGCCCAAGTACCTAGTGAATCATGTTTCACCCCAATAACAGTCACTGCTTCCAATAAAGAATAATTAAGGCCATACAACCACTACTTGTCCGTATAACCACAACCTTTGCACAATCACCATCAGATTTGCTGCTCGAGTAATTTAACTTAAAGTTTAATTACACCCATTAGGTGCAATGGCATAGAATCCAAAAGAAATTAATGTTGATCACTATGAGCACACAGAGACCAATCAAGGAAAAGGCAAGAAGAGAGCACATTTTTCTTGTAAGGTGTGAGTACTACCATAGACAAGAGGAGCCACAACACAATCAAGTCATGTGCTCAAGTGAACATCTCTAAAGTGCTCAACTCTAGTCCACTAAAATACTAGGATGGCTATTGACTCGAGTGACGATCACTCGAGACTTCATATAGATACTCTTAACCCGAGAGCCACATGCACTTAAAGTATACCCTTTTACATATGGATAACTAGTGTGTACCCCATTCAAGCCCATACCCTTTTACACTTAAGATTGTAAATGGGGTTGTAACCTAGTGGTTCTCAAGGACAAGAGAGCCAATGGGGTTATAGCCTAGTGGTTTGAGTATGGGTTGAGTGCTGAAGGTATGTAAGTTCAAATCATAAGTTCTACTTCTCGAGTGTTACAAAACATTATGTGTGTAAAGATGTCTTCAGCCTTCAAGGTAGTTCATATTTTCTTAAAAGCCCTAAGTGCTATCTTATAGACTAAATGGATATGTTAAAGGCATTTTCAACATCCGACTTACACAATCTACAGATTTCTTGTGCCTTGTTTTATTTTTTATATATCATACCCTCCTTATAACTAATGCTCTTATCATAGCATACAAGTACAATGCTTTCTCTATTATGAGCTCTCTCCCCCCCCAAAATTGCCTACTAACAATATGGTAATAAATTCTGAAACCTTAATGTAAACATGACTTTCTCAAACTTCTTCTAATGTCATTCTAAAATGGGTACATTCCCAAAACAAATGCATGATATCTTCTTCCTTTTTGGAGAAGAAACCACACCTAAAGTTAATGCTGCAAACTGGTCAGTCAAGGTCAATAGAATCACCTGTGAAAACATTACCAAGGCAATCAAAAAGAGAGAGAGAGAGAGAGAGAGAGAGAGAGAGAGAGAGAGAGAGAGAGAGAGAGAGAGAGAGAGAGAGAGAGAGAGAGAGAGAGAGAGAGAGAGAGAGAGAGCATACCTGTGAATGTTGTGAAGTACTGATCTGATAAAGACCTTTGCCTCCGAGCCAGAGATATGAGAAAACCCTCGGTTGAAGCTTGCGAATCACCTGCGAAGCCTACAAATTACATGCAAGAAATTGGCCATGATCAAACCCTGAATTGATTAAATTACATGCAAGCAATTGGCCATGATTAAACCCTGAACTGGTTTCTGGAAGAGAGAGAGACCTGGCTGGATGCATCATCATGAAATATGCCTTCCCACCTTCACGATGTGAACGTTTTCATGCGAAGAGAGGGATGATGAATCTAGAAAAACATAGAGAGATGAACCTTCACGATGTGTACATTTATGCATGTGGTGAAACGGGCAACACAGGGAAGCTCCTATGTATCAATGGCTCCCTGTGTGTCAACGGCCATAGGGTGCACCTACCTGGAGCCCACTCATGTGGGCAGAAAACAGAGCTCTGATGAGCATGGCGGCAGCAACAGAAACGGGCTGCTACAACGGGCTGCGCTGCAACGGAAACGTGCAACGGGAATGGTTCCTGGAGCCCAATCTGTCCTGGAGCCCACCTTGGGGCCAACAGAGGAGGAGCAGCCAATCACAATCGACGTCTCCAGGTGAGGACGGAACAGGACGGGGGAGCTCCCCCGCCCTGCGGAATGCAGAAAGGGGGCGGGGAGGAGCATTGAAGACACAGAGAAGGCGACGTGCCGGGCGCCCCCAGTGTGTAAGAGGGGGGCGCCCTCTTTTAGAAATCCAGCCTTCTTATTGGCCGGATTAGGTATTCTTGGGCGGCCGCGGACCGGTGTGTAACAGCCCTAAGTCAAGTTTCATAGGTGTGATGCTTTTTTTCTTTCTTACTAAATTTATAGTCACCTTTACTTTTGAATGTGAGTAGCGACTATACGTGTAACACACACATACACACACCCTCGAAAGGATTCTCTTCAATGGACCTTCACATCATGCAGATTCTCAAAAAGAAAAACCCATCTCACCCAACCACATGTACAATGGCCAATCATGCATTCATGTGCCATGTGAGAAGCCATATTCAATTCCCAAGGATGAACTAATGGATCTCTTGCTCTACCCTCATGGGGCACCCTTGAGAGAGAGAGAGAGAGAGAGAGAGAGAGAGAGAGAGAGAGAGAGAGAGAGAGAGAGAGAGAGAGAGAGAGAGAGAGAGAGAGAGAGAGAGAGAGAGAGAGAGAGAGAGAGAGAGAGAGAGAGTGTGTGTGTGTGTGTGCATGCATGCATGCATGTGCATGCGTGAGCACACAAAATGCATGTAAATTATTGTGGACTCCACATGGACTACTTCAGAGCTAGAAAATTCATACAATTTTTTTCACATGGCCTCTCTTTGATTCACATGGAGTACTTTAAGAGCTAATAAATTTGAACAACTTTTTCACATGTCCTCTCTTTAAATCTCATTGTTTAGTGAAGGAAAATCAACTTAGGCATTGTCCCAACAATGTTACAAACTTACAACACCCTAATCATTAGAAAAAAAAAAAACATCGCCATAGATCTCACACTACCTCTTACTCTCACCTTCAATTGTATCCTCACCCTAACCTCACTATCTAAGTATAAAAGTCTACTAAACAAAAGATGAATTTAAAGTGTGGATGATAATATGGAAAATAAGAAGGTTTAATGATTCAATACTAAATAAATAATGGAGTCTTTGCACACATCAATGATTAAACTGAGCAATACTAACCATGCTTTAATAGTCTTTACTAGTAACTCAACAAATTTACGCTTTGATAAGAGCAAATCAATCATTGGATCATCACTGAGTACTTTTGAAGATAATTTTTGGTCTCTTACAGAGGATATCTTAATGTGGTTAGATCAATTTGAAAATATGGCCCCTTATCATAGATGGATATGCGATGGAATACCTTATGAATTTTGTATGCTACATGATTCACATGACAATTTGAAGTTACTAAATCAAATTGATCAAATATTAAAAATTAATTAGTTAAGGAATTTAGAGGCTAATATGGTTGCTGTAGATATCTTTTCTTCTAATTCAAAATCTACAAATCTTATGCAAGATAAAATGTGGGAATTTAGTTCACAATGTAGTTACAACTCTTTGCTACATGATACTTATATATCTATTATGGAGTCAACTATGTGGTACTTTGATAGTGGTAGCACTAAGCATATTGCTATGCAATTAACACTATTCCCTTCTCTTGAGTTTGCACTTAAGGGCACTATTGTTATATGTGACAATAACTTCTCTTATTCTATTAAAGCAATTGATAGAATTATATTGAATTCTATTAATGATAGTACTTTTACGTTTTAGATACTTTTTATGATCCAGAGATAAAAAAAAGGAATCTTAGTAAAGATGTTGATAAAATTGAATTGAAAAACTAATAATGATAGTACTTTCACATTTTAGATACTTTTTATGATAGAGATAAAAATGAATTTACTATCAAATTTTCCACTTATCAAGATTGGCTTGATTGTCAAATTCATAGAGCACACAGATACTATTCATGATCTCACATATGGTGATGCAATTATTGCATTTTATTTGTTACATTGACATGTTTTAACGATTCAATAACGATGGAAAATGTTTGGTGGATATGATACATATAGTTGCGAATTCACAGGTTATTTTAGATGCAAAGCTTTACCATGCATATTTTGCCCATTTCAATTTTGTTCCTTTGATATCTGTACAAAGATTTGAGATGGTGTCATCATTGTGTACTCTTATGTTGAATGCTGAAATGATTAGATTTTTTGGTTGATTTTTGTTGTTTTTGAGGCTTGAATGGTTGATTTTTTATGGATTTTAAGTGATGTTTAGTTTTTTTGGAAGTGTTTGAGAGTGTTTTGGATAATATTGATTATGTTTTGAAAGCTCATGATGCTTCTTAGTAGAAATGTGAGGTTCTATTATGTTCTGTTGAGGTTCTGATACCTTTTGTTTAGCTTTTGTTTTGTTCCGATTTTCTTCTGTATGAAGCATGGATTGATGGTTGATGAAGGTTGAGGTCTTTTGAAATCTTATTGAATAGTTTTTGATAGTTTGGGATGGTTTTAGTATGAGTTATGAGGTTTTGATGTTTGTTGTTGACCTTCTGTAACCCTCTGTAGACCTTCTATAGAGCCTCTGTTTCTGCTCCGTTTCTATTCTATAAATCCTCTATAGATCTTGTGTAAGTGTTCTGTGATATGAGGGTGTACTTTGGAAAACTTTTGTAAATTTTGGAAAGGATGAATTTAAGTTCAAAAGAGCTAAAACAAATGGAAGAAGCAGCTGTTGAAGACTCAAAGGAAGACTGAAGTGAAGTGATAGTAGTGAGCTATGAAGAGACACTGTAGTGGCTCTAGTGCCCTTTTATGCCTCCCATACCTCTTGGGAGGTGCATCCACGATCTAAGAAGGATTATTAAGAGTGATTATTGATTATTGTAGTGAGGAAATGATGTACTATTGATTGAGAGAGAAAGAGAGAGTGGGAGATAGCCAAATCTATTAAAACAATGTATCTATTTATAAGAGATTGAGAAAAGAGAACTATGAAGATGAATATTATGTGATTATTTTCATTCAAAAGTGGTGTGTTCTTTTGTGTTTCTTATTCTATTGATGAATTATATGAAGATGTTGAAGATTATGGTTGATTTTATCAAATCCGTAAGAGAAATCTACTATGATGTTGCGTAAAGATTTGTTCTTTTCTTTGTTGTGGTTCTCAAAAGAATGAAAGAAAAGCTTGTTGATGTTACAAGATAGATTTTCTTGCAGTAGAAATCCCTTCTCCTTGGTGTTCCTCTTGGGGCACCATGTTTTTGGTGCGCAGCTAGGGAAACTTGCCATCAATAAGCATTAGAAGAGGCTAAAAATGAAGGAAATAGCATTGCCAAGAAGAGGCTAAAAATGAAGGAAATGGCATTACCAAGAAGAGGAGAATTCAATGGATACTTGCAAAGTTCCTTCTTCCACTGAAGAGTTGGAGATTCTTATTTCCAAAGCCACTTTCTACAAGAAGTTTATCCCACAATGGTAGAAACGTATTACCATCATGATGCAAGCTCTATGTGGTGGACTATTTCCTACGGAGATGTGCATCTTGGTGGTAAATTGTTTGGGAACAAATTGAAGTGCAGAAATAGAGAGAATGACCATTCATGGAATATTTGGTATTCATTGAGAAGTTTCCAAACATCATCAAGTGGGAGATTTTCAAGAAGCTTCAGGAGTCGTGGTTAATGGAGGTTCACGAAAACAAGAAAGAAAAGAGTTGGAATCTGTTTGTAGATGCTCAACAGCAGGACACGTGGGATGCTTGGTGCACTGACAATCTCATGTTTGTCCAATTAGCAACCCATTGAAAGTTGGTAGACATAGTGTTCTTTACAACATACACTGTTGAAACCATCAGAAGCTGGCACTATTATGATGATGGCACAACAATGATCCTCAAAAGAATGAGTTTTGATACTTTCAGAACGGAATATCTCCCCCTTTGTAGTGGTTTGAAAGTTGAATTCAGAGATGTTGAAAAGAAAGAAGTAGAAGAGATGTTGGCTAGAGAGTCCCACAGAGACTGAAGCCCCTTTGATTGGAGCCAACCCCCTGATGAATGACGCAATCAAGAGGCAAGCACTAGAACGAGTCCAGAGGTACGTGAAAAGAGAGAATGCAAGAATCAAGGCCAAGAACGAGCTTGCAGTAGAAGCCTCCTTTGATGCCTTAAAAGCACTCTTTACAGAAGTCCCATGGCGACTCAAGGTCCCCTTCCTAGTCAGATTCATCTTGAAAATATTGATGACAGGCCAACAAATGTAGTCCCATTGCTAATTTTGAAGGGAGAGTAGAATGAAGACCTCGATCTTCATGTAGCACAATTTATGGTAGCATGTGTGGCTAATAATGCCAAAACCCTCGAACATTGGTTGGCAATCTTCCCCGCTACTTTCAAGGGCGCGGCATTTCAATGGTATGAGAGACAAGTGGTAGGAACTTTTGGCACATGGGATGACCTAAAGTTGGCCTTCCCCACTAAATTCAAGTGTGAAGGTTTTGAAGCATGGATGTGAGAGAAGTTCATGAACCTAAGTCAGTCCTCTAGAGAAAGAGTAGAAGCTTATGTCTCGCGAATGGAATCCATCCTGAAGAGATGGACCAACCATCATCTAGATGAAGGCATCCAGAAGGGAGCGTTCCTCAGAGGCCTACAACCAGAAGTTTGCAAGTTTATGGAATTGAAAAGACCAGTTAATTTGCAAGTTGTAGTAGTGGAAGGTGCAAGACTGTATGACGAAGTTGAAGCAAGGTTGTCAATGACCTTAGGATAGGAGTCTTACCTCCTCCCATGCTAGGAATGGTATACCCACCAAATGCAGTTCCAGGGACAGTTCCCTACCCCTACCCCCAGATGCAAACAGTGCCGCAGTACAATGCACCTAATCCACAGTGGCCACAAAAAACGACAATGCCTCAAATGATGGTTCAACCACAATAGCAATGGCCTGAAATAGTTTCTCCAATGGCGACTCAACAGGAGCTCTGAATCAGAATGAGAATAGAGGATCCTTTGGATCAACCCAACCGGTGTATGTCGTAATTACAGAAGCTTCTTGAAATCCTACAACAAGTAGTCCAAGAGGTGAAAATCTAAAGGACTACCTATCCAATTCAGTGGCAAGTATCAAGAAAGAGCTTATTACAGAGCAGCTACAAACACTGAAGGTGAATATTGCCAATATATCCACTCCTGCGAGAGGTGGGAGAGATGTGATGCATTCTAATACATAGTGCGGGGTAATGGAGGGAAATACCTAGTGTTACACAATACCTAGTGTCACACTGACCTAGGTATAAAAGAGTGGCACTAGGTATTTCCCTCCATTACATGCGGAAAGTGCCATCAAGCTGGACATTTAGCCATTTAATGTACTTGAAAACCAACCATTGCTGGAGGCTTCCGTTCATATTGTTTGAGGAAGAACAATACAGAGGATATCTGCTCTCTGAAAGAGATACACAAACGAAGAAAGAAAGATGAAGATGCAAGATTCAACTTACTGGAATCCAAAATAACAATACAGGACATTGGACCAAAACCTAGGGAGTTTGGTCCTAATTTCGGTCCAAGGAGGTTTTTCTCTCAAAGTTACAGAGGACAACAGTCTACTAGGGGTGGCCAGAGATCAGAAATGGAATGTTACAGATGTGGAGAAAAGGGTCATATCTCACCGAATTGTCCAAACCCTAGATGATCTATGGATTATAAGCCCTTATGTAGTCGATGCAAAGGAGAAGGCCATAGGCTTCTCTAATTGCCTCACACTAATAGGGCCTTTTAGATCAGCCACCTAGCAGGTTAGCAGAACAAGATCACTAGAACTCCCATCGAAAACAGATCTTTCAGTGCCTGACAATACCTTTGCAAGAGGCAATGACTACTCAGTCCTCCCACAGTCATGCCTAACCTAAATCTGGGACTTCATGCCTTGATTGCTGGTCCCCAATCAAATAAGAAGAAAGTACCCTCACATATGTATCGTTATTTGCTTAAGGCAAAAAAACTCGAAAAGGGGACGAAGCCACCTGGAATGGCCACAAGAAGCTCCTCTGCAGCAAAGGCTCCCTCCAGCAACTTCATCAACCTGTATGATGCAATCACTAAAACAACAAACCATTAAATATACATGCACCAAACAGACATAGGGCCCTCTTGGCCTAAAGAAATAGCACATTTTATTGCAAACTGACTGGCCCTCTTGGCCTAAAATGGATAGGTCATTCTAATCCGTGCAATACATGTTCTTCTTGGCATATACACCACATCCTATCAAACTAGCCAAGATACCAAAGATAGCATAAAATATGAGGACTAGCCTCATGCTACTCATGCGAATCAGCTAAAAGCTTGATCTATGCCCTTTGTATATTCACTAGCCCAAGCCTTTCTACTGATATCTCAGTAATAATGGCCATCTCTTCTTGGGTACTATGAGCTGAATGAATGACCTCATTGGGCTTATATATCTCATCTCCTTGGTTGTCATTCAAATGGATTGGTTGTCCCAACTTTCCAGAAACTCCTCCTACAAGGAGAATCAAGGATTTATGATCATTCAACCCTTCCCTATTTGGATCATTACATGTATCAATGGTACAACCCAAACTAGGTAGAGTTTCAAGCCTAAACCCATCACATAGATGCATCTCAAGGCGGTTCCTATTGTTAGATGTAGCGTTATGGCCTTTTGTCACATCCTCTTGGGAATCCATCAAAGCATGTCCACATGCAATTTTTGGCCCTTCATTTGACACACCAATAGTATTTTTAGGGGTTTTAGGCCTCCAAACCCAGCTTACATTTATGCTTATACCTTCTCGATTTGCCACATTGGTCTAATGGACTCAATGTGGACTTATTTCTATAGCCAGATGGCCTCACATCCTTAGCGCTTCTGCTCCGCATAGGTGGACCTTGGGCATGGTATGCCTTCTTCATATGAGATGTCTTTACTTGCCTTTGTCCACTCTGCAATTGCTTATTCATAGGAACCATGCTTTTACTAAAAGGAATAGTATCTACTCGAAAGCATGGTTCATCCATGAATTGAAAAGGCTTCCTAAGAGCCTTACTAGCAGCACAACTAGGACCACTCATAGCACGCTTATCCATACTCATAGGCCCGATGGTCCTATCAATGCCGCCATCGCAACTATCTCTCGTGGAACTATTGCAAGCCTTGATGGGAGTGGAATCTTTTTATCCCTAAGAGGCATATTATTATTACTCATCGAATTGCCATTTCCTGCTTGTAGATTCTGGCTACCAAGATCTCCTGCCAAAGTTGTCTTGGTATTAGTGAAAGGATTTTCTCTTTGCAAAATTGGATGGATATTTGGATGCACTTGCAACGAGCGGGGGAAACTCCAAAAGTTTTCCCTACGTCTTCGAATATACTGCTCATAGTCAATTGCATGCCCCTTGGCCTCATTTAATGACTTAGGATCTTGCATCCTCACTTGGATTTGAGAATTAATCTCTAAGCCACTCATAAAGAGCTCACATAGCACATCAGCTGGCAATATAGTAGCTCTTCTTGGCCAAAGCCTAAGAATATCATCAAAGGCTCTAGCATATTCTTTAGGAGAAGGGTAAGACTCTTGATGCCTAATCTGCATCAACTGCCCTAAAACTTGGGTCATAGGCACCTTCTTCTCATATTCATCTAAAAATCGATCACTCAACTCCTAAAAGGATTTAATAGACCCCCTTGGGAGGCTCTAGTACCATTTTCTAGCCTCTCCCTTCGGGGTACTTGAGAATATGAGCATCCGATGAATATCATCATACCCACTTGCAAGGCAAGTTAGGCCATATTCTCGTAAATGCACCATCAGATCCTCATTAACCAACCCATGAAACACTGGGAGATCCTAATCTCTTCAAGTTTTCTTCTAGAGATTTGTTCCTCACCTCAAGGCACTCCTTTGTGTCACATTGGAATTCTTTCATCTTTTTGTGTTCACACTGTCTTGCAAGTGGATTTTTCAATTTTGAAGGCCCAAACGGACTCCGATTTGCAATTCGACTAGACAAGCAAATTCGTGGCGTCGAACTCCATCAATCTGGCCTCTCCCACACACTTTACGGCTTCCCAATCCAGTAGCTGCTTTATAACGCCGAACCTTGTGGGGATTAAATGGAGGGTCAAACGACCTCCGATTGACGAATCGAGACTTGTTTGGATTCCTAATGTTGAAATGCATCTAGGAAAACTCTAGCTTGGCCATTTGCCATTGTTTGATTTTTCATGAAAATGGGCTCTTTAACGCCTCTCGGGCACTTTCCGGCTCTAAAACGATCTTCAACGCTTCAAGAACGGGTCCAAATCGGGTCCTAAAATCTAGCTCTCATTATATTAGCATCACAAACTGATGCCAGGAGGCATATTTCACGGTGGATTCCGTGCCACGGTGGATTCCGTGAGGTTGTACGGTGGATTCCGTAAACTTTTTTTAACGGGGCTCATACACAAAGTGGATTCTTTGTGCGAGAAGTCGATAGGGACGCTATCCTTTTCGGGCATTTCGTTAATTTAGTGTGTACATGGGTGATTCCATAGCGAGTGATTCCGCAAAATACATATTAAATTAATAAATGTTTATGAGTTTAGAGTGCGCACTCGTGATAAATTAAGGTTAGGATTGATTTCTAACCAATTGATTTATTTATGTAGCTGAAGACTGCTAGGTACTCACTTTTGTCGGTTTAATTGTATTATTTTACTAACGATTGTGAATGCTTCAGTTGATGTGTAGAGATAGCAGCAGTGGCGGAGGAAAGCATTGGAGGATAGTGTGTATTTGAGTTATCATCTATATTTTGATGGGTGCATACCTTAGGCATGGCGCCTATATTTTGTCGCACCTATTTATTAAGGTATTGGATATTTATTTATTATTTTTTGTTGAGTGTTGAAATGACTTTTTTTTGGCTGATTTTTGTTGTTTTTGAGAGCTGAATGGTTGATTTTATAAAATGATTGATTGGTTTGGAAGTGGTTTGAGAGTGTTTTGGATGATATTAATTATGTTTTGAAAGGATGATTTTCAGTGGAGATATGAGGTTCTGTGATGTTCTGATAGGTTCTGATTGGTTCTGTATACCTTCTGTATAGCTTCTGTTTTGTTCTGATTGTCTTCTGTATGAAGCATGGATTGATGATTGATGAAGATTGAGATCTTGTGAAAGCTTATTGAATAGTTTTTGAGAGTTTGGAATGGTTTTGGTATGAGTTATGTGGTTCTGATGCCTTCTGTGACCTTCTGTAGATCTTCTGTAGAGCTTGTGTCTCTGTTCTGTCCCTGTACTGTAACTGTTCTGGTACTATATTGTGACTGTTTTGTAGACCTTCTATATGCTTCTGTATGTGTTCTGATGGATGAGACTGTAGCTTGGGAAAGTTTTCTAGACTTGGAAAGAGGTGAATATAAGTGTAAAAGAGCTAAAAGAAGTAGCTGCTAAAGAGTCAAGTAAAGACTGAAGTGAAGTGACAGTGGTGAGCTATGAAAGGACACTGTAGTGGCTCTGGTGACTCTTCATATTAGACATACCTCTTGGGAGGGGTATCCACGACCTAAGGAGGATTATTGTGGGTGATTATGAGAGATTGTAGTGAGGATATAATGTATTATTGATGGAGAGAGAGAGAGAGAGTCAGAGATAGCCAATTCTACTAAAACAGAGTGATTGTATGTGAGAGATTGAGAGAGAAGACTATGAAGATATTGAAGATGAATACTATGTGATGTATTTCCATTCAAAGATGGTGTATTCCTTTGCTTGCTTTGTTATATTGATGAATTTTATGAAGATATTGAAGAATATGGTTGATTCAAATCCGTGGGAGATCTACATGATGTTGCATGAAGATTTGTTGTGCCTGGTGTTCTTTTCTTCATTGTGATCATATAAAACCTAATAAAAAAGCTTGTTGATGTTACAAGATAGATTTTCTTGCAAGAGAATTCCATTTTCCTTGGTGTTCCTCTTGGGGCTCCATGTTTTTGGTGCGCAGCCGGGGAAACTTGCCATCAACAAGCACCAGAAGAGGCTGAAAATGAAGAAAATGGCATTGCCAAGAAGAGAAGAATTCAGTGGATGTTTGTAAAGTTCCTTCTTCCACTGAAGAGTTGGAATTTCTCATAATCAAAGCCACTTTCCACAAGAAGTTCATCCCACAATGGCGGAAACATATCACCATCATGATGCATGCTCTATGTGGTGGACTGTTTCCTCTTCCTGTTGAAGTAGTAGAAACTTGCATCTTGGTGGCAAACTGTTTGGGAACAAACTGAAGAGCAGAAACAGAGAGAATGACCATACATGGAAGATTTGGCATTCATTGAGAAGTTTCCAGACATCATCAAATGGGAGATTGTGAAGAAGCTTCAGGAGTCTTGGTCTGTAGAGGTTCACGAAGACAAGAAGGAAAAGAGTTGGAATTTGTTCGTGGATGCTCAACAACAAGATACGTGGGATGCTTGGTGCACTGATAATCTTCTGTTTGTTCAATTGGCAACCCACTAGAAGTTGGTAGACAGAGTGTTCTTCATAACATACACTGTTGAAACCATCAGAAGCTGGCATTACTATGATGATGGCACCACCACAATGCTCAGATGTATGCATTTTGACACCTTCAGAACTGAATACCTTCCTCTGTGCAGTGGCATGAAAGCGGAATTCAGAGATGTTGAAAAGGAAGAAGTAGAAGAAATGTTGGCAAGAGAGTCCTCCAGAGACTGAAGCCTTCTATTAACCCTCTGTGGAGCACTAACAACAGAGTGGAGCCAACCTCCTGATGAATGATGCAATAAAGAGGCAAGCGTTGGAATGAGTCCAGAGGTACGTGAGAAGAGAGAAAGCAAAAATCAAAGCTGAGAATGAGCTCGCAGCAGAAGCCGCCTTCGACGCCCTTTCGGAACTCTTTACAGAAGTCCCAATGGCACATCAAGCCCTTCCTTCTCCTGCCGGAGGTCCACTTTAAAGCCAGATCCGTCCTGGAAATATTGATGACAGGCCAGCGAATGTAGTCCCGTTGCCAGTTTTTAAGGGAGAGTACAATGAAGACCCCGATCTTCATGTAGCAGAGTTTATGATAGCATGTGTGGCTAACAATGCCAGGACCCCTGAGCATTGGTTAGCAATATTCCCTGCCACTTTCAAGGGTGCGGCATTTGAGTGGTATGAGAGACAAGCAGCAGGAACTTTTGGCACATGGGATGACTTGAAGTTGGCCTTCCTCACTAAATTCAGGCGTGAAGGTTTTGAAGAGCGGATGCGAGAGGAATTTAAAAATTTAAGTCAGTCCTCTAGAGAAAAAGTAGAAGCTTATGTCTCACGAATGGAATCCATCCTGAAGAGATGGACTAACCATAATCTAGATGATGGCATTCAGAAGGGGGTGTTTCTCAGAGGATTACAACCAGAAGTCCGTAAGTTTGTGGAGCTGCAAAGACCAGCCACATTGCAAGCTGCAACAGAAGGTGCAAGACTTTACGATGAAGTGGAAGCTAGATTGGCGATGAATCCAAGAAGAGGAGTCCTACCTCCTTTGATGCCAGGAATGATGTACCCACCAAATGCAGTCCCAGGGACAGTCCCCTACCCCTACCAATAGATGCCCCCAGTATCACAGTACAGTGCACCAAATCCAAGTGGCCACAATCCATGCCTCAAATGATTGTTCAACCACAACACCAATGGTCCCAACCAATTTTCCCAATGCCAAATCAGCAGCAACAGTGGAACCCTACCAACTGGAGCCAACAGCCAACAGTTCAAACAGGAGCTCTGAATCAGAATCAGAACAGAGACCCCTCTGCATTAGCCCAACCTGTTTATGCAGTGATTACAGAGACTCCTCAAAACCCTACTGCCAGTACCTCAGGAGGAGAAAGCTTGAAGGATTACTTATCCAACTCAGTTGCAAATATAAAAAAGGAGTTGATGGATGTGATTACAGAGCAACTACAGACGCTGAAAGTGAATACCGCTAGCATATCCAATGTGGCAGGAGTAGGAAGAGATGTGATGCGGTCAAAAACTTGGTGTGGTAAGTGTCATCAAGCAGGCCATTTAGCCACTGAATGTACACGAAAACCAACCATTCTTGGAGCCTTTTGTTCCTACTATTTGCGGAAGAACCATACAGAGGATATTTGCTCTCTGAAGGAGATGCATGGTAGGAGAAGTAAGGAAGAAGACGCAAGATTCAACTTGCTGGAATCCAAAATGACAACACAGGGTATTGGACCCAAGCCTAGAGAGTTTGGTCCTAATTTCGGACCCAGAAGGTTTCCCTCTCAAAGTTACAGAGGAAGACAGTCTGGCGGTGGTCAGAGATCAGAAGTGGAGTGTTACAGATGCGGAGAAAAGGGACACATTTCACCAAATTGTCCAAATCCCAGAAGGTCAGTGGATTACAAGCCCTTATGCAGTCGATGCAAAGGAGAAGGCCACACTGCAAAAGACTGTCCAAGCCCAGCCCCAGTGAAAAACAGTGCTACTGATAGTCTGGCCAAGGCCCAAGAGCCTACCTCCAATTTAGTGGAATTGGAAGTTGCTGCCATCATGCGTGCAAAGACGAAGGAACCACCTATCCAGAAAGAAAATAATCCTCCTGCCAGAAGAGTGAAGTTCAATCTTCCACCAGAAGAACAGAACAGAACAGAGCCTGACAGTGCCGTACAGAGCACTACAGTGCCACAGAGAGTCACAGAGACAGTTCCAGAGACAGGACCAGAGGTCCAGGAGATAGAAGAGGAGAAAGTGCCACAAGTGGCAGAAGAAGTTCCCATGATGCCTCTGTTGGAAGAAAAAAGGAAAATGAAAATGGGTGTTGCCCCATTTCCTAACCGGTTAGAGAAGCCAGTTGATCCTATTAAGGAATACGATCTGGTCAGAGATCTAGATACCTTTAAACCAAACCTCACATTCTGACAATTATAGATGCTGTCTCCTAGTTGCCGCAAAAGGTTCAAAAGTATACTGACAAGAAGACGTGGCTTAAGGATTGCTCTCTCAACAGCAACAAAGTCCAACAAAGCTCCAGAGCCTGTCAAAAAAGTGGACGTGGCTAATGCCTTCCTAGATCCGGGTACCCCAGAGACTGGCGTGTGGATAGAAGGCTGCTTCATTGCAAATGCACTGATTGATGGTGGGTCATCAGTGAACATTATGACGGATGTGACAATGAAGGATCTAGGCCTACAAGGTGTGCAACCAACCCAATGGCTCATCAAACTGGCGGATCAGAGCAGAATCAAGCCTTTGGGCATTCTCCCATATGTGAAGACTACAGTAGCTGGAAAAGATTATTGGCTAACCTATTTGGTGGTGAAGCCAAACTCTTATGGTACATCCTACCCTCTGTTACTGGGCAGACCATGGCTTTTTGAAGCCAAAGCAAGGACGGATTGGTTCAAAGGAACCTTGACCTTGGGTAGAGGATCCAACAAAGTGGTACTGAAGCTATATGGTTCTCAAAAAGGGCATGGATCCACCTCCTTGGAATTATCTTCTAACTCCCCTAATGAGGCTACAGATGGAACATCCGCAGATTTAGATGCTGTCAAACTAATCCTTCCCAAGAAAACAGTGGCACGTTCCTTAACAGTGGATACTATAAGCCAACTCCCAAAAGATGCAAAGCCATTATCAATGGGTGAATACTTCCTGCCTGAACCAGGAATGATTTCTGAAATCACTTCTGACAGTGAGATAGAAGCATGGATGTACTGCTCTCCCTGTTACATGGCCATAACAGAGCCAGAGACAGAGGCAGAAGATGAATCAGAGAACCTATTCTTCTCTTACAGAGCTCTTACAGAGACAAAGCCAGAGATAGAGACAGAGACAGAGACAGAGACAGAGACAGAGACAGAGACAGAGACAGAAGAGGATGGAGATGATATGGAAGAAGAAGGTTATGAAAGCAAGATGGAAGAATCTATCCCACCTGAAGAGGTTACATATGAAGAAGAAGTTCCAGAAGCATCAGAAGCAGACGAGCTCATGCTGTGGGACAGAATGGCGATGGTACCATTTGGTCTGGTAAATGGATCTTCTCATATGCAAAATCTTTGTAAGAAATGTGTTAAGAAGAACAAGCCATCTTTCAGCAGTGGCTCTTTCCGTCCGCAACCATCCTTGCCAAAGAAAGATGATGATGATGCACTGTGCCAACACGTACCAGTCCCACAAACCCAACAGGCATCAGAGGGTCCCTGATATGTGACGTTCCTGGACGCGTCATCAGAAGATGAGTCTTCAAGCCAAGAGATAACTAATCTTGAAACCAAACCCGAAACGGCTCTAATCCCATTCCAACATCTCAAGGAGCAACCTAAGTCTCCACCAAGAGAAGAAGTTGGGTCTAGTGGGACATCAAAAGAGGACACCACTCCCTTGAAGGAGTCGGATCTGTATCCAGAAGCAGTCCGCGGGACCTTCATCCGTGAAGTAGAAGGTGAAAGGCAGTTAACTTTTGTGGATGCAGATGGCACTGAACGCCACTTGAAGGTGGGTAGCAGCCTCCCAGAAGAGGAGTTGTCAACCTTGTATAACTTGTTGAAAGAGAAGTTGGACGTGTTTGCATGGTCCTACAAAGACCTAAAGGGGATTGATCCCACAATATGTCAGCATCATATTGACTTGGAGCCTGATGCCAAGCCAGTACGGCAATGACAGAAGCGAATGAACCCGAATTATTCCACATTGGTGAAAGCGGAGCTGCTGAAGCTTCTGGAAGCCGAGTTCATCTATCCAGTGGCAAATAGTGAATGGGTTTCACCCATCGTGGTGGTACCCAAGAAGAATGGCAAGCTTCGTATATGTGTGGATTTTCACAAGTTGAATTCCAAGACCAAGAAGGATCACTTTCCTATCCCTCTCACAGACCAACTATTGGACACAGTGGCAGGACATGAGCTTTATTCCCTTCTGGATGGATTCAGTGGATATAATCAAGTGCAGATAGCAGAAGAAGACCAGTCCAAAATAACCTTCACCACAGAATGGGGGACCTACGCTTACCGAGTGATGCCGTTTGGGCTCTGCAATGCCCCTGCTACTTTCCAGCGAGTCATGATGGCCGCATTCCAAAATCATCTGCATGACTTTATTGAGGTATATTTGGATGACTTCTGTGTCAATAGTTTGATCCGTGAACATCGGGGACACCTGGAACAATGCTTTGACCGATGCCGGGAGTATGGGATTTCCCTCAACCCCGACAAATGCATCTTTGGGGTCTCTTCTGGAGTTCTGTTGGGCCACATTGTCTTTGCACAAGGGATATCAACAGACCCTGCAAAGCCCGAAAAGATCGCAGCTCTGATAGCACCCACCAACCTCAAACAGTTGAGGGGATTCCTAGGCCATGTGGGTTATTACAGAAGGTTCATAGCCCATTTTGCAACAAAGGAAACCGCCTTGCACAAGCTTCTGAGGAAAGATGCAGAGTTTATTTGGACGGAAGAATGTGACATAGCCTTCAACACTCTGAAGCAGTGTCTGATTGAGGCACCCATTCTGCAACCTCCTGATTGGATGAAGGAGTTTCATGTACACAGTGATGCATCAATTGAAGGCTTAGGCGCAGTTCTTTGCCAGAAGGGCTCCTCGAAGCTGGATCAACCCATTTATTACGCAAGCCGAAAAGTCGCTGATAGGGAACGGAACTATACAGTGACAGAGCTGGAGTGCTTGGCAATGGTGTTTGCCCTAGAAAAGTTTCGCCACTACCTCCTATCTACCCACTTTAAATTTTATGTGGATCATGAGGCCCTGTCCTTCCTGATGAACAAAGCAGATGTGAAAGGACGCATGATGAGATGGCTCCTTCTATTCCAGGAGTTCGACTTTGAGGTAATTACCAAACCTGGTCGTTCCCATGTTCTGGCTGATCATCTGTCGCGTATCCCACAAATTGCAAACGAGGAGCAGGATGATCCAGACCTCCCTGATGCTTCCCTATTCTTGGTAGAAACTGTAACCCCCTGGTATGCTGACATTGCTAATCTGCTGGCAACCCAACAGTACCCTCCTGGTATTTCTAGTCGGGAAAGGAAGAAGCTTATGTTAGAATCAGCCCCCTACACCCTGCTAGGCGGCACACTATATAAGAAAGGCAAAGATGAAGTGCTCAGAAGATGTGTTGCAGGAGACAAGATTGGGATTGTTTTGAAGGCTTGCCATGACGAGCCATGTGGGGGCCACTTTGCAGGAGAAGCTATAGCCAGGAAGGCTCTGTTAGCAGGTTACTGGTGGCCGACCATCCACAAGGATGCCTATGATTATTGTAAAAGATGTGATGCCTGTCAGAGAATGGGAAAACCCACGAAGACAAGTGCCATGCCACTACAACCTATCCTTCCCCTAAAGCCATTTGAGAAGTGGGGCATCGACTTCGTAGGCCCAATCGATCCTCCTACCAGAAGGAAGCAGAACAGATACATCCTCGTATGTACGGATTATGTCACAAAGTGGTGTGAAGCTAAAGCCCTAAAGCGGGACGATGGTAACAGCATGGCCCTGTTCATGTACGAGAATATCATCACCCGTTTTGGCAGTCCCCTAGAGCTGGTAAGTAACAGAGGCACTCATTTCATTAATAAAGTCATGGAAGAGTTAACAGAGCTGTATAAGATCCGCCATCGCAAGTCCACTCCTTATTATCCCAGAGCCAACGGCCAAGTTGAAGTCACCAATCGCATCCTCTGCTCAATTCTGATAAGAACAATTGCCGCACATCATCGTGATTGGGATGATCGACTTGTAGAGGCCCTCTGGGCGTACAAAACCTCCCATAAAGCAGCAACAGGATAGACACCCTTCCAGCTAGTGTATGGTATAGAAGTTGTTTTCCCTGTTGAACTGGAATTGCCCTCTTTGCGAGTGGCTATTAAAGAGCGTTTGGGGGACGATGATTCACTGCAATGCCGTCTCCTGCACTTGGAATGTTTGGACGAAATTTGCAGGATGGCTCTACAGTGCATGGAAGCCACGCAAGCTCGACGTAAGGCTTACCATGACAGCTTCATCAAGCACAAGGAGTTCAAAGAAGGTGATTTGGTCTTAGCCTATGATTCACGATTTGGCAAGTTTCCTGGCAAGCTTCAACAACGGTGGATGGGCCCATATAAGGTACTTGCTCTCAACCCTAATGGCTCTGTCCAAGTGCAGACCGTTGATGCCTCTGATGATCCCTTCCTGATCAATGGATATCGCCTGAAGAAGTACTTCCCTCCTTGGGGATCTTGACAATCATGGTCACCTGATCCTTTCCCTCATTGGCGTGGCACTCTCACTCTTATGATGCTACTTCTGATAGCCGTTCTTCAGCCACTCCTGATGAAGTGGACACACCCCTCTGTCCCCTCAGCCCCACCTTCCAGCCTTGATCTCTTATCCTCTATTTTCCACCAGCGATAGTGGCGAGGTGGGTTCTGATAAGTGGTATTTCTACCATTCCCTTGCTTAATTCGAAGAGAAAAAAAAAGAGAAAAAAAATATACATATCGGTCATGGGAGAAAAGGACTTAGGTCCCTGTCATGTCGACCTATTCTTCGAGAAAAGGTGGAAACACCCTCGGGAATAGGGGAAAACAACAAAACAAGAAAAGAAAAGAAAAAAAAACAAGAAAAGAAAAAAAAGAAAAACACATCTGTTATGGGAGAAAATGAAGAAATTCCCTGTCATAGCAGGCCCCGTTCCAAGAAAAGGTGGCAAACACCCTTGGGCGAGAAGCTGGCTGTGGAAAAGGTGGCAACACCAAGCAGTCCAGAAAGTGGATTCATCAATTGATATTCCCAGGATCCAGTTCCGAAGCTGCCTCCCTTGGTATGCTGTGTCCTGTGTCTCTCTGCAGAGCGTCTCACTGTCCTCTAGCAGACGGCATGTCCTATCCAACACAACGTTCGATCTGTTGGCTACCTCCCTGGGTATGCCTCTTCAACAACTGACGACGTGATCTTCATCGACAAACAATCGAGTGATGTGAGCTTTCATCCTAACCGGATGGGGAAGTGAGTATGTTTGCCCTCTGAAACTATCAACAGAGTGTGAGACAGAGGGTGGGGCGAGTGACCAGTCTTTTCCCTTCAAATCAAATGAGAGGTGAGAAGTGTGAATGAAGTGTTGCATGCACGGGATGGGCCTCTCAATGCACAAAGCACGATTTGTTTTTGTGCACTGCACTATAAGGCTCCTGGCCTTTCTTCTCGCACCGTATGCCGACACAGGGCGGGATGCACAGTTGCACCAACAAATGCGCACAAGGCATATAACCTTTGCACAAGTGACTGTGAGGATTACATCAATGGGTTTCAGAAAAGGGCTGCCCTCCTGTATCTATCAGCCGAGCGTGAGACAGAGGGTGGGCTGAGTGTGACTGGAGTTTCTTCAATCAATTACCGAGAGGTGAGATTGAGGGATGTTACGACACTTGGAGTCAGGTATGTTCCCGTTTCCCTATGCACCCATAGGATGGGTCTCTGTCATCAACACAGGACATATCACCCTGTTCTGTACACTGCACTATAAGGCTCCCTTGCCTTCCTCCTTGCACTTATGCCAGACGGGTTGGACACACTAATGCACCATCAACTGTGCACCCTGGCATACTCCCTCTGCATCATTCCCCTTTTCAATTCCTAAACCGGGTACGATATATGGGTTTCAATCATTATTCCTCGAGTGATATTAGTCATGGGGCGAGTGACAGTTCTTTCATTCCATTTGAGTGACTATGAGTTGAGAGCAATATTCCTCATCATCGACGAATTTCCTGCGATTCCTTCAACCAGCTACCTCCCTGGGTGCTGCCGCGTGGTCCCTGCCACATTGGACGAGTGCTATGGAGATGCCTTGGTACCTCCTGCAGCCGACAAGAACACCGGACGTGCCATCGACAATCAAACTTGATTCTCGACAATATGGGCCAAGTTTTTCTAACCCTACCTCTTTTGTTTCTCAGTGACGTTCATGTTTTAAGTGTGGGGACGTTACTGGATGGTCTGTTGTGTGGTCCTAGGTCCCTGTTGCTCGATTCACCCTATCCGTTAAGGTTTTAAGTGTGGGGACGCGTCCCTGCGCGTCTACATTGCATATCCTTTTGCATATGCCTCCACCTGATCATGCATCTATGCCATGACTTTCTTTTACCTTGCTGGGGTCCCTTCCCACCCACCGTCCATTTTCCACCCACCTGTCCATTTTTCCCTCACCCTTGGGGCTGTTCCCTTGCAGTTTTCCTTCATTCCCTGATTTTGTTGTCCTGTCATGTGAACGCACCCTACGTTCAGCGGACTTCCAATCCAACCTTACAAACCTGTTCCTTCCTTTGAACTGACCATTTTTCCTTTTTACCTACCCCTGTTCCGGTGCCCGGTTCTCGAGTTATTAATTTTTGAAGTATTTTGCGCAAATTAGTTGGTTTTCCATGTGAACGCGTTTTTCTTGCTTCGGAATCATGATCGGACGTCATAGCCCTGACAACTACTTTCTCCCTGACATTTTTCCTTTTTACTCTATGTCATTTTGATGCATGGTTTGTCCAATATTAATTTTGCGGTTTTTCGAGACTTTCTCGTGCGTCTTTTTGACATTTTTCCATGTGAACCTGCCCTGTTTGCATCGGAATTCCAATTTGATTTGACAGCCGTGTCCATTATGCCTTCCTCCACCTTTTTTCTTTTTTCTCCATCCTCTTTTGACTTCTGAATTTATTATGATTAATTTTAAAATGTATTTTCAGACGTATTTTTGGTATTTTTTGCATATGAACCCCTCCTACTTCAGCAAGAACTGCATTCTGACATGACAACCCTGTACTCCCCCTTCCTGCGGACATTTTTCCTTTTTACTGCATGACATTCCGGCGAGCGGTTCGTCCAATATTAATTTCCGACTCCATTTTCGGGTCTATTTTTTGGGGTTTTTCCATGTGAACGCGTCTTATCTCAGTCGGAACAATGTTTGGATGTAAGAGGATTGTGGGGCACGTCCTTCTGCACATTTTTCCTTTTTCCTGCACCTCGTTCCGATGCACGGATCTTCCGATATTAATTTTTAATTGCGTTTTTAGACCCGTTTTTGTGTTTTTTGCATGTGAATGCCCTGTCTTTCCCCCGGAACACTCGTTGCACATTTTCCTGTCTTTCCCTTGCCGTCCTGCCCAGTTTTTGTTTTTACGACATCTTGTTTTGATGACCGGATTGGGCGATATTCATTTTTCTTTATTTTTATGTGTTTTCGCGCGACTCGTCCTGCGCGTGAACGCGCCCGTTTTCGATTTCACGCGTCTCCACGCTCCCCGGTCGCGTCTGCGTGACCCGTCCCGCCATCCGGGCACTATTTCGATCCCGTCACGGCAAATTTTTTTACCCCGCCCCGCGCACGTGCGCGGGACGGCAAATTTTTTTACCCCGCCCCGCGCACGTGCGCGGGACGGGGGCGCTCCTTTCTTTTATGGCGGGCACCCTCCATGGGCCCCCGCCCATTCCCCTATGCCCCCCCACGGGCCCCTCCCACCACCCACCCCTCGGGCACCCCCCCACCCCCTTTCCCCTACCCTTCCCCCCGGGCACCCCTTTGGGCACCCCCCATCCCATGGGCCCTCCAGCCCATTCCCCTCCCACACCCTTCCCTATCCCCCCACCCCACCCTTCTCTCTCCCCGACCCTTCCCCCCCAACCACCTCCCTCCCTCTCTCCCTCTCCCTTCTCCCTGCGTGCCATGCCCTCCTCTCCTCCACCTCCATCTCCTTCTTCTTCCTTTCCCTCCCCTCCTCCTCCTTTCCTTCCCCTCCTGCTCCCCTCCTTCCCCTCCCTCTTCTCCTCGTGCGCCCTGTGGCTTGCCGTGGAGCCCTCCCCGCGCCACTACGCCTCCTTGTGGCGCCCTGCTTTACGCCCGCCCTCTTCACGCCTGGACGCCGCCGACGTCTCTCGCTGTGGCCCTACCCCACGCCGCCCGCGCCGCCCTGTCGCGGCTCCTCCCTGCCGTGGTACGCCTCTCCGCCGCCGTCACCTGCCCCTGTGGCCCCATCTTGTGCCTCTGACGCTTTGCCCGCCGTGCCTCCAGCCTCTGTGACACCCGCCTTGTCGCCGTGACACCCGCCTTGTAGCCGTGACGCCCGTGGTCTCCGCCCTGCTGGCCGTCGTTGGAGCCTTCCTGCACGCCTCTGGCCACCGTGGCCTCTTCCACGTGCGCACCCCTACCCCCCTCTAAGCCCACCCAAGCCCCCCCGTTCCCCCATCACCCACCCTACCCCCACCCAAGCACACCAACCCCCCCACACAAGCCCCCCTTCCCCCCACTGTAACACCGAATCCCACCCTACCCCCACCCAAGCACACCAAAACCCCCCCACCCCTCTACAAGCCCCCCTTCCCCCCACTGTAACATCGAACCCCACCCTACCCCCACCCAAGCACACCAAAACCCCCCCACCCCTCTGCAAGCCCCCTTTCCCCCCAGTCCCACCACCAAACCACCCTACCTCCACACAAGCCCCTGTTCTCCCCCCAGAAACCGCAGAACCGCAGAAGCCCCTCCAAGCCAATGTTCCCCCGCAGACCAGCAGAACCTCACCCCCCGTAGAAGTCCCACCACCAAACCACCCTACCCCCACACAAGCCCCTGTTCTCCCCCCAGAAACCCGCAGGACTGTAGAAACCCCTCCAAGCCACTGTTCCCCCGCAGACCAGCAGAACCTCACCCCCCGCAGAAACCCCACCACCGAAACCCCTCCATACGCCCTTGTTCCCACTCGTAGAAACCGCCGAATCCAGCAGCACCAGCAGCAATTCCTGAACCACGCAGCAACCTGCAGTCACCATTCTCCGTCCATTCTCACCCGCACAAGGGTGTGTACACGCATGGTTGTTCGTTTGATTGCTCGTATTCATGTGGGGGGAGACTGCTAGCGGATGTTCACGCGCGGGGACGCGCGTTAGCTGGTCCGTGAGGTGGTGTGCAGCCGGCTGTTCACACGCAGCTGACACGCAGCCTATTCCTGGGTATATTCCCGGATTTTTTAAATTCCAAAAACCCGCAAACCTTAAAAAAACATTGAAAAATTCAAAAAATCATTAAAAAACACTTAAAATTAAAAAAATTTACAAAAAAATCTTGAAAAATTTCCAATATTTCTGTAGTAAATTGCACTATTTTTCTAACCTGCAAATTTTCAAAAAAAAAATCAGACCATTTTAAAATTAAAAATTCTTTTAAAAATACCAAAAAATGAAAAAAATCATTAAAAATGGTAAAAAATTCAATTTTAATTGCAAAAAAATTCCTAAAAATTCCATTAACATTTTTACTTATTTTTGGCATATTTTTTAAGCTGTCAAAATACTTCATTAAAAACCTAAATTAATAAAAAAATCCATTTTCATTCAAAACACAAACTGAAAATCTCGAAAAAAAAATCCAGATACCTTTTGGGATTGAGAAGAGCGCATTCATTGCATTCACATACACCCACTACCAGGTATTTTTCCCTTTTATATTTTTATTTTTTTTCCCGCTACCCCAAAATTCACAGTTAATTTTTACAATGAACCCTAAACACCACCATTGCACGCGCGCTCGCGTTAAACACACCATTTTTTAATAAAACTGAACCAGCCGTTCACTTAGCACACGCTAAGTGCGCTTAAGAGGTACTTTAATATTTTTAATTAAAATTAACCAGCCGTCACAAGAGCACGCACTGGCAAAAAAGCGCTCCACATCACCTTAATTTTTAATAAATGAATTTGCATTTAGAGACCGAGTCTGGGTATCGAAGTTCGGGATTCGGATTAAAGCACCGCTCTAACCTAATAATTGATAATTAAAATTTTAAGAAGGTACCGCCGTTTTCTTGATAAGATTTATCACTTAATAAAAATTCACCCATTTCTTAATAATTTATTAAAATGAACCTTTCATTAAATTAATTCCCCCTCACTACACTTATTTCCCCTTTTTAATGAACTCATTTCGTGGGATGGGTACGCGAAGTCTTCGGAGTTGTCTCCATGGTCAAAACAGATTTTCAAAGTTGTGGTCTTGATATGTGTGGGTTGTTGTTAAGTTTTGGTTCAGTTTCTTTGTTACGGTTAAGGGTACGGTGTGTAGTTTTTTCTTTATTACCTGATACGGGGATTTGGGTGTTTGCATGTTGCATAGCATGAAGCTTTCGGTCGCATATGTCTAGAGGTCATGTCGAATTTTTTCTAGGCTGTGGTTTGCTTGGGGATAGTTGGTCGAGTCACGTTTTATTGTTTTGGTTGATATCTTATCCTTGGTTTTTGTTTGTTGCTTTGCATGCATTCTCTTTGTTTGTCTGTGTTTGTGGTGTGTGTGTGTAACCATTTGAATGGCGCCTCACACTCCTCCCCCTATCCAGTATGTCCCACTAGTTAGTAGGGATTACTCTTCCCTACTCACTTTTGAGCCTCTCACGAAGGCGGGGCTCGCCACTTTCGTGGCTGCCTCCTTTCCATTGCTTCCAGAGGATCCATCGATGTGTGACGAGTTTCTGGCCTCCTACAGCAAGAAGTCGGGACTGGTCCAGGGTACTTCCATGACTTTGACACCTCGAGGCCTCGGGAAGGCTCTGTCTCTTCCCTCCAAAGGTGAACCCTTTGTTACAACTCGCCAGCTTTTCTCTAACGAAGAGATTTTGAAGCTGTTACAAAAGCAGACCAAGGAAATTCTGGATGTTAAGAAGGTGATCAACTCTTCAGGAGTTTCCTTTTCCATGATCACTGATCCTGTGTGGAAGTTGGTCTGTCAGTTTCTTCAAGACAGGTTTATGCCTGCAAAAACGCCATCCCATTACTTGTCCAAAGAGCTCTTTACAGCTTCAAGGATGGTGTTAAAAGGAGTAGCTATTGATTGGAGCACTTACCTACTCACTAAGATGGATCAACATTTCGTCAAAGTCACCAGGGGCAATGTTACCAATGTCACCCTATGGATTGTACTTGTCTGCCTTCTTGACCTACTCAGGTTTACAGAAGAGTGTGCCTCCACCTCCTCCATCTAATCCAGTACATCCTCCTCCACCTTCAGATGAGTCAGAACCAATTGATATAGAGGATCTGGATTCTCCTCCTCCCCTGGTCATACAACGCAAACACTTGAAGCGGGTAGCAGATAAAGCTCCTTCACTTCTTCCTTCAGTGGCAATTCCTGCTACCTCTGGCAGTGATCTCCCTGGTTATCTCACATGTAATAACCTATTCAAAGCACATCGAGAAGGTTCGTTGGACATATCAGTCCCCTCACTGAATAGTCTAGTCTCGGGAGATGCCATTCCTTTCCTGTGTAAAGACATTCAGAGTTCCATTGAACTATCAGTGAGCCAGCCTGTGTTCAACAGCTGTATGCTTCCTTTTATGAAGAACTGATGCAGTCTAAGAACCAGTTGCATAAGGTAACATCCGAGTTAGCCTCTGCTAAGGATACCCTAGCAGATTTGTTTAAGCAGATGGAGCAACAAACCCAACTGATTCAAACCCAACAAGATGAGATATCTTCTTTGAAGATTCAGTTAATAGAGGCTCAATCAGAGGTTACTAGCCTCTCAGAGGAGAAGGAGAGGATGTCCAAAGAAGCGCAAGAGTTCCAAACTCTTTTAGATGTCAAACTTTCAGCCTTACAGACTGCTAATGACACAGTGGAATCACAAGCTTCCGAAATCAAGCAGTTGCAAGATCAACTGGCAAAGTCACGCTCTGTTCCTCCAGGCCCTCATGTTCCCTTGATTCCTTCTCTCTCACAGCAGGACTTGGCAGCTCTTCAAAGATAGGCTACTTTATGTCCCTTATTCCAGGCCAAGGTGGAAAGATTGCAATCTCGAATGGACTTGTTATGGTCTTCATTTGAGCAATTTCAGGAATATGTTCCTCCGGACCATTCCTTTTTTGTCCATTATCAATTACAGAAGTTGGCCTTCTATATGAAGCTTTCCACGATGGATCTTCCTCTTCCAGAGGATGGTTGGAGTGGGGCTTGGTCTCCTGAGTTGCTGACAGAGGTGGTCCGTATGGTGTTTGAAGATTCTGTCACGACCGATACCATGTTGATGTCATATATGTATCTACGAGGAGACTTGTTGATTCCAGATGAAGTGGATATGGCTTGGTATGTGGGAGACGTGGTTTTGCAAGCTGTTTTGTATGTCAACCATTTGGACTTGCGAATAGATGACATGTTTCAGAGTTACTCCTCCAAAGTGGCTACTTGCCCTGATAATTCCTGGCATACCATGATTGATTCTATGGTCCTGAATCAAAGACAGAACACAGCCCCTACCTATGTCCAGAGCACTAACCAACTGAGGGTGGATCTCTTAGCTTATCTTTCCAAACATAATCCATTTGATTCTCCCTTTTTTGATGCCTATCAGAGAAGATCTATCTTAGGTCCTTCTGTTCCTACCCTACTGTATTACCAACAAATGGCTCACCGTTATGATATATATCTTTCCCTCTATCAAACCAATTCCACAACCATTTTACCCCTTCTTTTCCAACCTCAATCTTTTCCTCAAATTCCCATATTTACATACTGTTCTTTTATCGAGGATAGAGTATTTTCCCCTTCTCCACCATGTCCTTCTCCATCCATTCATGTACCTTCTACCTTTCCTATTTATCAGTTAACACCCTTCCTAAGTGATTCCCTACAATTTTCAGCCACTTCTTCTTTAAATTATTCCTTCTTTTATGATTTTTCCTACCCATCTCTTCATCCACTTTTCCTTATTCCACTTCCATCTCCTGCCACTTCTATATCTCAACCACCTCAGTTGGTTAGTGACTATGACGGGTTTGATCATCAGATTTCCAGAAGAAGGGGATGGAGCTCGAATGATTCTCCTATAGGACCTCAGATAAATTGGCCAATAATTCCAGGAGATTGGACAACTACCAGTCAAGCATACCAGAACTATATTCATTTTGCTCACCAATATTCACAGTCTCTGGATCCTTCGGTGAGATTGACAGCTCATTTTGCTTGGTACCTGGCGTATATGCATAGGCATTCTCATAATGATTCAAAGCCTATTCCAAAGTTGTGCATGAATGTCAATGTGAATATTGACTCCCACCAGTTGGATGTCCTATATTTTCATGCCCTTTGTTTGCCTAGCAGATATCTTGTCTTGTTGGAAAGGATTTTGCTGCCTTTAGTTTTTTCAGAATCCTCCCAAGACATTTGTAGATGAATCTTTGTCTATGGATCGTTTCCGAAATCACCAATCTTTCAAGAGGGATCATCTTCATTGGTACCTTTTCCAATGTATGGTGGATGATTTTTAATGATAAATCTCTCTTTTTGGAGGAGTCATTCAGATGGCTGTGTTGTGTGTAGTGTTTGTGTTGTGAGTTACTTTATGTAATAAGATCGTGGTGGTTGCCTATTAGATTTACTTTCGTGCGAGCTACATTTTTGAAGAATTGTGGTGATGGGGTTGTGGTTGGATAGTTGAAGATGCTGATACAGAAGAAGAAACCTCTTATATCCTTTATAAGTTTGTTGTGATTTCCAGTTTGATAAGAAGTGTTAGTGTATAAAGGGTTTTCCTTTCGTTGTATTTTTATATCAGATACAGGTGATAAGTTGGGGTCGTGGTTGGCTGGATTGTTTTTGAAGAGATATTGAAGATCAAAGTTGAGCTCTTGAATGAACTTGATTCCCTTTTTCCTGGGTCGCGAGGACGCTTCCTTATTAAGTGTGGGGATATGTTGAGTATTGAAATGACTTGTTTTTTGGCTGATTTTTGTTGTTTTTGAGAGCTGAATGGTTGATTTTATGAGATGATTGATTGGTTTGGAAGTGGTTTGAGAGTGTTTTGGATGATATTGATTATGTTTTGGAAGTTCATGATGATTTTCTGTGGAGATATGAGGTTCTGTGATGTTCTGATAGGTTCTGATTGGTTACGTATACCTTCTGTATAGCTTCTGTTTTGTTCTGATTGTCTTCTGTATGAAGCATGGATTGATGATTGATGAAGATTGAGATCTTGTGAAAGCTTATTGAATAGTTTTTGAGAGTTTGGAATGGTTTTGGTATGAGATATGTGGTTCTGATACCTTCTGTGACCTTCTGTAGATCTTCTGTAGAGCTTCTGTCTCTGTTCTGTCCATGTACTGTAACTGTTCTGTCTCTGTTCTGGTACTGTACTGTGACTGTTCTGTAGACCTGTATACTTCTGTATGTGTTCTGATGGATGAAAGTGTAGCTTGGGAAAGTTTTCTAGCCTTGGAAAGAGGTGAATACAAGTGTAAAAGAGCTAAAAGAAGTGAAAGAAATAACTGTTGAAGACTCAAGTAAAGACTGAAGTGAAGTGACAGTGGTGAGCTATGAAAGGATACTGTAGTGGCTCTAGTGACTCTTCATATCAGACATACCTCTTGGGAGGGGTATCCACGACCTAAGGAGGATTATTGTGGGTGATTATGAGAGATTGTAGTGAGGATATGATGTATTATTGATGGAGAGAGAGAGAGAGAGTTAGAGATAGCTAATTCTACTAAAACAGAGTGATTGTATGTGAGAGATTGAGAGAGAAGACTATGAAGATATTGAAGATGAATACTATGTGATGTATTTCCATTCAAAGATGGTGTATTCATTTACTTTCTTTGTTATATTGATGGATTTTATGAAGATATTGAAGAATATGGTTGATTCTATCAAATCCGTGGGAGATCTACATGATGTTGCATGAAGATTTGTTGTGCCTGGTGTCCTTTTCTTCATTGTGATCATATAAAACCTAATAAAAAAGCTTGTTGATGTTACAAGATAGATTTTCTTGCAAGAGAATTCCCTTTTCCTTGGTGTTCCTCTTGGGGCTCGATTTTTGTATGTGCATGGGCGCACGATTATGATATTTGTATTTGGACATTGTATTAAGTATGCCTGACTTCTTGTGCGCCCGCCCATTAGCTTTATTTCTATTTGGCACTAAAGCAAACTCAAAAGCCAAAAGCATACTATTTTGTAATTTGGGCTATTATTTGAGCTTGAAGATGATTAATACATAAAAATACATGCTTTGTGGAGTGCTCACACAAGGCATGGGGGGAGATTGCACCCAATTGGTCTCTTGTTCATATCGTGCATGCTTTCTACCTTGAGTTTTGTGCAAAAAGTAGAGTTCTTTTGTTCTTGGGACCCTTTCGACGCTCACTACGCGCGCTTACAACATTCGATCTGAGCACCAGTGGTATCAGAACGAAGCTGAGATTGAGAGCTTCCAATTGCTACCCATCTTGCGTGAAGGCGGAGCTCCTAGAACGATCGAGCTCTACAGTTAGTTTCATCGCGAACGGTTGATACGGGTGGATTCCTAGCGGTCAAGAACCTCTGTCTACAACCTCCGATCGCGAAGGACCGGCCTGAGAAGGCAGAGGACCACTCCTACATCTCTCACTACAAGTCATTTTTTCCACAGTCACAGTAAGCTTCTTCCATAACTAAAAGTTCTTAAGCTTTAAAATAAATCTTAGTAAGCTTTATAAGAAGCTTAAGCAGCTTCAATCGTAAAATTCGACGACGGGCGGCAGCGGTATGTGTTTGGCGGCGTCGAATCCGGCGACAGTATATCGACGTCCTAAAACAAAAATTCCATTAGCTTTAGTTCCTAAAGCTACTAAGCTCTCTAATATTCTAAGTCTTCAAAGTCTGCAAGTTCTGCAAGTTCAAACTTACTTACTCTTCAAGTCCTGCAAGTCCACAGAGATCAAAATCGAGTTACCTCAATTACTCCCATAAAGGCTGTTCCTGCGCAGAAGCATAGAACTACAAAATTTTTCCTTGGAAGACTCTATTCACATACGCAGACTTGCTGAACCGGTTTCAGCACACGCAGAAGGTCATACATAGTTTTTACGAAGACTACAAATCCCGCAACCACAAAAGACAAAGACCGTGAAAGCCAAACAAAAATATATAAGCTTTGTATACCTGACTTTGAGCTACGCTCATCCCGCTAATCAGATTTTGAGAGTGTGAGGTCTGTTGAATTTTTACAGGATGACGGAACAAAACATGGATGATTTAATGGCTGAAGGTGGTCTTCCTGAACCTACGATGGAACAAAAATTGGATTTAATTATGATGCAGCTTGATGAAGAACGAAGAGCCCGACAAGCTTTGCAAGTTCAATTGGCCAATTTGCAACGATCTACTACCGACAAAGATGGACCACAACCCGAAGATCTTATCCGACGTACCATCAATGTGACGCTCGAAGCTCAATCCATCCGCAAAGAAACAAAGATAAGTAAAAGAAATTTCAAATTCCGTACTTTTGATGGAACTCGAGATGGAAAGTCTGTCCTTGCATTTACCAGTCAGTTTGATGATTACTTTTATGAAGAGACATATGCTGAAAAAGACAAAATTAAATGTGTCACTAATCATTTAGTCGATCGAGCATCTCTTTGGTGGACCGTGGTTCCTAAGAGCATTGATTGTCCCACTACCTGAGAGAGTTTCAAAAAGAAGTTTATGCAGAATTTCCTTCCTCCTCAATTTCATGAAAAAGCCATAAAGCAATGGGATCTTCTACAGCAAAGAGATCGTGAGTCTATTTCCCAATACACTGAACATTTTGGAATGCCCTACTGCAACTCTGAATGCTAGAAGACGTATCTTAAGCGACTCACAAGCGCAAGTTTATGTCTGGATTACTTGGACATTACTACGCTGAAGTCAATATGTTCAAGCCTACAACCCTTGAAGATGCAATTTCTTTGGCTCATGACATTGAAGACAAGATTCGAGGAAGAGACAAGCATCCACAACAATTTCAAGCAAATGGTAACTATGGTTCTAAGCAATTCAATTCAAATTTCAGAGGATTCAATCAAAGTCATTTTCCTTCATCATCTTTCCGTAAGTCTTGGGCAAAACCACATGCTTTGCCATCAAATACCAATCCAAACCCTAAGCCATCTTCACAGCCAAATCCCAATATTCCTAGACTTCCTACCATTGACAACAATGTATCTAAAGCCAAACCTATAGTTTGTTACAAATGCCATCAACATGGACATCTAGTAGCCAATTGCCAATCGAAGAAGCCACCTGTCCATATCAATTATCTTGGAGCAATGGAAGATGAAGAACATGAGGAAATGCCTGATTTTACAGAAGATGAAGACGACATTGCTACTTCTTCGGATATTTCACCAGGTATGCCAACTCCACATTCGTTGTTGACAATGAAATGTTTAGTGTATGGAAAAGAAAAGATTATTTTGCATGATGATGGTAGTACATATGATTTTATTTCTGCAAAGTTAGTGAAAGAATTGAAATTACAAACTGTTTCTACACATTATCGCATTAAAGCAGCATTCCTAGGCACAAGATATAATGGAACACAAGAGGTGCATGATTTAGAAATTAAAATTGGTGAATATACTAAAAGAAGGAATTTCCTAGTTGTACCTTTACAATCTAGTGATATTATCCTAGGTATGCCTTGGCGTCATCAGCATAATCCTGACATAGATTATTCCACGCATTCAATTAAAATTTATTTCCAAGGAAAACAAATTACATTGCATGGTATGCACGCATCTAATAATTTTCCACTGCTTACTCATACTCAAGCTAAACGTGCATTACGTAAAAGTAGTAAATCTTATTTAATTTGGGTGAATGAACTTCAAGCTAAAGAAAAACATATGCACTCTAGGCATAAAGAATTCCTTGCACAATTTAAAGATTGCTTTGCTGAAGATTTACCACCTGGACTACCTCCTTCACGTCCTGAAGATCACAAAATAGATTTAATTCCTGGTACACAACCACCATGTAAAGCACCATATAGGCATAACCAGATTGAGCAGAAAGAAATTCAAAATCAAGTAGAGGAATTATTAAATAGAGGATTAATTAGACCTAGTACTTCTCCATTTGGCGCACCTGTTTCATTGGTAAAGAAGAAGAATAATACTTATCGCATGTGCATTGATTATCGTGCCCTGAATAATATTACTGTCAAGAATAAATATCCAATTCCTAGGGTAGATGATCTTATGGATAAACTACAAGGTTCTGCCATATTTAGTAAGATAGATCTTAAATCTGGTTATCATCAAGTGAGATTAGATAAATCTGATATATTCAAAAATGCATTTAGAACACAATTTGGACATTATGAATTTCTAATGATGCCTTTTGGATTGACTAATGCACTTGCTACATTTAGTCGAACGATGAATCGCATATTTTTGAAATATCAGCATTGTGTTATAGTATTCTTTGATGATATCTTAGTATTTAGTAAAAATGAGAGCATTATAAACATCTGTCTTTAGTTTTCAAGTTGTTGAAAGATAATCAATTGTATGCTAATCCAGAAAAGAGTGAATTCTTTCAAACAGAAATTGAATATCTAGGTCATATTGTATCATCAGAAGGTATTAAGATTGACCCTAAGAAGATAGAAGCAATCTTAAACTGGCCCATACCTAAAAATGTGCATGAGTTACATTCTTTCCTAGGTCTTGCTAGTTTTTACAGGAAGTTTGTGCGAAAAACTTTTCATTACTTGCCTTGCCTTTGACTAAACTTTTAAGGAAAGGTATTGCTTATCATTGGTCTGATAATCAACAAAAATCTTTTGATTTATTGAAACATGCATTAATCCATGCTCATGTATTACAACTACCTGATTTCAATAGACCATTCTTTTTAGTAGTTACTGATGCTAGCGGATCTGGAATAGGAGCTGTACTTATGCAAGATAATCATCCCATAGCCTACTCTAGCTGTAAACTGAAACCATCTGAACTTAAATATTCCACTTATGATAAAGAATTGTTAGTTGTTGTACAAGCCTTACGTCAATGGAAACATTACTTAATGGATTTTGAGTTTATGATTAAGACTGACCAACAAAGTATTAGACATCTCCTTAGTCAATCCCAAATCTCTGACTGACATATCAAATGGGCGGCTTTCATTCAGAGTTTTCATCCCCTTATCCAATATCAACCAGGAAAAGAGAATGTAGTAGCCGTGCTTTAAGTAGAAGACCGACCATTCATAATATTTCTGTCATATCATTTGATTCCCTTATCCCTATGAAAGATACTTATCATCAGGACATTACTTTTCAAGCTGATTGGAATAAATTAGTTGAAAATAACTGGATTCCTATTGATTCACTATCTTACAATGATGGATTCATGTTTTATGAAAAGAGATTATGTGTTATAGTTCCATTTAGATCTTTTGTTTTGAATGAGATTCATTGTCCTCCATATCAAGGTCATAGAGGTATTATATCTACTTTGCGTACATTGATTGAAGATTTTTATTGGCCACATATGGACACTGGTGTATCTAACTTTGTTTCTGAATGTTTAGTTTGTCAAAGAGTTAAGAGACATCATGGTTAACAGTATGGTTTACTAATGCCCTTATCTATTCCATCACGACCATGGAAATAGATTTCTATGGATTTTATTACTGGTTTACCTAACACTAAAGCTAACCATGATAAATTCTGTAATAATTTTTGGATTACTTTGTTTGCTAACTTAGGAACAAAGATTGATTTTTCATTTGCATTTCATCCTGAAACTAATGGTCAAACAGAAGCTACTAACAGATATTTTATGTGCTTACACTATTTCAAAACCACATATATGGGATACACATCTATATTTACTTCAGTTTGCATATAACAATACTCCACACACAGCTACAAAGAAAGTACCATTTGAAGTGATTTATGGTTATAGATTGTCTACACCTGTTGCATCTTTATCAAATAAAATTCAGAGTGTTGATGATATTGCTAACATGTACGCTACTATTTTTGATGAAGTTAAAGATATGATTGCCAAAGGCCAGCAATCATATACAAAACAAGCCAATAAGAAAAGATAGGCCATGAATTTCAAAATTGATGACTATGTTTGGTTAAGAATAGAAAAACGTAGATTACAAAGTGTAGATAAACACCCAGTTGTGAAATTAGCACCTAGATTCTATGGACCATTTAAGATCATTCACAAAATCAATGACAATTCATTTAAGTTAGAACTACCACCACATTGGAAAATTCACAACACCTTTCATATTAGTTTATTATGACCCTTTAGATGCCAATTACCTATACACCCTGTTTATGAAAACCCACCTTTGTTAGATGAAGAGACTGAAATCCTTGAACCTGAAGCTATTATAGATACTGACTTTATGACCACTAGAACTGGCCGTAGATATTCTAGATATTTGGTCAAGTTTAAAAACCATCTTGTTGCAGAGGCCCAATGGATGCACGCTAGAGACTTAAATGCTTTCCCCACTCTGTTAGCTCCACATTGAGATAATAGCAATTGAGGACAATTGCTATCCCACCCCGAGGGTATGATGCCAGGAGGCGTATTTCACGGTGGATTCCGTGCAACAGTGGATTCCGTGAGGTTTTACGATGGATTCTGTAAACTTTTATTATCGAGGCTCATACACAAAGTGGATTCTTTGTGCGAGAAGTCGATGGGGACGCCTATCCTTTTCAGGTGTTTCGTTAATTTAGTGTGTACATGGGTGATTTCATAGCGGGTGATTCTGCAAAATACATATTAAATTAATAAATATTTATGAGTTTAGAGTGCGCACTCGTGATAAATTAAGGTTAGGATTGATTTCTAACCAATTGATTTATTTATGTAGCTGAAGACTGCTAGGTATTCACTTTTGTCGGTTTAATTGTATTATTTTACTAACGATTGTGAATGCTTCAGTTGATGTGTAGAGATAGCAGCAGTGGCGGAGGAAAGCATTGGAGGATAGCGTGTATTCGAGTTATCATCTATATTTTGATGGATGCATACCTTAGGCATGGCGCCTATATTTTGTCGCACGTATTTATTAAGGCATTGGATATTTATTTATTATTTTTGTATGCTCATGGGCGCACGATTATGATATTTGTATTTGGACATTGTATTGAGTATGCCTGACTTCTTGGGTGCCCGCCCATTAGCTTTATTTATATTTGGCACTAAAGCAAACTCAAAAGCCAAAAGCGTGCTATTTTGTAATTTGGGCTATTATTTGATCTTGAAGATGATTAATACATAAAAATACATGCTTTGTGGAGCGCTCACACAAGGCATGGGGGGAGATTGCACCCAATTGGTCTCTTGTTCATGTCGTGCATGCTTTATACCTTGAGTTTTGTGCAAAAAGTAGAGTTCTTTTGTTCTTGGGGACCTTCCGATGCTCACTATGCGCGCTTACGGCATCCGATCTGTGCACCACAAACACAACACTTGATTTTCATTTGCAACTTCAATTCAAAAGAAGAGATCAACTATTTGTACATTGTTTGTAGTCTACAATGCTAACTTATCAAATAGTTCAAAAGACTAAGTGGATGGTATATGAGATGGTTGTTGTTGTCTCTATAATGAGTTTTCATATTATGCTTCACTATTTTAGTAGTTTCAACTACATAAGTATCTATATGGACAACATCATAAAAATTATATCATATGAAAGCATATGTCTTACCATATGAAGAAAGCTTGACAAAGTTGAAACTTGTTCTAACTTGTAGATGCTTTCCAACACTACATATCCAACTTTCTCACTTGTATTATGGATGTGAAATTGGGGTATTTATTCACATTAGATGATTTATTGCAAAATCATTAGTGCTAGTATGTGCTACTTGTACTTTCTTTTCAATATTGGTAAAATAATAATTTAGCATCTAAATTCTGAAATAGAGGAGAAAATTCTTTTTTTATCAAAGGAACTAATTGTTGAGATGTCAAGAAGCTATAGATGAGCTAGCATCCACTATGTGTGTGGTGATGTGACATGATATTATTCACTAGCATGTTAGGTTGTGATTCTATAGTTGGACTACACCCATGTAGTCCATCCTTGGTTATAGCACATCCATTGTGCCACCTTTTCTTTCCTTAGCAGGTTCACACTTAGTGACTGCATATATATATGTTGTGGTGCTTTTATGTTAGTCTTTAGTATCATGTTGTAGACTTAGTTCTTTGTGTGGAAGAAGAAGATTTTAGTGCTATCTCTCTGTGTTCTCAAGTCTTCATTTCTTTTGTGTATGTGCTCTTGGGTTCTTCACCTCTCTCCCCTCTTATCTATTTTCATGGTACTAGAGTCATCTCATGGCTACATGGAGCTTGATTTAAGGTTGAGGTGAAGGCACTAGAGCATGAAAGCAAGTAAGCATGCAAGCAAGCAACAAATAAGAAGCTCTTCCACCTTGCTTGATTTGCCTTGGGCTATAGCCATAGGAGGCACTTGAGGCTGACAGCAGTGCCAAGAAGCATCAAACAGTAAATGTCAAGTATTACCCTGTTTTGACAGTCCTGGGACTATGTACACAGCAAGGGCTGAAGGGGGAAGCACTTGAATCGATCACCGAGAGCCAAGCACTAATGCCAGGGAGTCAAACAATGATCAAGAAGATTGCTAAGAGTGTCGGAAAGCTGAGGAAGAGCAAGGAAATGCCAGGAGTAGGTCAGCCCAACCCATTAAAAATACACCAAAATTTGCGCTGGCTATTCCTGGGGACTGGGGGGTCTTTAACAGTCATCGAGGGAACTTGGTAATGCGAGGGGGCTCCAACTTAGCCCGGGAAGAAGCCGATGAAGGTCCAGAACTTGCGTGCATCCAATCGTCTGTGTGACATGTATGCACATATGCACTTCATTATCCAGCATGTGGAAAACCTATTTGCTATGGTGGATATCAGAAACTCCTCATGCAAGGATGCTACTATGTAGTCCTTGCTCCCCTCTGATATGTTCTTCCAATGATCCAAGATGTTGTGCCGAAAAACTTGTTGGCACAACTCTCTCATACGAGCCATCACCCTCCTCCCCTCATCATTCATGATGACGGCTCCTGTCCTATTATCTACAATGTATCTATGCCCGTTTGGGGTCTAAGATGTGTCCTCTCCCACCTGCAATCACACTCCTTGGCATATCCAAGAGACCCCTATACATCTGGTGTACCTACGAGGGTGGTATCTCTCAGAGTAGTACCCATAGGGGTGCCTGGGGACGGTTGGAGTGACTGGAGTAGATGTCCCCATAGGTGCGACAAATCCCACAAGTGATGCAACTCTAGCAGAATAACGAGATGGAAACACTGTGTCGGTACCTCCACAACAACCACATGAGCCACACTGTCTCGAACCTACATGAGAGCGAGGAGTAGCACCGGTATCTCGAGCGACCACGGGCTCATTGCATCCACGTCTCCGCAGCATCCCCTAGAACCACTCCCTTTGTTCGGCCCAAGTCCAGAGTGTCGACCTCATCTATTGGAAACCAAAGCATTAGATCGTAGCAAAGTAGATCTAATAGAACGGTCCGATAGTGTCCAAGACATGTCATATCTCTGAATCAAGCCATCTGATCTGGAGACATATGTGTGAAGATCTCCTGTAGCTCCTCATCACTCATCCCTCGACTCATCATGTGGATCCAAATATCCACAAAGGTCACCTGCATAGACAAAATTTGATGTTAGCATAATCAATATAAATCAAGCAAAGCACAAGCATGAAGGAGAAAAGAGAGGGAAGGTGCAAAACAGAAGGGTTTCATCTTCAAGCCCTTGAGGTAGGTGCATTGTTTCTCCTCTCCTCGTTTTTGTATTTTTCTGTCTTCTCTTTATCTTCTTGTTTGTAAAGAGATTCATTGAGAGAGAGAGAGAGAGAGAGAGAGAGAGAGAGAGAGAGAGAGAGAGAGAGAGAGAGAGAGAGAGAGAGAGAGAGAGAGAGAGAGAGAGAGAGAGAGAGAGAGAGAGAGAGAGAGAGAGAGAGAGAGAGAGAGAGAGAGAGAGAGAGAGAGAGAGAGAGAGAGAAGAAGAAGAAGAAGAAGAAGAAGAAGAAGAAGAAGAAGAAGAAGAAGAAGAAGAAGAAGTGAGAGAAACAAAGAGGGAAAGAGAGGGGAAGAGAGAAATGTAGAGAGGAGGGAAAAAAAGAGAGGGCATATATATATATATATATATATATATATATATATATATATATGTATATATATAAAAAGAAGAGAGAGGGGGGGCAAAACAAAGAGAGGGAGAAGAGAGGATGAGATAAAGGGAGGGAGTGAGAGAGAAATAAAGAGAGGTGAGAGAGGGAGAGAGAAATAAATAGATGAATAGAGGAAAATAGAAAAAGAGAGGGAGGGAGAGAAAAATAGAGAGAGGAGGGAGAGCAAGAGGGAGAAAAATAAGAAAGGAGAGAGACAAAGAGAGGCACACAAAGAAAGAGGGGAGAAGAGAGAGAAAATGAGAGAAAGGGATGGGGGTAGAGAAAAAAAATAGGTAGGGAAAGGGGGAGAGAAAAAATAGAGAGATTGAGGGAGGGAGAGAAGGAGATATAAACAAAGAGAGAGAGAGAGGAGAGAGAAAATAATAATATAGAGGAAAACAAAAAATAAATAGATGGAGGGAGGGAAAGAAAAAAAATAAAAAAATAAGAAGGGAGAGAAAGAAAGAGGGAAATAAAGGGGGAGAGAGAGAAGAATAGAGAGAGAGTGCAGAAACAAAGAGATAGGGAGGAGAGAGAAATGAAAATGTGAAGGGGAAGAGAGGAGGGGAGAGAATCATAAATATATTCTCTTTTGGTGCCTACTCGTACCTATCGAGCCACTTCTCCATGGATGCATAGTACAATATACAAAAATGATTCACTCCTCCAATATGCCATCCATCCTCCTCTCTATTCATTTTCAACAATCACATCTCCTATTAGTTGATCATTGCCCTTCAGTGTCCATAGTATCCTGTTATTTGTATCCATTGTCGAAAACCACTCTCCCCTCTTGCTCTTTATCTATCTCTTTTCCCCTCTTTCTTTGCATCTTTATTTATCTCTCCCCTCCTCTATCTCTCTTTGTTTCTCTCCCCTCCCCTCTCTCTCTTTTCCTCTCTTTCTTTCTTTCTCTCTCTCTATTTTTTAATTTTTAATTTTGTTTTTTATTTTAATTTTTAGTTTATTTTTTCCTCCAACAGGACACAAACGTGGCCTCGAGTGGTGCACCGATCACTTCTAACCATGATTTTTCCATTATACCTCCCATGTATGAAGGACCTTTGAACTTTGAGGCCATCCCCACCAACATTTTGATAGGTTGTGGGCCACTACTCCATATCAAGCTCAACATGCAAATGTGCTCCTCTCCTCATATGCAGCTATTCTTCATAACCCTACTTTCCAGTTATACCCTGACATGTTTTGGGCACATAAACATTGCAGACTCATTGACAAATGAAGATGAATCTTTCCTCAAGCATTTGACCTTCTTTTGCTCTGAAATGTCACTAGGAAACATGCTGAGCTCACTTACTAGGGTAGAGACACTTTGGAATCTACCATCCTAGATGCTTACTAAACTCACTGCATGAAGGCTAGAAAAATCTTGGCTCCACTGGAAGAGGAGTGCAACCTAGGCAAGCCATGGAAGGGCAGCACGAGCCAGACAACCACTGCAACCAAACACCCAAGAGAAAAGGCAATCTCTACTCTATCATTCCTTGCAATGGTATTCAACATTGGAAAGATATCTTTGCTAATAGAGCTTTGAGTGGTCATGGCCACCATCTGTCTACTGAATACCTCAATAATTAGGAACCACTAGGTAGCCAGGTTGTGGTGGCCCAATACCTCTTTAATAATTGCTTCATATTTCTATTTAATTCTTAAGAGGAAACTCTAAAGGTCTTGGGATAGGGGCATTAGATGGTTAGAAACACTCCTCTAATCCTGTTCAAGTGGTCCCTTGATTTCAGCCCTAATGGACCTAAGCCTACCAAGCTCCCTATCTGAGTTGAGCTATAGAACCTTTCCATGTATCTCCATCTGTATCTCAAGAACATCACCTCTCCTTTGAGCAAGATTTTAGCCCAAAAACATGTCAATGTTTGGAACCCTGGGTGGCATCTGAAGGTCCTAGTCAAACTTGACCTATCCTCCAACCTCCCTAACTATCTAGTGATCACCAAATTTGGAGTCCATGTTCTTTATTAGCCATTGGTGTATAAAAAACTTCCTAACTCATGCTTTAAATATCATAAGTAGGGACATTTCATAAAGGAATATCCTTATCTTAAGCCTCCCGTAGATGATTTGAAGCTCAAAACTGAGGATTCTAATGATGGTTTCCAACAAGTAAATAACAAAAAACCTAAATATAACAAGCTAGCCAAAAAAAATAGACTTAAGAATTAAAACAAGTTTTCCCCTCTTCTCATTAACCTAGCTAATCCTCAATATTATAGCTCTCAGAAATCAACCCCTCCCAAAGAAAAGGAGAACACCCTTAATAGTGTGCCCCCCTGAACAAGCCCAATTAGATCTCTCATCACATGACAAAGTTATAGAGTCTCTAGGTGGCTCCCAATTTGTCCAAGACTTGGAATCTAACTCTAAGAAAGGTTACGACCTCAATAGCATCCCTTAGGACGTCAACATGACCCAAGCTATAGAGGAATCCCTTCCTTATAAACTAACCAATAAAGAAATATCTCCTAAGAACAATGATAACAACTCTATCACCAAAGCACTCACATTCAAGAATAGGAGCCTCCTCTCCTAACTCTCACACTCAAGTCTCTAGTTCAAAGAAATCAAACAAAAAACATCAAATGAGTAAGTCAATTAATGTGGTTTCCTACAACACTAAAGGACTAATGGATCATGCCATGACTAGAATCATTAAAACCTGGCTAAATCAAAAGCATCTTACTCCTAATTTTGTGTGCTTGCAAGAGATTAAATCTACAAGTCGAATCCTTGTAAGGAATCTAGAAAATATTTCCTCTACCTATCAAAATCATGCTACAACCCATCCAAGAGGAAGTGGGAGCACAACTATTGGGGTTCACCACAACATGGTAAATATGGTCACTTAGGTACACCTTAATTCTTGCCATCAATGGATTGCTATAATTATTAAAGGAGAGAAAGAAATCGGCATTTTTGTTTTCTACACTAACAATCTCTTCTCCAAAAGAATCAACATATGGAAGTCTATTCAAAATATCACTTCCCTATCATCTTGATAGGGGACTTTAATTTGGTTGAGTCCCCATGGGATAGATATCTACATAAATGCCTAGGAAGGAGAAAGAGACTTGGGGACCTTTAGAAACTCCTTGAGTATTATCAAAATGGTCAACTCAGAAAGACTTTTCACTTAGATAAAGAAACAAAAGGGAGGAGCTTTGAGAAAAGCATGGCTTGATTAAGCGTATGTCTTCACTAGGCTTATGTAAAATTTCGAGAATGCCTCTGAAAGTCCAAAAGGACATAGCTATGTTTGATCACTCCCTCATTCAAGTTATCCTGTCTAACTCTTATAATACTATGAGAGCTGGCTAGTTCCGTGCAAATCATGGGTTGTTCAAAATGGACGTAGTTTTAAAAATATCTAGTACATTTGGAGTATTCCCTTCTCATTATCACCCTCCCAAGCCACTTCTTGGCATCGTGCCACAAAATTGACCCAAGATTTTCTTAGAAGTGCTAAGCAACAAATAGTGGGCCATATGGGAATCCAGAGGTCCCGAAAGTATGAAGAATATGCTAAACTTGAGGACCTTGTCAACCAAGGGCACTTAGAAGCCCAAGTTGACCTACTATGATTGAGGTTGTGGACCTTAAGGGAAAGAGATTGAAGCCAAAGATTTTATGCTATTCACTAGAAACTAGTGGGCTAGAAAGGTTGATAGACCCACCAAAGAAATGTTGCAAATTACTAGAAAGAAGGAGAGAGAGACCCTCCGTTTCCTTATGGATGATGAAGGGGATCATGCCATGAACCAAGAACAAAACCTCATGCTAACCCATAATAAAAACATCTTTAATTCAATTCCCACCTATAGCAAAGAAAGAACCAACTCTAGAGCAAGGATTGCTCAACTTAGACGACCCAAAGTTGTTCCTATCTCCATAGCTAATCTCCTATACCAGGATGTCTCCCTTATTGAAATAGGTGACACAATACATGAACTCAAAAAAGGAAAAACACCTAGACTTGATGGGCTCCCTAGTGAATTCTTCCAAGAATTCAAAGAGATCCTTAATGCCCCACTCCTAACTGTCTAGAAGAACTCTATTAGGTTCGAGGCCCTACCCCACTGCATTAATGTAGGTGTCATCAAGCTCATACACAAGAGAGATGATAAATCCTTGCTCTAAAATTGGAGACCTATTACCAGTTTAACCTCAACATACAAAATCTTTGCCAAAGCATTGGCAAGATGTATTGTTGGACACGTTGATCAGTGGATTAAAAGAGAACAAAGGGGCTTTATCAAGGAAAAATTTATCCTTGATCCTATTATTATCATGTGGGAAGGGATGGATTGCCCAAGAATTGAAACAAGACTTTATTTTCTTCATAATCAACTTTAACAAGTCATATAACCTCACAGAGTGGGATTTCCTCTTTCAATCCCTCCGTGACATGGAATATGGAAAAGGTTTAACAAGTTTGTAACAACATTATTTGAAAATTCCTCATCTGAGTTGTAGTTAAGGGCATCTCTCCCTTCCCTCTTTGCAAGTCTCTTTAGCAAGGGTATCCATTAGCTCCACTCCTCTTTGCAATTTCTAGAGAGCCCTAGGATGGCTTGTTCAGGTTGAGGTGGAAGAAGGGAATCTTAAAGGTATCTCCCTCCCAACTGTGACAAAAAAATGATACTAAACTAGTTCATTGGATGACATCAACAACACATTTAAGAATCAGGAATCCTCCAGTAGGGATTTTGGAGGTGCATTCGGATTTTTTGCACTACCTTAGGATTGATAAACACTCATAAAACAGGCATGAAGAGTCTCATCCAACCCCCTCTTGATTGGCTCACTAACGAAGCATGTAAGATAACTTTTGAACGGATGATTTTTAGACTACTAATAATTCCAATGGATTTTATGGTCACACAAAACCAAAGATAGCTAAACTTACGATAAAGATAGAGTCCTAGCAAGGATTTGAGGAGAACCTGGCAAGTAGAGTAGTAGTCCTTAAGCTAGTGGAGGGAAGGGAATCCCTAAAGTTGCACGCAATACTTGCATCCTTCCAAAAGAGGAAGGAGGGTTGGGACTACCAAATATCTCCCTCCTTGCAGACAAACTACCAGCCAAATGGATAGCCAGAGCTTGCTAAGGTCCAAAGAGGATTGGCCAATCCTCCTATGCAGGCATGCCAACAAATTCACCCTCAAAGAATGCCAATAGTGGACTTTCTATATATTAGTGGTAGCCTTTACACATGTAGACATTACGATTCAAAAGGCTATCCCCAGCCAAAAACATCTAGACTCTCTAGTTAAAATACAAAAATAGGATCAAGCTTTCCAAAAAATAAAATTTAGCCCTACCTTGGTTCACATTTGATTCAGTGTGGGTCACTTTCTAATGCAGACCCACTCTGCTCAATTGCCTAAAATTTCCTTCGAGGCCTATAAAAAACGGATCCATCTTTGGGAGGACCTTTGGGACTTCACAAAGAAAAATGGCTCAACCCTCCCCAACTCAAATAGAAGTTCAATCTGAAAAATGATAAATTAGCTCTCGTCTTGGGGGTCACTCATGAATATATGTATGTATCACATGAGGTCAAAACAAGGGATTTTACAACTATCATTTTTGTAAAATTTTTACTAATAAAAGGGTGTCTCTTATAGGAAAATATGCTATAACTAATAGAAGGGTCTCAAACTTCAACTGTAGGGCAATATGCTAGGACAATGATATACCCCTCCTCCCCCTTCCAAATATGGAATCTCCCAATCATAAACTTATAAAAAAACTTAATGAGAGATGGCCCCTAAACTAGGACAAACACTGATGGCATTTTTATTTTATTAACATATGATCGCTGGTCATACCCTCCAAAAAATAGACCTTAATTTGGTTAATTATTAATAAAGGCTTGTGGATAGGGGAAAGAGCACTATGATTGGGGATTAGAAATGGACTACATCTTAGATGCAATGTCAAGGTTGAATCTATCTCTCACTTGTTTCTGAATTGTAGGTCTAACTATGAAGCATTGAAATTCCTCTAAATTCTGCTCAAGGAATACTACCCTCGACCCTTGGAAAGAAATCCAACTTGGTGAAGCTAATGGCTACCCCCATTGTTTTGTCCAAGCCATCTTTCTTTGGAATATTTGGTGCCAGTGTAATGATGCAATTTTCAAAGGTTTCTTTGATTCATCGTCCGCATTACTAAAATCTGAGTTTGTGTTGCAAGTTTGCACAAATCACCCAAGGACTTATCATTCGAATGGAATTATGTTCTCCCCCCATAGGATTTATATGGAAAAGACCTAACTCGCCTTCAACCAATAGCTCTCCATGAACTCCCCTTGAAAGGAGCATGTGACACCCTATATGTTGATCTTAACCACCTCAGCCTTATCCTTAAAGCATTTTGAAATATGCAAATACTTTCTCTTTCTTCCCTTTTTTTAAAATACAACAACTACTTTTCTATAAGAGTTAAAGAAAAGAATAAAGAGTCACCCCTTTAACATGCATAAGAGGACTGTTGACAAGTCGTGTCATCTTGTCCTATTCTGTTTGCCTTGGGCCTTGAAGAAACATAGATTATAGTAACTGTGTAACATAACAGGAGCTTGGAGGTTTTTCTTCCCCTTAAGTTTGGTATGACTACCAAATATAATCATGTGTTTCTTCATGGTGAATCCCAAGTCTCAACCCCGTAGGTATCCCTAGCATATGGAAACATGGCGATGCCATCTTCTATCTCACAGTAGCCTCTATCTTGAAGCTAGTCCAACACATAGACCTTCAACACAAGCTGCAGTTGAATGAATACCTTAAATGCTTCAATGGTGACTTTTTTTTCCCAATAGCCATCCCAATGCGTCAAAAACTATGACAAATAGGATGGGTGCAAGTGGGCACTCCTGCCCAATCGATTTTCCTAGTTCAAATGAGCCAATGACAAATCCATTTATTTCCACCTTAAAGATTCAAGATATACTTGATAAACCACTACCCTAATACCATATTTCCAAGGCTCTTCAAAAAAAGTCCCATTTACCACAATCACAAGCATTCTAAAGTGATGTTTAAGGAAGACCCAATCTTGAAAGAATATTTTTTGCATGTGTTTGAGTCCTTCCCATAGTTCAATTATGGCATCAAGGATGTAATGTCCATTGATAAATCCATGTCATTCTTTCCTCGGCCAAGAATCATTCCCATTGTTCAATTATGGCTTTGGAAAATAATTGCAAGTTATCAACTTCTATTGGTGCCTCTTACCTAAGCTAGACTTTAACTTCAAATAATTGTTGCTACAACTCAAATCCCTCCTTTCTCTATCCTTATCTCTAGATATGTGAGTTACTAATAGGTTTTGTCTTTTCCTTTTTCTCCTAACAATGGAACATATTGCAAACACACACTTGCAAATAATAAACCCCCATGCCAAGTTGATCATGAACTTGTTGGTAAGGCTTTGTAAATAAACACTTTTCACAATAGTTACTAATTTACAAGAGACATTTGTGTTATATGACATCCAAAGGTAAACTTGCGTTTAATGAATGTCAAGGAAAGATGATTAAATGTACTAATACTTAATGTTCAAATAGGATAAAAATCTAAATATTAAACACTAGGAAAGCATGCAAGTATTTTCTCTCATACCTCAATCCACAACATATCTTTCTATTCCTATCCACAATACACACATCCATAGCTTATTTGGATTTCTATTGTTTATTACATGTATAGATTATCACTGAGCTCATACATATGGATTATCGTATACTTATTCCTATTTGGAGCAAGGATTTTACTTTTTTTATTAGCTTAATAAATGCCATGATAGGTCTATTTCCTATCATTGAATCACAATAACACGAATTGAGTGCATAGGGCAATTGTGGCCAATACACCCAAACAATCAAATGTTCAATAGTTCAAGTAGTTTACATATACAAATCACACAACAAAATGGATCAACAAGTGAAGAGAATGTGGTAAATAAAGCACAACCAGGAAAAAATGGAAACCATACATGAAGATGAAAGGTGAAAGATGATCGAGGTTGTCACATGCCATAGTTGGCCAACCACCAGAAACAAGATCAATGAGTTGTAATATAGGTAGTCAACAATAATGTGGGATTATACAATGGTAGAACTAGGTAGAGCAACTACCAAAAACAAGATCAATGAGTTGTAATATGTCTACTAAACAACAACAGGGGATTTTACAAAAACAAAAGCAACTCAAATGTAGGTGGAGCAACTATAGCATGGATATAGGATAGAAAACACAAGGTGGCCAGCAAAAAATAGGTCATCCAATCTCTAAATAAGGCCCCCAATAATTTAGGTCACCTAGCTCACATGAAGCTTATTGAGGAAAATGCAAGATTTGGTAGCCCTTGGAGCACTAAATGTAGCTTGTAGCAAAATTGAATGAGCAATAATAGCAACATAAAGTGCAACAATACCAATGTACTTTTTTCATCTAAGACCATGTGAAAATATGATATATAATGGAAGATACATTATTATATTTGGAATATGGAATATAATGTTTGGATATCAATGATGATGATGGCAACAAAATGCAATTATTGAATGAAAGGTGAGTGTATACAAGTAAATGTAGGAAACTTGGCATAGGTGGCCTTTAACTCCCAACAACCTTCCACTTAAAGGCGAATGGGCCTTGATGATGAGTGAAAGAAAACATGAGAAAAATTATAACGTATATATAGAGTACAATAGGATGAGGAAAGACGTCATCTCATCCCATTCTTGTCAACCTCCTAAGGAAGGCATATCATTCCAAGAGGAGCATTTAGTGAGTAGATATGCAAGATTCATATCTCTAGGGATATTAACAACCTCAATGGACTTATTCTCTACCATGTTCTTGATGAAGTGATAATGTACCTCAATGTGCTTTGTCTTCGCATGGAAGACATGGTATTCTTCATGGCATTTCAATGTCAATTTCTAGGTGTAACCATATAACATGCCACAAATCCCATTGCAAATGCTATGTCAAGGCAAGTAGCTATTATGGCATACATTAAACTATCCCACTAAAAATGCATATAGAACCTTGGCCATCTTGGCCCTCTCATCATTTGACTATGGACAATCGATCTAACTAACCTTCACATAAGAAGGTAAAGGATAGCCAATAGGCTTACTATCATGCATATGGAATTGGTCAAGTACTCTATGTATGTAGTTCTTCTAATATAAGTAGAGAAGTTCCTTAGAGCGATTGCACGTAATGCACATACCAAGTATGTGTGAAGCCTATCCCATGTCCTTCATATCAAAACTCTTCTTGAGCTAAGCCCTTAAAGCATCCAACATAACATGAGAACTCCTAGCTATAAGCATATTGTCAACATAAAGCACCAAGATAATAAGGCTACAATCACATACCTTCTTCATGTATAGACATGGATCATATAATTGTGGGAATACCCCTACAAATACATGAAAGCATAAAACTTATGATACCACTCCCTAGGTGCCTTACTTAAGTCCATAAAGACTCTTCTTTTATTTGCACACTAGGTGTTCCATGCCTCTTTTAACAAAGTCCTTAGGCTATTGCATATAAATATTCTCATATAGGTCACCATGTATGAAAGTTGTCTTAATATCCATCTCATAAATATCCAAATCCAACTAAGCAACTAAGGCCAAGATCATAAATCTCATCAAAATGAACTCAATTTTCTTGCTTAAGGTCTTAAGGGACTAATTTGGCCTTATACACTAACTTAAGGTGACCATGGATACTATTCAACTTATGCATCCACTTACATGGCAATGCATGCATGGAAGCTAAGTCCCATGTATAGCTCTTCAGCAGTAAATTAAACTCAGATCGCATAGCCCTCTCCTAAGAATGAGAATCGCATCTACCTATAGCCTCCTTATAAATAAGTGGCTTAGTAGAGTTTGTCTTCATCACATAATCCATAGAGGACTCATAATGGTCAAGAGTACGTGAAGCTCTAGCTCAGGAGGTTCACTATATATATATATATATATATATATGTATATATATATATATATATATATATATGTATATATATATATATATATATATATATGTATATATATATATATATATATATATATGTATATATATATATATATATATATGTATATATATATATATATATATATATATATATGTATATATATATATATATATATATATATGTATATATATATATATATATATATATGTATATATATATATATATACATATATATATGTATATATATATATATACTCTCTATATCATGTGTATTCAAGGTCTATTTATAAATATCCTTATTTGTGATTTTTTAATGAATAAAATATAATATTTTTTATTTGATCGGTAAATAAACCCATTATATTACATCATTTTGTATGTGAAAATGTATAAAATTTTTGTTTTTAAAATCTCTTATTTTAAACCCATCACACACACACACACACACACATATGAGTGACCCCCCAAGAGCTCTAATAGAGTATCTCAAAACTGATTGTGGGGGCTTGTACGGTCTATACTCTCTATCCAACATCATAATCCTACACAACATGTAGATCCTAAGTCACTATGTCATAAAGAACAAGTCCAGTAGGTTATCTCATTGGGAACAGCTATATAGTAAAAAAAGACTCCTCCAAAAGGTCATTCTATATATCTAAGCATGTTTCTCATCTCATATGTATCTTATTCTCGTGGAAGCTAATATCATGATTGTGGATGATCTTTCAAGCCTATGGATCCCAAAGACGATAGCCCATCTCACCTACATTCCCATATCCAAGAAAGATATATTTGGCAGACTTTGAATTCAACTTATTGTGCTTGTCTTTGGAAACTTGGGAGAAATCCTCATATCTAAAGACTTGTAAGTGAGCATACAATGGAGGTTTTTAAGACAATACTTACTTGCAACTCTACTATTGAGAGCAAGACATGGAGATCTATTAATGAGATGCATAGCAATGATAACTACTTAGTCCATAAGTGTTGCTGTAAGCTTACTTGACTAAGCATACTACAAACTCTTTCCTAAATAATCATGTTTAAGTACTCTATATTACCATTTTTGTATGGAGTGTATGAGGCAATCAATTGATGCTTAATACCCTTCTGATCACATAGCTACTAAAAATCCTTTGAGGCATATTCACCCTTTTTTTTAAGTCATAGGTATTTTAATAGATACCTAGACTAGTTATCAACCATGATTAAAAAGTTCTGAAACATAAGTAAAACATTCGATTTCTACTTAATGGGATATGCCCAAACCTTACGCAACAAATCATCTATGAATGTAATAGAATACTTCATGCCACCAAAATACTAATAGGGTGTGGAGCCACAAACACAAAATTTATAAGAGCCAAAGGCTTAACCATACATGTAGAACTAGACTTCTTATGTAAATTATGACTCTACTTACCATACAAAAAATGATAACATGAATCAAAAAAATAGTAATCTAAGGATAGAAGATACTACAAATGGGTCAATATTTTTAGTTCTTTTAAAGGCATGTGCCCAAGGTGATAATTCCATAAAGATACATATAAAAGATTTGTCATTGCCAATACATCGTTGACAAACCTAGAAACAAGCAAAGGGTAGAGGCTACCAACCTTGGCACCTCTAGCAAAAATGAGACTACCACATGTGAACTTTCATGAAGAATAATCAAAGGATACATGGTACATTTCATCATCCAATTGTCTAGATAAAATAAGGCTCCTCATCAAAGTCACGACATAGCATACATCATGAAGCAAAAATGGAGCACCAATATCACACTGTAGTCAAACATTACCTATGCCAATGATATCTAATGCAGTGTCATCTACTAGTTTAACTAAATATGTACCAATATTGTAGCTATGAAACCAACATGATGCGGGGCAAAAATACGGTGGCTATGAAATCAATGGTAATGTGGGATAATAATACAATAGCTATGAAAGAAATGGCAATGTAGGCTAACATGAAAGGAATCTCCCAAATGAAGAGACCAATACTAAGAGTAAGCAAACGATGCATCAGTCAATTGAGTGGTATCAAGAGATGAAGTTGCAAGAATGTAGTCATCAAAATTGTACTCTACTATATTTATCCCTCTACCTTCACTAGACTTAGGTACAATGTCAGTGGACTTTGTATTTTCCTATACTTTTCCCTTACCCTTCTCATTGCACCTATCGTTGTGGATTTTATGGCACTGTGGCTTAATGTGACCTTGCTACCCATACAATAATGATATATCAAAGAGGATTTACAAACTTGGAACTTAATATGAGATTGTGCACAAGATTGAGACTTGTTTCTATTGGGCTGTGAGTCTCTACCATGGCTATTATTACCATTTTTACCTTTAACATTCAATGCATGAGAAGTACGAGCTGCATCAATATTCTTCCTCTTTTACTTTTTCTTTGAGTAGAGCAATGTCTACATCACTGTATTTAAAACCACTCTCAAGGGGTTAGCACTCATGATAGTATGAAAAATATCTCATGACTCAAGCAATGTGATAAACAAGAACAAAGACTTTATGTTACCCTCAAACTTAATGTCTTGCAAAACAAGCTGGCTAAAAATAGAGTGACACTTATTCAAATGAGTAAACATAAGTGTGCATTCTTTCATGTGAAGATCCAAAAGCTTATTTAACCAATGTAACTAAGATGCATAACTCTTTTTGTCATAAAGGTCACAAATCTTTTTCCATAATGTATAAGCACCACCCTCAATGCCAATGACATTGAAGTACACCTACTTTGATCATGACAAAATAATTGTGGACTTGCATAGCTCATCAAGCTCTTCCCAATCCTTTGTATCATAAATCTCTAGCTTTATGCCCTCTAACTTCAATGGATTACCTACTCCCTTTGCATCAAGTTTCCCTGTTTGTGTCCTTCAGCATTAGAAGTTGTTGCCATCAAGCTTTTCAATATTAAAAATAGCGCGGTCAATAAATACATGAGAAGTATCTACCATGATGACTTCAAAGGACTACAAATGACAAGAGTATGTGCTATTGTAATTAAAGGAAATCATCCCCAAAATCGATCCAAAATGGTAGGTGAAAGGGTGGAACAAATGAGGATATAGTTATCCACAAACTACAATCAAAAGAGTGTCAAATCAAACTTCTTGCTCTCCAAAAGAATGTTGAAAATAGTAATTACATTACCACTACAATAAGTGCAAGAGTGTACATCAATCCAATGATGATTATAGCAAGATCCCACTGCTAGGGATCTCCATATAGTAACTTGCATCTAAAGAATGCAACTAAGAGTGAATAGGCATAAACTACTGATACCAAAGATGGTCGCAAACTCAAAGTGTCATTAGATGACACATCCCATAAGCATATACATCACTAACAAAATTTTGACAGAGGTAAGTGTTAATTTCCAAAGCATATGGAATGAAAATTAACTTACAAGTGGAAGCATCTACATCACGTAGCATATAGGAGAGCAAAGATATAAATGAAGATAGTTCCACTATCTCAAAGAACCCAGCTCTTTCAAGTAAATACAAGTGTCTCCCATTTGAAGTGAACCTAGAATCTAAAGTGAGAAAGCAAAGCTCAATACATAATGCTCATAACATTTGGTATCTAATGACATGAATTAATACATCCGGGAGCATATATTCACAATAATCCTTCAAATGTATAAATGGAAATCCACGAAAGCAAATAGCCACTATAAGTATATGTCCAATGGAGCTCAAAGCTAAGTCTTAGATATCAACATAAACATATCCAAGTATACTAATCAATAGCAAGTATGAATATCTCTATGTAGCATCTCAAAAGTATCTTTAGGTATGCAATATATAACCTTTCAACCTGTAAGCTTGTTGTCCACAGGGTACAATAGCAAAAGACCTTCCAAATATTGAGCTAAACAAGCTCTAATCAATCCAAAAGCCTTTTTGCAGCATCAATACATCATCTAGGCATAACAAACTTGCCCCATAAGTATTAATAGAGCATTAGATTAGTCAAATACTTGCCCTAATAGTATACAATAGATTTGTTCCAAATGGTAGTGAACAACACGTTTGCCTGAACACAATGAACAGAAGGTCTATCCTCCATTAGGGGAGTTTTGAGGTCTCGAAAATGCCCTGTAAGCGATCCTAGAGAGAGAAAACATTTTAGGAAATCAATCATTTTTTAGATTTTTAAAAACATTTATATTTTGGTAAGTAAATATATAAAAAAATTTAATAAGTCGTTGTCGTGATATTCTCATGGTCCCATCAAACTTAGAAATCTAGGCCGCCATAAAGGTGACAAAGATTGTCATAATGAAGATCTTACTCGTCCTCATTAAAGTGAAAATTAATATTCATTTGAATTTTGTTCGACATTTGATTACTTCTCTCCATTCTCACTCCCTCTTTCTTTCCCATCCTTACTAGTTTCTTCTTCGTTTTCTTTCTTATTTCTAATTCACATAGTTTTTCAATCCAATCTTCTAATCACATCCTTAGCTATGGATCAGCCATCCAATGATCTCTATAGCTCTAGTAAAAGACCTCTCTATCATCTTCATATTAAGTTGGATAGTGAGTATGAACCAATAAGGAAGAGAACAAAACCCATTACAATTACAGAGTCTATAAAACATACACTCAGGTTTGAAGGAAAGAAGAATCTTGATCTTTGGTTGGATAGTAGGCTATATCCCAAAGACCCTAGCAAAAATAGCACTCTGCCTTTCTATAATAGCTCTTTACTGTTGAGGTTCATTGTGGTGATGGTTATAATGGATTTATGGGTTATATACTTAGTTTGGTTGTAGAAAAAGATGTTCTCAAATTGGAGAACGTCCATCTTTTATCAAAACATAACAATGAGTTGTTACAGAAGCTAAAGGATTGTCAACGGAGGATTCATTCGTTGGAGAAACGCGTCAAATCTTATGAATGAAAGAAAACTATTTTAGGCCTTCGAAATCGACAAAAGGCTCTTGAAAATATTGAGAGTCTCAAACGAGGAGGAGGTGGTTGCAATAAAAGAATCCAAGCAGCAAGGTATATTTTTTTCACTTTAAAAATATTAAATATGGCTTTGTTTATAATTAATTGTATTGATTTGTGATGTTGACTTTGTTTAGGTCTCTTCTTCAACCAAATGCAAGTGAAAGAGATTCTTTAAAAGCATCTCAGTTTTATTATCATCTTCTTCCTTCAATAGTTTCAAAAGATATTTTGGATAAGAAGAAATTAAAAATGCAAAGAAACAATGCTTGGAGTCATTTATAAAGAATCATTCTTTGGATAGTGAGTTAGTGCAAAAGACACTAGATAGTATTGGTATCAGTCGAGATGCTTATATACAACTTTTCTAGCTTTTAAAATCAAATATGAAGCAAGAACAAGTATGCAATTGCATACTTCCAAGGCCATATGTGGTTAGAACTATCAGACACAAAGAATGAAAAACAAAGTGATAAAGATTCTAAGTGAGCCTTTCCATATCAAGGCTAGCTTCATGGGCAAGAAAAAGGAAGTTATATTCAATGAATTTAACAATATTTTCTTTGACTTGCCCACCCTACAATGTTTAATGATCAGATTCTATGACTTGTCACTAGAAGAGGCACAATGAGTGGCTATATTTATGGTTAAACTTGATGACAGTGAGATTTTGAAATGCCCAAAACTAGAGAGGGTCTCTATTACCTTGATGAATAGAGCACTTTCATCATATCACTGCAATCACTCAATGTCATTTAGTATTCAATTAGAATACAACATCTGTGGCTAGGAGCATTCAAAGTAGATATAGAGGATTTTGATATATTGTATTGGGTTTTTCATCGAACACTAATACCTAATGTTATTAAGAGACAACAAGCAAAAGAAGAGCTATTTGTTGAATGATTTGGGAACTATAAGATTAAGAGGCACATAGCTAGTGACTTAAAAGCACTCAAATATATGTATCAAAGGGAGCTAACTCTAGATCTCCTTGCCTATATTGCATATCCCCAGCCATAGAGTTGAACTCAAGCAACTGGAATAGATCTCCCTCTAGGCACAACAAGGATCCATAGTTTAATCCAGTCGTATATCCACAATTGATTCTGATGAAAAGGGCAATCTACTTCCCACTTCTTGAATTTCTCATCAATAAGGCTAAACCTTTTTGTTGCAAAGTTGTTCTAGCAGCACTGGTAGAATCCACTACATCACTGTAATGGAAAAATCCCTCAATCTCTAGGCCTTCAACATGTCCATCATAAAACTCCCTATAATCCTTCAATTTGTCTTGAAGTTCTTTCAAGAGCTCTTCAAATCAAAAGAAACATTAAGCATATCTCTTATGTAAACAAATTTGGATAAATTTCTACTTGCATGGAGGAAATCAAAGGGCTTCTCGTCACATGTATCCTCCAAATCCTCTTCCTCCATTCCCTCTATAGAAAACTTCTTTTTAGTCATCTTGATTACTCATAGATCCCAATCCTGAAACAACAACACAAGTTTAGAGAAACAATATACTAATTTACATTTTCTCACAGCCAAAAAATTTGTCTAAGCTATGTATGACATGGTCACTAAGAAAACTTGGGCAAGACATCAATGTGAAACTAGAACAATGAGCCACAATGGCAATTTATTTCATTCATCTTGGATATCTAAATCCATATATCATACTCCACATTTGCAAATGCTTGGATAACATAGCATACATGTTAAATTATACAAAACAAAACAACAATTCCTTATGAAATGCGAATTGACCCTTTGGGTAGTAGAGCAAGCGTAACATTTTGTGTTTCATCAGGCGGACACTATTTTAGCTAGAGGATTTATGAAACGTGAAAACAGGTTTTCGATACCCTCTACAGGTTGACAATTTCGCGTTTCATACGACAATCAATCCTTTCATATGAAAAATAACAATTGTAATGATCTTTGATTCTTCCAAATACTCATTGAACTATTTTTCAAAGATTGCAGAAATATAGTAATAATATAAGTTTGTTACCCAAAAATTAAATTGCTTCCTCAATATAAATGTGCCTTGTCGAGAATATACTTACTTTGGGCTTTCAGTGCTTTTTTGAGGATATGGTTGTAGAAGAGAAATCAAATTTCTTGGAAGAAAATTTTGCATAAACATGAGCCTGAGTTCTTGTATAACGGTTACCAGGCATTTGTTCAAAAAAAAACCCTGCACTCGTTCAGAAGAGCTATATTTATCATGAAAATGAAAAGGCTAAAAGTTATCTTTTACACCAAAAATTCGTGCCATAAAAGCACCATCATGTCCAAAAACGTCATTGGCACATAGCACAAGTTTCGAGGCAACAACGATCTACACGGTGCACGTGCCAAGTTTACTGTGTATTATAGCAGCCACATGTGTGAACATTCCTTTTAAAACCAATGTTTGGACCACAAAAGCGTTTTTTCGAAGAGACTAAGCCATTTCCCTCCTTCGAAACACCAGCACAAGGCAACTTTGTCACAACCAAAAATTCTTTAGCACCCTCCAGGACAAGGTAATATTTCATCACCTCGCACAAAATGTGCTAAAGTCTCAGAAATGTAATTTTCTTAAAATTTCTTAGTAAGTTCAATAGCAATGTTCATTTTCCGAAATTATCTTTGAAATCTTCTTTGAACCTATCAAAAAAAATTCTTCAAAAAATCTTGACAACTAAAATGTGGTAAGGCATAGCTCTCCATATACAAATTTTCCATATCGCATTTCATATGTTGGGAAGCGCTCTATAACTGATTAAAATAGCTCAATCTTATGCTAAGATTGGCATGAGTAACTAAATGTATTGACTACTATGCTTCTATGTTCAAGAAACAACAAATTTAAAAGATCTTGAAAAGTTCAATAGCAAAATCATATTCTACTTGCTTACAGACTTATTTTTCAAATTGTTTTCGAATTTGACCAAAATTTTCACACAAAAGAAGATGACATATGAAATGCAAAAAAGAATATGTCTCCCTTACCTAAAAGTCCCAGATCGCGTTTCATAAGTCAAAGTGTTGTATTGTTCAATAGAAAGTCAAGTTGGAAGGTTAGCTGAACTTTGATGAATTAATAAAGTTTAATTTTATCATTTGATAAAATAAGTTATTCTCAAAGTATAAATATATGATTGGCTTGGGATTGAAACTATCTGAGTAGTGTTTGTTTACTACTAAATGATTGCAAATGACATTATATTAGATTTTCGGGATCTTTCCTAATTTTGAGTTGTTTTTTGTTTTATTTGGAGATGTCAGATGGCTAGAACTAAGGCTACTGCAAGAAAGTAGAAAGTTGATCCTTGAGGTTTTGCAATCATTTCTACAAGCCTTTTAAACTTACAAGGAAATCAAAGCCAAGGAGAAAGATTTCACAACACATTATATGTCTAAAGGAGATTAGAAGTGCAATGAAGACTCCGAATAATGCAATTCCAAAACTGACTTTTCAGGGGCTTATCAGGGAAATTTGTGACAAGCATAGACCTGATTGTTTTAGATGGACAAGGGCAACTCTTAATTGCATTCAAGATTCAAGAGGCTGTAGAAGATTTTTTGATTGAGTTTTTTTAGGATTCCTATATATGTGCTACTCATGCACATAGTCTTACACTTATGGACAAAGGCATGATAATTCTTAGGATGTTGAGATATAGGTTTTCAAAGATCCTTAAGCTAGTCCCCCTTTCTGATGCGAAGGCTTTCAATATTTTAAATGTGCCTCCATATAGAAAAAAGAAAGGTAATCCAAGTCCTAAGGTTGAAGATGTTACACATGAAAAAGATAAAAAACTACATGAGAAAGATGAAAATGCCACAGAAGAGCAAGCAAATAAATGGAGGGAGTATTAAAGAAAGAAGGAAGAAGAAAAGAAATCAGAGCAGCTCCTATATTTTGAAGAAGAGCTATCTACCCTTCTTGAAAGGGCTGACCCTAAGGGCTTCAATGTCTGTTGCTTTTTACCTAGTGATATTAACAAAAGACTTGATATGATGTTTTTTTACTCTGACTATATTCAAATCCTCAAGAATAAAATGAGAGAAGTAAATGACTCTATTCTTCTTGTTGGGATGAGGTATAATATATCAAAAAAAAAATTACTCACTGTATTTTTCTAGCAATAGGCTTTCATGTTGATTCTTACTATGATATCCATTTCTTTACTTGGTGTGTAATGCATGAGCTCCCCTTTGATATACAATAAAAATTTGAGGTTCTTGATCCATCTATCTCATACTATATGAGGAGTGAGCTTGATGCAAGTGCATTTGACCATTGGTTCAATTCAATTGACTTTGAAACTTTGGAGCCTCTTCTAATTCCATACAATGAAAAGTAAATAATTTGATATTTTGTTCGATTTTATGAGATCTTGTTTTGCTAAATTATTTAAATATTTTTATTTTCAGTACTCATTGGAGCCTAATTGGAATAGACTGTGTGGAGAGGCAATGTTTCCTCATCAATTCTATGAAAGGAAGCCATGGAAATGCCAAGTTATAAGTTTTATAATCCAATGTCTCATTGATATTTTGATCTTTTTTTTTTGTAATTACTCTAAATTTTATTGTCTTTTTGGTACAAAGCTATAAAAAGATTGATTTAAGTGCTAGAGAAAAAGCCTCCCATGCCTTCTGATTTACTTGCAACGATGCAATATAAACAAGATGTTGTAAGGTCTTGATTTGAATGGTTGGAACATAATAAGAAAATGTATTCTATAAACTACCATAAATAAGTTTCATAGTTTTACTTTATATTGTTGATCGCAGTGTCCGCATTAGGATGATAGTCGCTCTTGTGGCTGGAGAGTAATTGTAAATGCTAGAAGATTGGTTAGGTTTATTTATCTCAATGAAGATAAACTTATAAAGCTAATGTGAAAGATACTAAAATTTAAGATTGAGGTTTGTCGCAGAATAGTCCATTGATGATAATAATATACTCCATTGTAAAAAACAACAATGAACTAAAAATCTTTTCTTGCAAATGTATGACAGTTTACAAGGGATTGCTATACAAGTGAGCATGTTTGGTATATAAGAGCAAAGGTCATGAAGTACATAATGGGAAATTGTATGCAACCAACAAAAATGGACAATAGTGGGGGCTTGGACATTGAAGGAGAGGAGTTGCATGTAACTGCAAGCAGGTGAAGCTATGCCTTCAACACCCAAGGCAACCAAAGCATCAAAGAAAGGCAAAAGGACTCCTTAAAAGAATGTCCCTTCTCCTAAGCAAAGTTCTCAAAAAAAGAATAAGTAGCTTTGCCTCATTGCTTGTAAGCCCATGTGTGTAAAAGTCATGGAGATGGCTGATAAAAATTTACCACAAAATTTGTACATTTATTTCATATTGATAGTAAAGATATCTTTTCTTCAATATCCTTGCATTGTATATTCTTCTCTCTCCTTGTTGATATCTGCAAAAAATATGTTGCAAATGTTTAATAATCAGTGGAATCAGATATACACCTAAGTGGATATAATATGAAATAAAAACTTACTCGTTTGTTATTAAGTTGGAACACAAATGAGCATGGTAGTTCAATATCTTGATTTTGTAAATCCATCCTCACATGATGTAGCCACATGATGATCTAACCTTTAGGATTGGAATAATGTCCTCATTGAACCAAATATCAAGATCCACTATAGGATCTTTGCTAAAATTATCAAGATTTTGTTCTAAAGCAACCAAACTACCACCAACATAATGCCATCTATTATAATAAAAGAAAAGGATGAAATTTTGAGTAGCAATCATATATTTACAAGCTATAGAGTCTTGATCTATCTTACATATAATTTTTCCTTCTGTCCTAGTGTCCCATCCCTCATCAACAAATCGTATGACATGATCGTATGAAAGTACTCAAAGCTTGAAAAAACAGGCAAAGAAAGGGGGGATATTGATCCCCATTGGCTGTGCTATATGGGGACAATATAAGAATGATCATAAAAGAATATTCCATTCTCTGCAAGCTCCGTCTTCTCTCTACATTTTCACATTTCTTCTCCAATCGAACCATGCATCACATCAATAACACCAACAATAGACTCGACCGGTTTCCATTCCTTAAGATCAGAAAGATAGACATCTACAAGACAAACAAACAAATGTTATAATGGAAAACCTTAAACCAAGTTCAATAAAAGAAAGACTTTAAGAATCAAATTTTTAAAATTTGGTCTATACATTGAAAGACTTGAAGTTCCAGGTTCCAAATATAGCTCTCTATGCATAAACACACATTGCACCAATACCTCTTTTATGCTATTCTTATTTAGTCCAAGCTTGAAATCTCAGATTCTACCCTTCCAAGCCTAACTCTTGAATACATCAGGATCCAAACCTTGCACCTGTCCTCTTGAAATAACTCTATCTTATCTTTAGCCTCCTTATCTATGTATGCAGCATCTTCTCCCTCGTTCTCTTATACTTTCTCTGAAGCAGAATCCTTTATATATTGGAAAACAGAAGAAAACATATGTTGTTTTGAATCAAAAAATAGTATTGCTAATCCCTATGAAAAAGACAATTTGTTTCGGGTCTTCTAAACTCTTCGTTAGTAAGATAATACCTAGTAATCAAAGTTTTCCTTCTAAAGTATTGGTTGCTTGGATCAAATCATTAAAATAAATATAATTATCAATTGTGTGAGACTCTACATGTCTAGAATAGAACTCTCTATGGTCCTTAAGCTTCTCATCAAGATATCTCAGCAACTCTTGCAAATCAAATGCCCTCATTTACCTCTCCATAGTTTGTAATTCACTCTTAGCAACAACCCAATGTTTTTGGATGCCTTCTTCCAATCTCTTAGACAATTTTTTTTTATCCCCTTTAGGCTTAAATCCCTCTTTCTTAGCTCCCCTTTGGGCTCAGTCACTTAATGTGAACCAAGGGCCCATTCTCTAACAAAGAAAGTGGGTTTCACATTGCTTAAAAATCCCCTTAGACTACTTTAGAAAGGACTTGAGATACACCAAAGACATATAAGATAAAAATGATGCCAATGCAAAATTTTTAACAAAAGAATAAATGATCTAAGGCCTAAAACAAGATGGCGAGAGAGGGGAAAACAACACAAATATATCACATACTTCAAGAACAAGACCAACACACTTCAATAATAAATTCTCACTCTTCCTTCACACATGTTGATCTAAATGACTAGGATGTTTCAAGCATCAAGTTGCATGAATGAGCCTTTTTGGATGGGTGTGTGGGTTTTTTTTCAGGGGGGATGCAGCCCTGGGGGGGGGGGGGGATGCAGACCTTTACTAAACCCTACAAGCTAAATAAAATGTGTTTTCTTTCTTTCTTTATGGTTTTTGTCTTGTGATTCCTTGCGCTCTTTATCCTCCAATGTCTACCTCTCCTTTCTCACCTCATGTTGAAAATCTTATGAGACAAAGAGGAAAGAGATTGTTTTTCTTCTAACATATAAGAGATGAGGTGGCACCAAGGTAGCATCCCATGAAACATTTTAGTTAAGCCACATTATATGCATGTATTCAATCATATCTTACACATTGTAAGCTTTAATAGATTGAGAACATTGCACTTTTGTCATACAAATCATGAGAAATATAATATTAACAAGTTTTTATAGTATAATCTCTCACATTTATTTATGTGGTTGTTATGACCTTAGGTCCTAACTTGGTATTTCCCCATGGTTCCCAATAACATGTATTCTTTGATGGGTTTGCTAACCCCATGCTCAAAATGAGCAGCATGTCCCCTCCCTCAATGATTCTCCCTCATTAAAATTTTCCTAGATGGCAACTCTAGAGCCATGTCAATAAGGTTTGATCAATACTCCATCATTGTTTGCAAGAGCAGTTTCTTAACAAAAAATTTCATAAAATGTAAATCAGTTATATATGTAGCAAATGGATACATTATTCTAAAATACTTCTACTCCCTTTTCTCATTTCTCTTACCCATATTGATTTCAACCCAAGATGGGAATATAGTGGATTACAACTATATACCCCTATCAAACTACAACTTTTCTTTGCAAATGTAAAAACTCTCTTTAAAGTGCGATCGTTATTACATCAATAGTGTGGCTAACAACATTATCAAGGTAGTAATCAATATAGTATCCTAAAAAATAGGGATACTTTGTTTACTCATTGAGGTTCATTAGACCCTTCCATGCAAAATCTGGGCTTAACAATACCCTTTTGTTTATCACACACACTCATGCACACATAGAGTCATCAATCTTTACTCTTCTACGCAAACCAATCATCTACATTACAAGACACTTTTACTCCTACAATCAGATATTTCCAGATGGCTAAAAATTTACCAGATGCACTTGGTGGATCCAAATGTTGTTGCCACAATGCTTGAAGTACTCACTAAGGGCCTACCATTGTGTATAGAAGAGGATGAGAAAATGCATTTTGAATGGCTTGATTCCTCCATAAAATTTTTGAAACACATGTTTATTACTACTAGCAAAGTCCCATTTGCTTCTAAGAATCCCAAGACAAGGACATCATTTAAGATCCTCTCACCCTCTCCAAGCCTTGAAAATGTGGAATGCTCTTCCCTCATTCCCCCTTCACACCCCTAATCCCAATCCAAATGTGGCTTATGCCTATCTACAACCACTAAAGAATATTCTAGACTAGATTATGACGGGACTTCTCCTTTATTAGGCACCATATGCATAATGGAGCCATTCTCAATGCAAACCTTTGAAACAAACAGATGCCCATCCCTATATGGTCTTTGCATGTTTAGAAAGTCTTAGAAAGAACTAGATGGAAAAATTGATGCTAATTTTCTCTATGGATAATTACTTTAGAACTTTTATAGAATGTGCATCTAACACTACTGGTCACAAATTAGAATGCAAGAATAGTTCTATTGTGTGGTTTTATCACACTGTCATGCAAGTGGTGGAAGGGAACAACTCAAGAGACACATCTCATGAGAAGAGATAAGTAATTCTATGTTTATCTCTCACATAGTGGTTATTACCACGCTTTTAGGTCCTAATATGCGTTTTAATGTCCTATGATCACAGGAAAGGAGAGGCTGCCATCTTTATAAAGAATAGAGACATACTATCCCCTCTTCACTTAATATGCATTTTAATGTCTTATGATCACAGGAAAGGAGAGGCTGCCATCTTTATAAAGAATAGAGACATACTATCCCCTCTTCACTTAATATATTCCATATTACAATGATAAACTTTCTACTACTCTCTCTCCATCTCTCTCAAAATGCATATCTCTTCTCCCCTCCCTTTCCTTTCATCTCAATATTTTCTATACTACCGCTGTCAAGCATTTTTCCGAAAACTAAAAACCCCTAGTCAAATTGTAGTTAGGTTTGATTTTTGCTAACTTAGTTGTTTGTGTGACAATTTGTTTTGTTGTTTTGTAGTTGGATTTCTTGTGTTTGTTTAAGCCTAGGATTTGCTTCTGTCATTTTGTTTGAATTGTTGAGTGTGGAACTTGATAGCCTTGGTCGAGCTTGGTATTTTTTTGAACAGGATGAAGCTTGTATTTGCTAATAGCTACAGAACATTGAGGAGCTAGGTATGTTTTCTTATTGAGACTTTTGCACATCACGGGGATATTGGGTTTACGAGCACTTCACGTTGCACTTGTTGATGCACTACACTCGGGGGTCGTCTCCTGTTCTTATCAAATACTTCCATGCCATGGGTTGGGGATTATGCACTCTTGCACCATCATTGAGCACTAGCACGGCATGAGGTCCGCTGCAACTATATGCAGTAAATTTTAGATGCACGCGCACATGAGAGAGCACCTGTCATTGAGCACGTACATTTCCTGCACGCACCATTTGGGATGTTCATCACAAAGTTAGGAACCTCTGGTTGAGAGTGTGAGGTGGTTGGGTGAGATAGAGGGTCGTGAAGGATGCCATCAATTGTGAGAAGGGTTGTTCATATTTGGTCAACGTCTTGAGGACCACCATTTTCTTGAGTGATTGTGAGATTTTTGGATGGGTGGAGCAGAGTATATCATATCTTTTTTATGAGAGTTGAGAGGTGAGGATAAGTAATTTTAAATTAACAAGGAATTTTGTTTGCATTTTGCATGACGCACTAGCACATCTAGATAAGCTAGGCACAACTTCTTTAGTGCATCCATATTTTTGTGTGAAGCATCGATTGATTGGTTACATATCATGGATCCAACTTATGATCCAAACAAGTTGCAAACAGGCATAAAGCAAAAAAAACGAAAATAGTGAAAAGCAGTAGAAAAGCAAAAGCCAAAAGCTGAAAGCAAAAAGCCTAATGTGTGTGAGTGTGGATAGAAAACTATATAAGGAGATGAGAATGGAGAGTTAAGAGCCTTCCCCCTTGATTACAATTGTATTTTGTGAGAGAGGAGAGTGGAGGGTCGCATGCTAGAGTGAGCTCTTGTCATGCTAATTTGAAAGTCGTAGCCTTTGGATGTCAAAGCGCCGAGCGTCGGATCATGGTTGTTAAGGTATGATAATATTTTTCATTTGGTTTGTTTTCAAATTGTTGGATTTTTTTGTTGAGTTGTGATTGTGTCATGCTCTACCCGAATTAGGGTTTTAGTTGTTTGAGCTACAAGAGGCAGTTCTTTATTGTTTTGTTTTTTGTGGTGTATTATCGAATATTTAAATTTTTCAAGTTGTATTGTGCATTCGAAAAAGTCAATTACCCTAACCGGCACTCCTTAACATCTCGTTATCGGGTTGTGAGTGAGGCTCGCTCTCGATCACCGCTCGCATAACATCTCTTTTTTGGTGCCCTCACTGAGGAGTGCCGAAATTGACATTGTTGTTATTTTGAATGTGAGTTTGATTTGATTTCTTGTGATTGTTGAAAATGGTTGATAATTTTCTTGAGTTCCATGGTAATCATACTGAAGATCCTGAAAGATTTTTAGAAAAAATAGAGATGTGTTGTTTGATAGGGAGAGTGACTAATCTTGAGGATAAAATCCAGATTTTTAGATATGAATTGCAGGGAGAAGCACGAAATTGGTTGCTTGACTTTAAAAGAAGCTTGAAATTTAGGAGACAAAATTTGGATTATGAGACCATTAAAAATGTTTTTTTATATAGGTTTAAAAGAAGGGAAAGTTAAAGTGAGATTTGGGCAAAAATAGAAACTTGTGTTGAAAAAGATGATCAGTGTGTTGAGGACTTTGCTAGGGAGTTTGAAAGGTTGTGGAATCGATGGAGTTTAACATTGTTAGAAGGTGAGATAGCCCCAGTAATGCTGAAGATAATGTATTTTGTAAATGGGTTAAAATTAGAATATTTGAGAGTGAAATTAGAGGTAAAAGACCCTAAAACTTTTGAGGAAGCGGTAAAGATAGCTCAATATCAAGAGGAAGACCAAAAGAAAAAAAAAGTTAGGGTTTGATGAACCAAGGGAAAGGTTGGATTCAAGCGAGTTGAGAGAAAAGTTTTTGAGGAGAAGAAAGTTAGTTATGCCTATCCTAAGAGAGGTATACTATATTCTCTATTTAGGAGAGATGAGTTGACTTGTGAGAAATCAATTGAAGCCTGTAAGAAGAAACTCCCTAGGGTGGTTGAGGAGAAAAATACTTGTTTGCCTAATTGGAGTGAAGAGTCTAGGAGTGTGAATTCATACCCACTGACCACTGATACTTCTAGTCCAGTGATTAGAGATTTAACTAAAGAAGAGGGATCGAATGATGATACTTTGGAGCTTGAGGATTATAAAGATGAGCTAGAGATGGATCTGAGTTGTAAAGAAGAAAATGAGAGACCATATTGTTTGAAGTACCAAGAGTTTTCATGTTCTTTGGGAGAGGATGAGAGTTAAGAAAGTTTTGATATTTCTAATGAGGGAAGATGTAATGAAAATTCTGATAGTCATAGCAGTGTTGCAGAGAATAAAGACAATTTAGAGAGTGAGCTTGTTTGCCTTGGTGATAGTATAGATGGATCTGATTGCTTAAAAGATGAAGAGAGAATAGAGGATGTTTTTTTTATTTTTTTAGAAGACCATGAGGGGGAGGGCTTAGAAACTGTAAGTTTTCAAGATGAAGTTAAGGGTTCGAATTTGTTGCCTGATGAGTATGTTGAGATTTGTTGTGAGTTTGGTTATGAGTTTGTTGATCAAGAGAGTATGGAGTTTTTAGGTTCTAACTCATGTTGTGATTTTGGTGTTGGTGTTGTTGACTCAGTTGAGTCTTGTGAGTTGGTTGGTGATGTTTTGAGTAGCCCTGGAGAGGCTTTTGTTTGTGGTGTTGATGATGTTATTTTGAGTAGACCTAATCTCTTACTCCTTGATAGTTGTGTAGATAATTGTTTGGTTTTTTTAGGCAACAATGTTGAAGAGAAAACTTCATTTGATAGTCTTGTAGTTTCTTTGAATTCTCCGGAAGTTTTTTATGAAGTTTGTGAAGATTCTGAATGGGGTTTTAAGGATCTTGAGAGTGACATTGATGAGGATGTGAGAGAGAATTTGAGTAAGGCTTTAAAAAGGATTGAAATTTTGAGGGAAGAGCGGTTTAAAATCAAGAAAATAGAGTTGGAAGAGGTTTGTGAGGAGGTAGTTGGGGATTTGGTAGTTAAGGAGTCTTTAGTTGAGGTTCTAGACCCAAAATTGTTGTATTGTGAAGATGTTATTTGTGATGATGTAGAGGTGAAAGTTTCTTCAGTTTCTTGTGAGGTTTCTTGTAAGGATACTATGGAAGGTGTTTACCACTCTTTATGTCTGAAAGACTCAATGGAGTCTTGTATTGTTGATGATGAAGTGACCCCATTTGTGGATGTTATTGGTTTTTGTGGTGTTATGAATTCGGAGTTGACTCCTTTTGATGTTGTGTTTGATTTGGAGACTGAGTTGGGAGATCCTTACATAGTATCTTTAGGAGAAGTTGTAGATGAATCAGTGGATGAATTTGAGATTGGTAACAAAGAAAGGGTCAAAATTTTATTTAGAGACTCTAAAAGTACCATGTTTTTTCCTAGGGAGGATGGGTGGGATATGAAGATTTTGGATTATGGTTGGGATTTGAAGAATTTGGAGGATGATGTATTTTCCTTAGATGGAGAGGATTGTCTCAAGGATTTTGATGAGTATTTCATGGATGAGTTTTGTCTACCTGTAAAGGAGTTGTTTGAGACAAATGTGCCATTTGTGTTTGTTGAGAAGATTGTGGATAGATCATTGGATTTGATTTTTGATTGGCTTATAAATGTTGCATCGTTTTATGAAAGCAACTGCTGCACATAAATGTTTGCAGACTAGGGGAAGAGCTAAATATGTTAAGCATTTTTCCGAAAACTGAAAACCCCTAGTCAAATTGTAGTTAGGTTTGATTTTTGCTAGCTTAGTTGTTTGTGTGACAGTTTGTTTTGTTATTTCGTAGTTGGATTTCTTGTGTTTGTTTAAGCCTAGGATTTGCTTCTGTCATTTTGTTTGAATTGTTGAGTGTGGAACTTGATAGCCTTGGTCGAGCTTGGTATTTTTTTGAACAGGATGAAGCTTGTGTTTGCCAATAGCTACAGAACATTGAGGAGCTAGGTATGTTTTATTATCGAGACTTTTGCACATCACGGGGATAATGGGTTCACGAGCACTTCACGTTGCACTTGTTGATGCACTATACTGGGGGGTCGTCTCTTATTCTTATCAAATACTTCCATGCCATGGGTTGGGGATTATGCACTCTTGCACCATCATTGAGCACTAGCACGACATGAGGTCCGCTGCAACTATATGCAGTAAATTTTAGATGCACGTGCACATGAGAGAGAACCTATCATTGAGCACGTACATTTCCTACACGCACCATTTGGGATGTTCATCACAAAGTTAGCAACCTCTGGTTGAGAGTGTGAGGTGGTTGGGTGAGATAGAGGGTCGTGAAGGATGCCATTAATTGTGAGAAGGGTTGTTCATATTTGGTCAACGTCTTGAGGACCACCATTTTCTTGAGTGATTGTGAGATTTTTGGATGGGTGGAGCGGAGTATATCATATCTTTTTTATGAGAGTTGAGAGGTGAGGATAAGGAATTTTAAATTAACAAGGAATTTTGTTTGCATTTTGCATGACGCACTAGCACGTCTAGATAAGCTAGGCACAACTTCTTTAGTGCATCCATATTTTTGTGTGAAGCATCGATTGATTGGTTACATATCATGGATCCAACATTGCATATTTTTTCAAATCATGAATGATTGGGCACGGAGTTCATTTCAGAAAACCATATTCCTGCTAGGACACACTGCATAAAAAGCAGGTTCATATCCAAAGAATATTCATTTTGAAGACTCAATGATCAAAGGAAAAAGGTCGTACGTTTTACATCGTTAACAAGTATTTCTTGAAGGAAAAGAGGACATGTATGGTGAAAGTGTGTGCAATTACAAGAACAATAGGCCAAGGAAGGGAATAAGTCGTGAAAGATAAAAGATGGAGAAAAATGATGCAATTTACGAATATTGGTATTTTTGCCCATTTTTTATGGATTTTCGTAATCCTGCCCTCGCAAGCTTGTTGACCAGATGCGTTCCGATTGTTTTGAGTATCCAAACGACTATATTCGGAGTTCAAATGACGAAGTTATGATCCAAACAAGTTGCAAACAGGCATAAAGCAAAAAAAAACGAAAATAGTGAAAAGCAGTAGAAAAGCAAAAGCCAAAAGCTGAAAGCAAAAAGCCTAATGTGTGTGAGTGTGGATAGAAAACTATATAAGGAGATGAGAATGGAGAGTTAAGAGCCTTCCCCCTTGATTACAATTGTATTTTGTGAGAGAGGAGAGTGGAGGGTCGCATGCTAGAGTGAGCTCTTGTCATGCTAATTTGAAAGTCGTAGCCTTTGGATGTCAAAGCACCGAGCGTCGGATCATGGTTGTTAAGGTATGATAATATTTTTCATTTGGTTTGTTTTCAAATTGTTGGATTTTTTTGTTGAATTGTGATTGTGTGATGCTCTACCCGAATTAGGGTTTTAGTTGTTTGAGCTATAAGAGGCAGTTCTTTATTGTTTTGTTTTTTGTGGTCTATTATCGAATATTTAAAATTTTCAAGTTGTATTGTTCATTCGACAAAGTCAATTACCCCAACTGGCACTCCTTAACGTTTCATTATCGGGTTGTGAGTGAGGCTTGCTCTCGATCACTGCTCGCATAACACCGTAGCATCCCTCAACCTTCCAAACCTTTGTTGGGTACATCTAAGGTAAGCCCTTTGGTTCTTTTCATTTTCCCAAATGACTTGTAATTGAGAGTATGTAAATCTCTCTCTTATTTGTCCAATTCTAGGAAGTGAAATTCTAATCATCTTATTGGTCTTATTGTTTTATCTTTTATACTCTAACACAATATGAAATCCATGAATAGTAAAATTTAGGGGCTAGTCTTGAAAATCCTTGATTGTACAATTCTCTCATGCCATCTCCCTCTCTCGTCCCTCTCCCTCTATATGTGTGCATGTGCGAGTATGCGTGTGTGTGTGTTTCTCTAGCTCTCCTCTACCTAGACCTATATAAATGCCCTCTATTTTCATGAATAAACAAGTTCTTTTTATTGCATGTATACTCTACTTCTCTTGTACTTGTGTGCTTTCTCTCTCTCTCATTCCTCTTTTGAATATTCTAATAGGTATGGATCCTTTAGCACCCATTGCCCATCTCTTCAAGATAACTTCCATTGGTGCTGAAGGAATAGATAATGTGGGATGCTCTTTATCTTCAATGAGCCACATGCTCATTCTTCCTTGAAGACAATATTGTATAGTATTGTCTACTATAAGTGAGATGCCTTATTTATATTAATCTTTGACAAAAATAGAAGGTAAAAAATACTACCATATCTACTCCATTCACTATAAAACTATTGAGCTATAGTTGCTACTCTTTGCCAATGGAAGATCTAAAGAAAAATGTTTAAGATCCACATAAAATACTCCAATTTGGTGCAAATATGTCTAAATCTACTAATGTTTTTCATCTCCAATGAGATGGAGCTGATACTAGCATCATCTGATGTAACATTACTCCAACCAAAAAGATGATTGTATCTTACTAATCATGTGCTTGATTGTTGGTTAGGAATGGGCTGAAGGTTGCACTTGTTCTTGCTATTTATTCCTCCCTAGAATGGCATTACTATCTATTCAAAATCTACTAATGGATTGCTACCTATATGTGGCTACTCTTGAGCAAGATTAATGTGAGTGATTTGCTGCTCATCTACTGAATATTAGTTGGAATGAGTTGCTATATATGCATATATTTCTATTCTCAAAATAGGCTACCAATTACTCTAAGCTACATAACATGGTAACTGTTGCTACATGTAAGTTGTTCAAATCAAAACAAGCATCATTTTTGCTACAGTCCATGATTGTAAATCACATTGGATATGCACCAAAGATTTCCACCATTTATTATCATTGTTATGCGGTGTCGAACTGCTGCGCATCCGAGATGTGGAATCCACCAAAAAGGTTATGCTGAACATGGATCATTTGTCAAGGCACTTGCTTTTTATCATCACATGTAATTAGAGGGTGTCTGTCTAGATGTTGTCAGCCATTTGACATGGGTATTAACTATATTATAGTCTGCAAATAAGACTTTTACATATGGAATAAGTGGATCTTTTTGGTATTAAGTGAAGGGTACTAAAGGTTCATACTGTTTTGGAACTTGTTTGACATGCTGAGATCCGAAGGCTGGGGGCTAATGGAAATTCATGATATTGTGCTAGGCAATGGATTGGTGAGCATGTATGCTAAGTGTGGTGCATTTGCAAAAGCAGAAGAAGTGTTTGATAAGCTAGCAATACCAAATGTTGTCTCTTGGAATGCCCTAATCTCTGGGTATCCTTGGCAATGCTGAATCTGGGCTTTGTGAGGATGCTCTGAATCTTTTTCAACTGATGGAATTGGAGGATGTTCAGCCAAACTTAGTCTCGTGGAATGCACTTCTCTGGGCATATGCTGAACATCTATTAGCAAATGACATAACTTTTGCAAGCATTTTTAGCAAGTGCTCTTAAGCTTGATCCAAATAACCTTGGCTATGTGTTGGACTCAAAACTACACTCACATGCTTGGCAGGTGAGATTCAAAGCTTTATGTGTGTTGGAAGCAATCCTGCGCCAGTGGGATGAAGAGTTTTTTTTGAATTGGTGGCATGAAGGTTTGAAGAGGATGTTGGTGCAAGGGGGGAAAAAAGAACACTATTTTGGGGGGCTCTCAGGGAAAAAGAGGACGCCTGTGCTCAATGCAAGAAAAGGGAGGGATATACGACGAAGAGAGAAAGGCGCTCAAAAAAAACTGGGAGGAAAAAGCAATCCATGATGCTCAGAAGGGACAGAAATATGGAACAGCACTGAGTTGCATTTCGTCAGTATGACAAAGCGATAAACATTCGAGGAGGAAGAAGTTTTGGAAAGATGACGACCAGTGCTCTCAGGCTTCGTCTTGCTACGTCCATTTGCATCACTATAATATTCAGCATTACTTCCTCTCTCGAAGGTAACCAGTAGTGACCAGTGATGCTGCTCCATCTTATGCTATGCTACTATACTATTTGTCATGGATTGCTATCACTGTATGCTCTCATGAAGATCAAATTCAACCAAATCAAGCTTTGCTGTATCGACTGTCGGGGGATTACAATCCTTTGCATTCAGATCCTGAAGTTGCTGAAATAGCCAGATTTCCACGCCCTATATTGCATGGACTATGTACTCTTGGTTTTGCTATTCGTGCTGTTGTATGGCACTTTTGTGGATCACTTCAAGCTATTCAGGGACGCTTTTGCCTTCATGTTTATCCTGGTGAAACTCTTGTCACAAAGATGTGGAAAGATGACTCCTCTACAAGAATTATTTTTCTGTGCAATGTAATGGAATGGGATCACCACCATACCATCACTATATCATATGGCATCAAGGGAGTGGCTGAATATATCCAAGTACTTAGTCAGACTGAGAACTCAATCACATAAAGTTAAAATGATTGCAGGGCTGTATGAAGAAATGCTAAGTGGTCGAAGCTGCTGAGTTGGAGATTGAAGCCAGCATCCAATGATCCAACACTATCTCAACCTGCCACTGACCCGTACTCACTTACCATCATTAACAGCAGAGCTGGAAAGAAGTATAAGGTGTCAATCAGTGAAGGAGGGACCATTAATGCCTCTGAATTCAAGAAGATCACAGCAGGAGATGGCACTGGTTTGAAGCTTTATGATCCAGGCTATCTTAACACAGCACCTGTACAATCATCTATTTCGTATATTGATGGGGACAAAGGGATATTGCGTATAAAGGATATCGTATAGAGGAACTAGCAGAAAACAACACATTTACAGAGGTGGCTAATCTCTTAATGTATGGAAATTTGCCAAACAAGGAGCAGTTCTTAAGCTAGGAAGCAACCATAGCCCAACATTCAGACTTATCAGAAGGTGTCCTGTCTTTAATAGCAGCTTTGCCATAAAAAGCCCATCCTATGGGGCTCTTGATGGGTTAATTAATGCATTACCATCATTCCATCCAGATGCAAACCCTTAAAACCATGAACACTATGTATCTTTCCAACTGATCAATATCACAGGAGGAAATTGCAGTCATATCAGGCCTGAAATGAAACTAAGTGTTGCTGGGGCATGATTGTTGAAAATATTCTTTTTGCTCAATGCACATTATGACGGAGATGCTGTTGCAAATTTGTATTCATTCACTTGATTGATCTTCCATCTTGAAATTAGTCAAGGTCCTCTGTGGTTGCGACATTGCTTTCACAAACCCTTCGACAGCGGCTCTTCTACACTATTGATCTGCTACTTCTATTGAAGATATCTGCTAGTCTTTGACTCAAAGCTATGGAAGATCTAATCTGATCATTGATTTGAGGTGATTTTCTTCAACTATTGGACTAGTTAAGCTAATCTACTCTCATTGTGATAAATAGAATCATGTGATCTACTTTGAGCTATGAACATTTTTCTTATCTAATCTCTCTATTGTGCTACTATTCATGCTTCAATGTTGTCTATGTCGATTGTCTAGATCTATATCATTAATCCCAGTGAGCTACTCCTACTTTAGTCTTATTAACTAAAGCCAATAGTGCTAGCTACCAAAGAATTTGAAGGTGCAAAGAAATGTTCTTTTGATTTACCCATTTTCTCTTCATATTACTTGCTTTAAGGCATCATTCTTGTCACTAAATATTATATATAGATCTGATTACTATAGTGAGTTGTTCGTATCCTTGCTAAGATATTGTGTTTCTAAACATAACATCATGGCTTCTAATGGTGAAAATGGTTCCACCAAGTTTAAAAGTTATGCATTTCATACCTGGTAGACAAGAATCAAAATGATTCCTATATTAACAAAGGCCTTATGGAATATTGCAAATGGAAAGGAGAAGAAACCTCAAGATGCAACCCAACTAGCTACATGGGAAGTGAAAGACAACAAAGCTCAAGTCATCAAATTGGAGCTGGATGATACTTAGATTAATCATGTAGATGGATGTGAAAGATAACAAAGATCAAGACATCAAACTGGATTTGGATGACATTTAGATTCATCATCTAGATGGATGTGACACTATAAAAGACACTTAGGATCAACTCAATAAGTTGTTTGGAGCTCAACCCAAAGGTAGATAGATGTGACACTACAAAAGACACTTGAGATCAACTCAATAACATATTTGAAGATTAGTATAAGAATTATAAGTTTTGGCCTACTAATTGAATTTTTATGTTTAGAAATGAAGTCTCAATCTTCTCTTGTAGCTCATTTGAATCACATGAAAGGATTTGTTAACTCAACTTGTAGTAATTATACTCAAGGTTGAAGAATACATTGTTGTTGGTGTCTTTCTTAAATACTTGCTTGAAGAGTATGACCATGTGAACACGACTTATCAAGATGCCCTCTCCTAGGTTAGTTGAAATTGAAGCTTCTCTTCTACCCACATACCTTATCCACCTAGAAACCACTAGTTGACATCTACCTACTAAAACCACTATTCGAAACTACTACTCTAAACCACATGTATAAGCCTATATAAAGACACTCTATCTTCATGAATAAACAAGTTCTTTTCATTGTACTTACACTTTGCTTCTTATGTATTTTTGTACTGTCTCTTTGTCTCATTTCTCTTTTGAGTATTCTGATATCTTGTCTTACTTTTCTACTCATATTTTCACCTTACTAAATTTTTGCATTAGATGTAACCATCAATTGTAAGAAAATATAACTTTTAACCATTTTATGGGACTAGAGACTTTGCACACATTTAAGGTGTTATCACAAGTGATGGAAACTCCCTTACTACAAGATTATTGAAATTTGGATCAAATCATCTCTAGAGACAAAAGGTGACTACTACACCACAAGAAGTATGTCTTGTTTTGAGTCAAATTAGGCATGATGAGAAAGGGATGGATATTGAGGTGGTCCCTTGATACTTGCAACCTGTTGATAATTTTTTGTCCTTATTAAGTAGCATCTGTAATTGGTTTTGCAAGTTACAAGATCACCTTTTCACCATATATTTATTACTTTGGTTTGAGAAATGCAATTTTCATTCTATTAAACAAATGTGGTATAAAGCATGCTTTATTGTGCTACAAGAATCGAATGTTTATTCATTCAATTGAGAATGGTTCATTATACCCCATATATACTTTATGTCAAAATACTTGTTTCTATAGTATATGCAATTAAAAAGTGTAATCACCATTATTGCATACTATACTTTATTATCATTGTGTCAAGAAGACAACCTATGAATTTTTGTATAAGCTCACTAATAATACTCATGCACACATATTAGTGGTCATGGTGTCCCTACAGAGTTATGATCTTTATCTTCTACAACCATTAATGGTTTTAATTGCTATCTTTTGAGAATATGTGGCATTTTGAGTTACAAAAACTTGGCTATGGAGGTACTCAATCCCAGACCCCCTACTTTTGTGTAAGGATTATCTACATGTATTAATTATGCTAAATTTCACCATACAGTAATCAATCTTGACTCTTCTATTCTAGCCAATGATCTAAATTATGAAGCATTGCTACTCTTTTAAATTCATTTTGTTGGATGTCTAAAAATCTATCAAATCCACTTAGTTGACCCAAAGGCTAGAAGAATATGAGAAAATACACTTTCAATGACTTGATTGTTGTTGAAAAATATTGAAATATATGTTCACTGTTTACAAAGATCCCTTTCTCACCACTAAGAACCCCAAGCCAATTATATCACTTGAAATCCTCTCATGATCTCCAAGCCCTGAAAATTTAGAATACTACTCTCTCATTCCCCTATCATAATCCAAAGGAGAAGCCAACGTCTTAGCCACTAATTGGTGTGAAGAATCAAGCTCAGTGAATGTATCGACTCTCTCTAGCAATAGGTTAGTTGGATGACAAGTGTACCATAATAATGTTAGTCAAAACTAGCTATACTAGTCCATTAGTGGCTAAGTCTCTTTCACACTATTATGTAGACTTAAGTCCTAATTGGTTGTGTATGTAAGAAAATAATGAAAAAAATAATCAGTCCATCATTAATCTAGTGGAGAACCAATTAGCCATTGTAGGTACCGATAACTCCTCGTGCAAGGATGCAATCACATACTCCTTGGCTCACTCTAGTATATTTTTTCAATGGTCTAAAACATTATGCCTAAATATATGCTAGTATAACTCCCTTATGAGTGCCATCACCCTCCTCTCTGTTAGAAGATGGGCATAGAAACCCACTGTAAGCAAGGGAGTATAAGGGGAGATGAGTGTGAATAGCCCTAGGGGCAGGGGAAACCCTAACCCTAGCTGGCAAAGGGCTATATAAATAGCCTATGGGTCACTATCATTTGTGAGAGAGTGTACCCAAGTTGTACTCTAAGCAACTTAGCAAGCAAGATTTCATTCTTGTACTTTGAGCTCTTCTCTCCCTCTTGTGCACACATTCTACTGCTGCAAACTCTGATTCTCAACATGGTGTCAGAGCCATCTCTGATCTCCTCAGCTTCCCTCAGCATCAATCATCACTAAGTGCACATGAGATGTCATTTTCTTCATCCTATCCTTCTTTCCTCCATAGCTGCCTGCAACCTACCTCCATTGGAGGGCTTGGGGAGGACAAACAAGGCCATATCAGCTCCTGTTTTCTTCTAGAAACTTCTTTCCTACCTCAGGGCAAATTAGCCTGGAGTGATAAACCCTGGGATTGGTGGATGTCGAGAGCAGCATTGCGTGGATTCCGAAAACGGCACAGTTCTGGATAGGCTCGTATCTCGTGCTAAAACGCGGGCTATAGAAGGTGCAATCCCAGCCACCACCATAGGGCTTTGATAGCCCCCCAAGTCGGCTATCCTCAGCTAAGAGGGCTCTGAGAAATTCTTCCTCTGCTGGCTGCTACAAGCCAAACCCTAACTGTGTTTTTTTGGGCAGCCATAGCCAACAAGCTCCAAGCTTGAAATTTTGGCATTGTTACACTATGAGCTTCATTAACAATGATTCTAATCACTGAAGCAAAGTCTCTGAATCATATTCCAGAGTCTAAAGCTCTTGGGCATGCTCAACGGACATCACCAAGCATCGGGAAGCCGACTTCCAATCAGGTTCCATTCAAGCACTTCACTAAGCTTGACAATAGTGTTCTTTTAACACTAAACATAAATCAACAGGTTAATATTTTGCTGGGCATTCACTAAAACCCAGTGAGCTTTTTTTTCCTCTTCATATATTGTTGTAAGGTTATGTGTAAAATTAACACATAGACCATTATGCACAAGAAGTGTATTGCATACCGTAAGTGACATTGTCTCAAGAACATTGGTCAGTGAAATCAATAGCATGAGTGTCATCATACTCTCCTCGGAATGATCAGCAACAAGCATTGAGATCATAGACAAATCGTGTCCAACACAAGCTTCATCCACTAAGCCGTACCACAAGGAGGAGCCTGAAGTCCAGTCTAGGTTTACTTCATTAAAACCTAAAAAGACTATTAAACCACGGAAGAAGCTTGCACATAAGAAAGGACCACCAAAGTCATACTTTGAAATATTACACTTATATGATTTTCAGCCTTTCTCTTCATTGCAACTTTGACTTCACTTTGTCTAATTTTCTTCCGCATTCAGTGAAAGGTTTGTAAGGGACTAGATATTGCCCTTGTCCTAACAAGTGGTAAGACCTTCCCAATGACTACAACATATGCTGATGTCTGTCCTCAAATTCGAAAGTTTGATGGTAACGATTTCCATCCATGGCAGGTACTTATAAAATACAAAATGATGGAAAGAGGGTATTGGCCTCTTATTCAAGGCAGTAGAGTTGTAAACTCTGCAAATATGATTGATATAGAGGATGACCAACGTGCTCAAGCAATCATAATGCTACACTTAGATGAATCCCTGATTCATCATGTTGATCAACTAAACACTGCTAAAGAAAAATGGGATGAGCTTGAAAAGCTCTATGGAGCCACTGGCAAAAATACTAAAATCTTCCTTAAAATTGAATTCTTTAGCTTGGAATATCATTCAGGAGAAGATTTGGGAAAATTCATTTCTCATATGAAGGGACTTATGACACATCTTGCTTCTGTACAAGCTCCAATACATGAAGAAGGTGCTATTGCCATTCTCCTAAAAGCTGTAAAACAGGTGTTTCCTACTCTTATAACCACTCTCACCAACATTCCCAATCCTAATTTGGCAAGTACCATTCAATCCTGTTTGGATGAAGAAAAGAGGAACCACAAAGAAAGCAGCAACAGTCAGGCAACTTCAAATTCCTATGAACAAGTATTGGTTTATACAGTTCTCACTAAATGTTCTTTCTGTAAGAAAAAATGACATCTTGTAAACAACTTCTGGAAGAAGTATCCCGAGAAGATGAAATGTAACAAATGCAAGAAGACAGGGCATATCACTAGTAAATGCCCCAACACTCCTGAAATACCCAAAGAATTGGTGGCCAACTATGTCTCCAATTCATCTGAAGATCAACTGTTTTGACTACTTAAATCATCTACCTAAAACAACCTTGTAAGCCTGATTTATAAAGACAACCCAAAAAGGGGGGGAATCTTTTACATGCCTTGTAATCCAATGCCACCCTGGCATTGAGGGGGGGTGTTAGAAGATGGGCATAGAAACCCACTGTAAGCAAGGGAGTATAAGGGGAGATGAGTGTGAATAGCCCTAGGGGCAGGGGAAACCCTAACCCTAGCTGGCAAAGGGCTATATAAACAGTCTATGGGTCACTATCATTTGTGAGAGAGTGTACCCAAGTTGTACTCTAAGCAACTTAGTAAGCAAGATTTCATTCTTGTACTTTGAGCTCTTCTCTGCCTCTTGTGCACACATTCTACTGCTGCAAACTCTGATTCTCAACACTCTCCTCAATATTCATGGTCACGGCACCAATTTTCTTTTCTACTAATAAGTACCCATATCCTAGTGGGGTGGATCTAAGATATTCCCTCTTCCATCTATGACCATGCTCCTATGCATAACCAAGAGGCCCATGTACATCTCACGTACTTGTAGGGGTGGTATATCTCAAAGTAGCACCCATAGGGGTGCCACCTATAGATGGTTAAGCAAAACGTGAAGTCATGGGAGTAGACATCTCTATAGGTGTAGTAAATCTTGGAGATGATAGGTGATGATAAATAGACAAATGATGTATGCTCCAAGAAGAACTATCTTGAATCCCATATGCATATTGAGGAAAGTAGAACAACCCAAACTCTATAAAGCATTGTACTTGACTATCACTTTTATATGAAATGAATACAATGTCATGATGCTTTGTACTTTCAATTAAGTATCTTGTCATTGTCAATCCTACACAAGATTGTGTATATGAGTCCAAGCTTCCATCTTGGAACCTAATTCACTTGTGTAATAGTTTGTCTCTACTTGTTCCATGTCATTATGAGTTTGGTCTTCATCTTTCATCCACCATAGCTTGTGCCATGCTCTAGATCCTCATCTTGTCACAATAGGTATCCACTCAAGCGATGGGATGGGGGCATTGCATCAGTGTCTCCACACATCCACTTGAGTCACCCTCTTTATAATTGGTGCATGAGCAAGAAGTAGCAACTAGCCTTGAGGTCACAACACTTGTATCTCCACAACACCCCGCAAAACCACCCCTAGAACAACAAGGAGATAAAGTCTTCGGCTCTTTGAGGCATCCACCAACCATCCCCTTCACTGGTCGAGTGAGATGTCCTTAAGTCTCCCCCTATACCTAGCCTAGAGCTTTGACTCTGCCTGCTAGAGATTGACATGTCAAAGTGTGCCTAGGTAGAATATGTTGAATACCCAAGACAAGTCCTAGTTTGCCATATCTGTGAAGTGTACCATCTCATTCAGAGATATACGAGTGAAGATCTCCTACAACTCCTCATTTGTCATTCATCAGCTCTTCAAAATCTTTGGATTGATGTCTATAGTAACTTACACAACCAATTTAAATATGTTAGCATGTTGCAAGCCATCCTCAACCTTCATCCCCTGCAATAGCGACTCCTCTACTAGCATACCACCAATGAGGTTGTCATAGGTTTGGGTAGATGATTACTTGCTCAATAATATGTCATGAGAGCTTGCTGCAAAGAACAAGGTTGTCATAAGTTTGGATAGAAGATTATCTATTCACAGTGATTCGACAAGATAAATGTATCACATAGATCATTCCATAAATTTTCAGAGCCTACCTCTAAGAATCCAGAGGGTCCTTATTGAGTGATTGCCCTTGTTCCTTCCAATACTACTTTAAACCATTGTACATCAAATATGATCATGGAGAAGCTATAGTAATTTACTAAAAGAACACTTTGCAAGTTGCCAAAATACTCCATCTCATCCATTATAATATTTTGATTCCTAGCCTACTATTGACTTTCCTACTCAAACTTTGCCATAACCTGAAGTTAGTCATGGAGGGCATTTTTTCAATGTGCTCAACTAAAAAATGTTGCCATTTGACCACCTTGCACTATAAATTTTGTATTATACATTGAAATGCCTAGGTTACTTATTGCCCATAATTGCTAGATACAAAAACAAAGATATCACATGGTTATCTTTGGACTACATCCCCTCAAGAACTCCCACTCCTCCCTAGAGACTTCCACCCCTTAGTATGAAGCATCGGTCAAGGCATCATGTAACCATCTGGTAGATATGCACCATGGCATCTCCTCCATGCCCTCGAGATACCAAACAGGCCGTTGGTGTATACTACTCTGATATTTTGATTGCGCTACCTTGTTGATACATGGGAGCTATAATGGGCAAATCATGTTTAGAAGTGATCGATGCACCACTCGAGGCCATGTTTGTGTCCCGTTGGAGGAATGTTTGTGGCAAGTGTCTCATTGCCCATCACATATCCAGTCCCAGCCATGTTTGACACAAAAGCAAGACCGCAGTTGTTGGAAGGTAATCACAAACCCTAAAAAAGTTAAAAGAAAGATGCCTAGTACATGACTAACACAAACTGTGTGGCCCCAGCAATAGAGTCATGGCATTCAACAACAACACTTACAATATTGACTAAAGCACATGGCCACATTGGCGAAGCATATATCATGACCATGACATACATATTATTGCAAAGCTCATGATCATATTAGTGATAGAAAAGCATATTGCCCCAATGGATTAAATAGAAACTCCACACACTAACATCATATTCCCTATGATCCAAATGAGCAACAAGAGCAACATGCAAAGTGCATGGCAAGGAAACCACATAGTCATATCTGCCCCATCATGAAAATTAAAAAGCCATATAAAACAGGAAAGCACACCACCAAGTACATGACCATATTGGTCATGAAAGAGCACATGGACAAAAAGAACCACCAAGGCAAAGCAGATAGCCATATCAACAAAAAGCTAAATTGCATTGCCCAAAACATGTGGCTATAGCAAATAAATCAAACTACATTGCTAGATGTATGATGAAATAATATCACCTTTCAAAATAGCAATAAACTTATAAAATTCGTATCTTAACACAAAAATGTAAGTACCAAGGATTCTAGGGATTGCCAACTATTGCAGCTAGCTTTATGTGGAATCTTGCAATATAATAAATGGGAAGCTACTTCAAGGTTCACTATGAGGTGACATGAATAACAAGAAGGCAACACCTAAAATAACCCTACAAGGGTGGAAGTTTATTACCTTTACAAAGAACTAGTGCTCCAAAATGAAGAAATCTTCATTAGATATTCTCATTTTATTAGGGTTTGAAACTGAACAATTTCATAGAAAAATATCAATGGGAGTATATCAAATTCTTGCCAATCTCAAAGGTAGATGAAAGAAGACAAAAAATGTAGAAACTTTTGCCAATTCTCAATGGAACATTGAAATGCATCATAATAAAAGGAAAACACAAGAGGAAAAGAGGAACAAATTAAGATTAAAAAAAAAACCAAATGTATCTTTTGAGAAAAAATAAGAGAGCTAAAAGAAAGACATGATTTTTGGGCTAAGAACATGCTCAACAAGGCCAACATTAAAATAGAATACTATAAAAAAAAAGGAGGGGAGAAAAGCACGTTGGGCTATTCTCTCCTAAACATCTATTTTAACCTTCCACATTGGGTAAAAAACCATAGATTTGAATCTCTATAAGAGAGGCAGAACCCCTAGAGGATCTTAATCTACTCTCCATCAAGATTTCCATCAAGATTTGAATCTCTATAAGAGAGGCAGAATCCCTAGAGGATCTTTATCTACTCTCCATCAAGATTTCCATCATGCTATGCATTTGAAGATTCACAAATTATGATGTGTGCAATCTCGTGTGGCAGCTTCTCCTATAGGCACCTATTTGGCTAGTATCTTCTTGTGGTCACAATAAACATCAAGTGTAACATCCATGTCTTGTCTATTTATGCTACCCTCTAACCCCTCCTCACTTGCTCTAGCCCTTGTTCCTATGAGTTAAGCCTTGGAGGTAATTCAAAGCTCCAAAAAATCTTGGAACAACCCAGGAAAATTCATGACCATGATTGTATCCTTGCTCTACCCTTAGCAATAGTAGACATGAATTTTTAGTGAGACCATTAATCATATGTACTTGTGAATATTATATCCCAAAGACTACACCTATGCTCCCAAACAAATATTTTAAAATTACTATATGAAAGTATCATTTTTTCTAATTATAACAAATATTTTAAAATAATTCTCTATAATTATTATTTTTCTTAGCTAAATTCATGAGCATACCTCCACACATTAATAAAAAAAAAGAATAAACTCAAAATAATGTAAAAAGACATCTAGAATTTGTCTTTTCACTTCATAAATTATGTTGACTATAAATTACTTGAAAAATAACTTATGAGATACTAAAATTAACCTTAAAATTATTTCTTTTAATATAAGGAATAAACAGAGGAGTTAAGGGGAGCAGTTCTTATGCACTACATGTTAAAAAATGCTTTTAAATATTTTTGTTAAATGATGGTTATTCTTGTATTTTATATACACTAAAATGTATTAACTTATGGTTTCATGCTTGGAACAACTTGACAAAATATTGATCATTGTGGTTCAAGACATTGGCATCCCCATCCCAATATGCCTTAGCATTCTACATGACGCCAAAAAACTCACTAGTGGGTGGGGATCCCATGATCGTGTAGTAGGAGATATGTGTTTTTGATTACATGAGTGCCTGAGAAAGCAAAGGGCCAAGTGACCTACTAGTGTAGTGAGCTTACCTTGATGCCCAATCGAATAACTCCCTTTCTCAGGCACTCCGATAGCTCCACAATTCGTGATGCAAGCTCAAGTATCCTCAAGCCGGCCTCTTCCTCCAAGCTCCATCCTCCATAGCCACTTGCGAGACGAGAGAAGAGAAGAGAAGATAAGAGAAGAAGAAGAGAGGAGATGGTGGAGGGATTCACCTCCAAGATCTCTCACCCTCACACACTCACTCCCTCACTCACTCACACTCCCTCCCTCTCGCAAGCACTCACAAACAAGCAATCAAAAGAAGAGAAGAGAAGGAGAGAAGAAGAAGAGTCTACTTTTCCACACACAAAGAATGAGCTCTTCCTTTACTTTTCAACTTTATATACAAAACCCTAAATCCATTTTGGGTGGTCATCCCCTTATCCCCTTTTTTACATGGCCGGCCATGGCCTAGGCCCCTTTTTTCCATTGTCCTCATATCTTTCTAGTTTCCTTCCTATCGCCCCTCTACCTTTACAATTTGCATGGGTGAGAGCCCGTCACTCTTTTACAAAATAAATCATGGTGCACCTTGCACTCTTTTACAAAAATATCGACTTGTGCTTTTTTCTTGTGCACCTCTCTCCTTGATTTAGGACTTCTTTGTGCTTTTTGTGTTTCCAAATTTTCCTTGGTGTGCCTTCATCTTCCATTTCACTTTTTCCTTGGCCTTGTGTTTTGCTTTAGATTTTTCAGAATTTCCACCTTGTTCTTACGAGAGTTAACATTACCCCCCTCCTAGACGAGTGCCAGTCCTATGGCACTGATGCGGAGTGGTTGGAAGGAGAAATGGGTGTAGCCAGATGGCTATTTTGAGTTTGTATACAAGCCCCTGTGGGGGTTGGACCGACCCTTGAAGTTGGGGTGGGTCCCTCTTTGGTGCTAGCCTTGAAGGGATTTGTCTTTTGAAATTGAATATCGTATTGGATAGATCCATGCATGGAAATAGATTGGTGGGTGGATCCATATTTGAAATTCATGATGGTGCTAGAAGGATCCCTGCGCAGAGGTAGATTGGAAGGTAGATCCATCTTTGAAATTGAAAATGGTGTGAGACAGATCCCTGCTTGGAGGATGGCGGGTGGATCTATCTTTGAAATTGAAAATGGTGTTAGCCGGATCCCTGCTTGGAGGATGGTCAGTGGACAGATCTCTCTTTGAAATTAAAAATTGTGTTAGAAGGATCCACCGTCTTCTGGCCCTTTGTGGTTGGCTGCCTTCTCCTGCGCTGTTCCAAAAGAGCTTCTTCATTCACTTTTTAACTAGGGCTGCCTTGGTCTACCGCCTCTACCTTGTTTCACCTGCATGGAAACATTGTCACATAAGATGGCCCCTCTCTTAGGCATGTGCGAGTTCTGAGACACTTGTACTTTTGAGCTGATGAAGATTTGATGAGAAGGGGTGGATGTGTGAGTCGATGATGATGGGGTCGCAAAGAGGAATTGGGCTTGGGAAGAAATGGATCATCCGAATAAGGTGGTGGAGGACAAGAGCGCATTGCATGGATGATGGGGCCTTCGAAGCTGGGGTTTGGAGCCTTTGTTTGTACCTAAAAAGAAAAGAAGATGCACTACTTGGGGGTATGCTTGGTTTTTTGTGTGGTGCATTGTGATAATCTTAGTGGTACTGGGAATTGGGTCTTGACAAGCTTGGGTGCTGCCCTAGACTTGAGGACCCAATTTGTGCATAAGGGAGGTGTGGTGGGGGTAGCTTAGGGTGATAGGTCTAACCATAGGTGAGTGTTACCTCCCTAGGTATGTCTTGCCCTTGATGTACTCTAAGCATGAAGTGGGGAATCAAAATGAGGCTAGGGAGTTAGGGACAGATCCAACCGACCAAGGCCACTAGACGCACCTAACTTGAGAACCCCTAGGTGTAGGGACTGTGGCCTTCTTGGGGTAGACTACCATTCATTGTGATTTCTTCACTTTTCTTCTTTGCTTTCTTTTTCTTTTTTACTTTTTTTCTTTCTCATTCTTTTTTTTTGGGAAATTACATAGGCAAGATGAGAGCTAAGCTTCATCGTCAAAGGGGGCCTAAGAGACTTATTTAGGAATTGACGACTCTGCAAGTACCCCTTGAGGTTTAGGCGGAATTTCAGAGTGGTGATAGAGAGAAATGGATGATTGCAACGCATAAAGTGACTATGATTCATATATTATAGAATGGATAAACAAAACAAGGGGAGAAAAGTGGTGCACATTATTAGCCGCGACCCATGGCGCAGGACCATGGCTATTTGGCGTGTTTTCTCCAACTGGGATGCAACCATGGCCTCTTTTTTGGCTTCTAGCTTTGCTACTACAAATTTTTTCTCCTCCTTGACTTTCTCTAAGCTCCTTTGACATATTCATTGTATTCTACTAGCAGTCTCTCTGTTGTGGTGACGGAGGTTGTGGAGGCTGCTACCTTTTACCTCTTTGGGTCTTGCCTCAACTCGGTGTTTGCTGCTATTGCTGCTAGTCTTTTGGTTCCTACTAGAGGGATTCCTTCTCTTGCCCCTTGGCTCATTTCTTCATTCATGAAGTACTGGACCCAAGCTATTAGGTTGCTGGCATGGTCGTAGAACTGGGTGTGGACATGGTGGTGGTGGTGGTGCGCACCAGGAGAGTGGGAATGGGGGTGATTGGGGCCTTGCCCTTGCCTTCTCGCACTGCAGGTGGCATAAACTCTGGCATGTGGGTGCTTGAGCTTAGCCCTTCATCTCTAAGTGGGCTCGCGGGCTCTAGCTAGTAGTCCTACTTGGAGTGCTACTCAATGGACTTGTGTGTTGCGAGGGCTATGTCTTCCTCCTCTTTTCTTCTCAACTCCTCCTGCTTCTCTTCCAGCTTTCTCCTTCTTTCCTCCTTGGCCTTTTTGGACTCCTTGTGAGCCTATTGCAAGTCCATTTTCTCTTTTTTCCTCCTCTCCTCTTCTTGCTTTTCCCATGCAATTTTCTTCTTCATCTTCTCAACCTTTCCTTGGCTAGTCTACTCTTCCTATTCCCTATTTTCACTCAATATCCTTTCGCTGGATTGTGCCTCTTGTTCTTGGTGAGGTGGTGACCTGCTTGGTGTTTCATCCACTCCTCCTCCTTCCTACCCATGCCCCAAGGCTTCTTTGATGATGGTGGTAAGGACCCCACCAAATCCAATGGTTGAGGTATTTGAAGATGAAGCTTTCCTTTTAGCCTTGGTGGCAAGGGATTCTCCTCTAGTGGGTTGTCCTCCTCTTGCCAAAGCCTTTGTTGAGGTCTCGATGGTCTTCCTCACAAAACCGTTGAGGTTCACCTCATCTAGCGATCGTGTTGCAATGCTCTCTAACAAGGGGACATTCATGTGGCTCATGATGGTATTGTACCTGTGACTAGAAAACAACACATGCTCCATCGTGTCTTGGAGTTGGATTTTGGGATCTGAAATATCCGCCAAGCTGATGTCGTCATTGCTGTGGCTTGTCCATTCCTAGCAAGGCATATACGTCTCTCTTTGGCTTCCTCTCTACTTTTTTTGGCAAGTCCAATACTTTTTCTACCAGCTCTGGGGCCAACTCAATGTGCACCCGATGAGTTTCCTCTCCCTCTTGCACAGTTATAGTGGTGTGGTTCTTGTGGAAAGTCTACAAGAACTCTGCACAATGGATGTACTCTACCCCTTGTCCTACTGCTTCCATGTATTTTTGTAGATTGCATTGCTAAATGATTTGCCTCACAGTCCATTCTTCGATGGCAATGTCTTCTAGGTTGAAGATATGCCGGAACTTAAGCTGGGTAAAGGCTCCTGTTTCCACCAAAAGACCGTATTTTACTTGTTCTTCTTCTGAAAAAGGTAATTTTCCAACCTTTTCTTGGCCTGCCATGATGGGTTCCTATCATGAAGCCATATTTACCATTAGTGTTATTCATAATAATCACAAGGAAAATGAAAAAACTACATATTTGCTAAGTTGAATTGCTTGAGTGTAGAAGTTGACTTTTCCTCCAATTAGACTATTGATTTCAACTTTATTGACATTTTCCATACTCACAAGTTGTTTCATCCTACGATTGAGGTTTCCAATTTGTGCTTTTCCTTTATTGTTTTCCTTATGTGTTTGGTTTGATTCCCTTAATCCCTCCCCCTTCTAAATTGAGAAGAATCCTTTCGAGGATTAAGGGTTAGAGGATGAAGAGACTTCAGCACATAATCTTAGTGCTTTACTTTCTCATGAGCCAAGCATAGAAATTCAGATTATATTCTAAAGTAGCATAGCTATCCATGTCGAAAAGGCGTATGTCTACATGCGTAATGTAAGTGAGGACATCAAGCAAGAAGCGAAGTCCACTCGGCTAGCAATATGTAGCTCTTCTTTGGCGAGGATGTGATCTAAATAAGGATGCCCCTTAATGTCCTAGGGGGTCCACTAGGGTTTACTGTATGGTACCACGTGGGTGTAAGGGAGGGGGGTTATTTAAGGAAAGGAAGATACATTTTATAAGGTAAGGTCCCATAAATAGGGGGTAGATAAGGGGCATTTTCATATATTTCTTGCACGAAGGTGTCTTACTACTAGTGAATCCCCTGTGCTTAATGTGTTCTTCCAAGGGTTGATTACTAATGGTAGTCAACACCCTATAGGAAGTTGGAGCTATATATGTTGGGTCATATTTCAATGCCTTGATTGCACATTGCTACTTAGCATTGGTCATTATTTGGCATCCTCTAGCTCCCATTGCAATCAAAGAGTGTACCATTTTGCGCAAGAAAGAGGAGCCATTGTGAGCTAGTTATTTCAACTTCTCAATTTTTTGGCTTGCGGCCATGATTGTGTTTTTATTATACAATGTGATGAGTCACTATTTAATTTTCTATTCTCTAGATATCTTAGTTGCAATTAATGCCTCAGTTTGCTTTGGAAGCCTTAATGAATACAAATTTCAACTCCTCCCAAGAGCAAAGGAGTGTACGCACTTTTGTTGCTAGAGGCTCTTCCAATAGACCTAAGTCTAGCCAATCATAGCTTTTAGCTAGTGTCATGAAAGTAGCATCCAAATGCCTAAGGTAAGCAATTAATTCATTGCCCATATTTTCAGCTAAGTCTATGGCCATGGTTGGAATCGATCACCGCTCATAAGAGGGTCTAAGGCTGGCAAGTGGTTGGGGTTTGACTGAGCTAGAGAGTTCAACAATAGTTAATTGTTGTGGCTTGTGTTGCTTTTGAGGTCTTGGCTTGGATTCCTATTCAATAAGCTAGGCTACGACAGTTGCTAAGGGTGCATTTGAGGCCTGAGGGTTACTAGAAGGACTAGATTTGGGTAGTTTGTTAGTAGCAGGTTGCGGTTTTGGAAGATAGATTGGTTTAGGCCTTGTTGACCTATGCATTGGAGGTTTTATGGACTTAGCGACCTAATTCTCTTATGGCCTGAGTATTGGACTTGATGGGATGGTTCATGTGTTCAAGTTTGAGGTGGCTTTGAGGAGTGCTTTTGACCATCTTGGCTTTAGGTACCCAGACATGAGTGCTATCCTCATAGTAACCTTGCGCTTGCAATAAGGTCTTTGGGATCCATCACGGCTTCACGGTTCATTGATATTAGTAGCTTTTGTTTTATATCTCTTAGGTTCTGAGTGTGGGTCCTTAGCTTTGCAAGGGCATGGGTGTATGCTCCTGGGTGGCAGACCTTGATATTTAGGTACCCATTTGAACTAGGGTTCATGGGCTTCAGCATTGGGTTTAGCGGGCAAGGGCATGGGTGTATGCTCCTGGGTGGCAGACCTTGATATTTAGGTACCCATTTGAACTAGGGTTCATGGGCTTCAGCATTGGGTTTAGCGGGTTGTTGGCATTGAAGCTTGGTAGGTTGTGACGTGTCCTGACCGGGGTCCTTAGACTTAAGGGTGGGTTTCTCTATCGGTGGTTTTGCAGACTTGGAAGGGGTCACACCACCCTTGATGAAAGCTATAACTATGCAGACGTTTCCCATGGCTAGGTGGATACATTGTGACTCGTAGTTGATATTGCAACGAGCTTTTCTCTTAAAAGTTTGTTCTGACAGTGACTCCGTGCCCGCATCTTTAGTGTTGGGAAACGCATAGAAGATGATCGGCATGCTTTCAGACTCGATAGAAACTATAGCCTTGCACTTTCCTAAGAGTGTGTATGATCGACTCCCATATGGGCTAAGTTTAGTGTTAGTGGACTGTAGCTGTGGTTTGCCAATTTGGGTCCAATGATCATGAGTTAAGACATTAAAGTTAGCTCCCTCATCATCATCAATGCATTGATAATGCATGTGTTCTTGGTAGTGACCGTTATGCTTAGGTAAGCTGGTTCTATAGCTTCCTCAATCTCATCATCCATCTCAGTGATAGTGGCTACTCGTACTTTGATAGGGGACGCTAGCATTGGAGGCTCATGCAGTGGGTGTGTGGGGAAAGTACTTCTTTATGCGACTGCCATTGAAGAAGCCTATGCCCTCACCTTCTAGGGTTTCTAGTTCTACATTGCCAATTTGGTTGATGGATTGAGCTCTAAATGGACCTAGTGCCCGAAACTTCATTTTTTGTTTATGTCCTTTGACTAAATACAATAGTACTAAGTCGGCCTATTCGAAGTCACGCTACTTGACATGCTTATCAAACCAGTGTTTGTGTCTTGCCTTCTCACATATTGGCGCATAGGTAGCTGGGTTTTCAATATGTGTTTGAGCTCAACTAGGCATTCTGTCCATGCCTCCTTCCCATCCCATCTCTCTTGAAGGGCTATCCTCAGTCTAGGAATGAAGAACTCTAAGGGTAGAATTGCCTCAGTACTATAGGTCACAACCTAAAGGGAGTTTGGTAGCCTATAGCCATTTTGTAAGCCATTTGGTAGACCTACAAAGTCGCCATCAACTTGTTATCCAAGTCACTGTGTGAAGCATAGATTACCTTGGTCAGGACATTCACCAAGATCTTATTTGTGGATTCAGCTTGGCCGTTTGCTTGAGGGTAATAAGGTGAAGATTTTCAATGGACGATTAGGAAGGTGGATAGAAGATGAGCTATCACTTCATTGAGAAAGTGTATGCCTTGGTGGCTAACAAGTTCAATGGAACTAGAGTGCTCCCATGACTCTTTACTCCGAAGAGATGATGGGATACAAAGGACTGCTTGTATAAAAACAGTGGCTGTATAGTAACATGAAAACATCTCAATGTCATTAGTCATGACTCCGGGCACTGCGGAGTCAGGCATGCAAGTGGAACTTGCCACTTCCCCCTTATACGCACAGTTCTACACTCAATTCCCCCACTTCTTGAGTTAGATTGTACGGAGCAAAGTTACCGGTTTCTTTAAATCCCAGGGCTGATCAGAACAGCTTGCTGGCAAAACAAGGGGATGATACGAACCGCGGTTAATTTGGGAAACAGCTACAGAGCGTCGTCGCAGCCCCGTAGGAAGATGGTTTCGTCGTGGGCCCTCCAGCGCGTTGAATGTGGAAATTTTAGATAAGGGCCTCGTCAATTCCGCGCTTAAAAACGATCAATGACGATGATATTGACTAGTATTTAAAAAATAATGTCGTGTGCCGCTTCCAGACACAGTTCGTATCCATCGGTGTCTTAACGAGCTTTGCTGCTTGTTTCCACATGACCACAGTAAACAATCCTATCCATTATTAGCCCTCTTGGCTCTTCGGCGGTATCTATATATACCTACACACGCCCTGCCTGTGCCAGAACACGACACCTGTCAGTTGTATGTTGTTCATGCACTAGCCTAGTTAATTTGCAGCTAGTCTATTGAACCAGCTAGAAGATCGAAGTCGCAGGCAAAGCTTGTGAAGCCCCCCATTAGTGTAGTTCAGTGCATAGTACGTAATATAATTGGTATTTAGTACATTGTCCGATTGCATATTCTGGTGGTCAATCGACTTATATGCCCGATGATTGGGCTGTGCATGCAGGGACGTCAGTGATCAACGCCGGCGGGTATTGAAAATGCCGGTGTATCAGACACCCGTGGAAGTGATCGGGGGCAGCGGTGGGTCGTCGTTTCGTTATGAGCAGAGCGGGTACGGGAAGATCTTGAGGAAGGTCGGCGTGTGGGCGGGCGGGACGACGCTGCGAGGCATCCGGATCTGGATGACGGGCTCCGACACCTCAGCCACGTTCGGCCAAACCCAGGGCTCCTACCAGGAGTACGAGTTCAAGGATGGCGAGCGCATCAGCCGTTTGTCTTTGTGGAGCAACAGTACGGGTAAGCATGTGCAATGCCTGATCGACGATGCTGGTATAAGTAGATATGATAGCATTAGGAATCATCGTCGTCGTCGCACTAGTCGTGCTGTAACACAGTTGTTGTCCCAGTCGTATTCGGTTATTGTGACCTCTAAGGTATCGCCAAAGTCTAGTCTATCTGGGTTTGACTATTTTGTTTTCCAGTTGCACATTGTGTAACTCTTCCAGGAACACGTTGTGGAGGCATTAGATTCTCCACCACGACAGGAGGCACGTTTTTCCATCACATGACATCTTGGAGCTTAAGGCAGGAGTACCCCATCGATGTGGCATCTGGGCTTTGTGTGGGTATCATGGGAAGAGATGGATCGGATATTGATTGCTTGGGGTTCTATTTTTTAAAGTCCATAATATAGCCCATGCTCGCATGATCGATGTAAGCTACCCTACTTTGGAGTTAGAAAACGCTGCAATTGTTCCCGTCACACTTGATTCATACAATGACTCCAACAATGCAGGTAGGTGCTTGACATAATTGAGGAAATTAACTTGTTCACGGTTTATGGTCGGGGGGTATGTACAGTGGCTTGAATAATGCGACTGCAAACTAGTTGACCAAGCACCGTTAAGGATGCTCATGGTGGTGACTCTATGTTGAATATCCTTGCATCTCTCGAGGCAGGTTATCAATGAGGGGGACTAGACTCTATGTTGAATGGGCCTTGCCCCTCTCTAGGCAGCTTATCCGTGAGGGGGCGTAGTGAGTACATAGGGACACATCTTAGTTATGATACTCCTATAAATAGACATTCTAAAATATGGGAGTAAAGGACCTCAGTTGCACCACCTATTCAAAATTGTATATAATAAATAGTTGAGTGTGCGCATGACACCCTTTAGTTACCTACCGTTCTGTAGGAAGTTGCGGTAAAAATAATGGGCTTGGAGGCTTAGGTTTGCAGTATAAATATGGGCTTAGAGGCTTAGATTTGCTGCATTTATCTCTAACGGTACATCATTGCTTATTTGCGCATCATGACAGGCTCCATTTCCAAAGGTTGGTCATTCTCTGGAAGCCGAGATGTGAAGATATCATCATCATGGACACTCACTTCGGGGATAGAGCTACATGCCAATGTGAGTGTCAAAGCAGGGATTCCCCTTGTTGCAGAAGAGCAAACACAGTTTGGATGGAAAGTGAATGTTGAAGGAAGCTACACAAGCAGCATTGAGGAGACTCGCACCCTCAGCTGGGACCAATTTGGCACCCTAGCACCAGGGCAATGGATCTCCCTCCAAGCTACCACCCGAAGAGGAAATATCACAATACCCTACCAAGGGACCATGCAGATTACCCTCCAATCTGGTGAAGTGTTTCAATATCCAATCTCCTCGATGTATTCTGGCATAGATTATAGCAGTGTTGAAATAACCAACACTGGAAGTAAACTATCACATCAGTTTAATGAGGTCAAGAGGCTAGTCACTACGTCCAAGGATGATAATGATATAACAAAACAAGCTACAAAGGAGGGACATGGCATAACTGAACAAGAACCTGATACACAAGTCCAAGAGTGCAAACTCATCTATACATAGCAGCTGATCAACAATATATATACAGTGCAGCTTCTCTCAAGATTTTCCAAGTGATCTTAGGTTCTATCTACCGCACAAATAATTGGGGCCTCTTTATTGGAGTGAAAGGGAATTTAAGTTCTAGTTTTTCTTCGATGTTTTGCAATGTAGATACATGCAATCGCATGTGCGTTGGATTAAATAAGTTCACATATGATTGTGGACCGATTTCCATTATGTAAAGGTTGCTTGTTAGCTTGACTCTTATTAAATAATACATTTGAAGCTCATTTAATTTGTAGCATGTGAAGAGTTCTTTTGTAGTGTATGGTGATATAGCTTAGTAACATAATTATGATTAGAGCATGTGAAGAGTTCTAATCATATAGCCACTATACATACCCACATAATTATGATTAGAGCATGTGAAGAGTTCAATGGTCTAATCTTGGGTCTAATCATAATTATGAACTCTTCACATGCTCTAATCTTGGGCCTATGTGGGAATGAATCTCCTTCAATTATGATTAGAGCATATCCACTGTACTACCTCCCGACCATAAACCATAGTGACTATATGATTAGAACTCTTCACATGTGATTGGAGCTCTTCAATTATGATTAGAGCATGTGAAGAGTTCTTTTGTAGTGTATGCTCTAATCATAATCGAAGGAGATTCATTCCCACATAGGCCCAAGATTTTTCATATATAGTTCATGCATATTTGTTTAACTTTCAAGTCGCACACAGAGAGAGAGAGAGAGAGAGAGAGAGAGAGAGAGAGAGAGAGAGAGAGAGAGAGAGAGAGAGAGAGAGAGAGAGAGAGAGAGAGAGAGAGAGAGAGAGAGAGAGAGAGCCTTTGTCTAAGGAGAGAGAAAATTGAAGAGCGGGAAAGGAGAAGAGAGACCAATCCGAAGGCGTTGTGTCATGTTTACCTTGGAGAGTAAATGGAGTATCCTCACTTTGTAGAGGGTAGGTACTTCATCGACCCTTACAAGTTCAAAACCAAACTGTGTTGTCAAATTTCATAGCTACAAAGCACATGCTCACACACACACACACACACACATTTGGCTCGCTACACAAAGGACTGGAGCACTATGTAAAGTACTTGCATTTACCATATACTCAGCCACATAAGACTACAATTCAAGACCTAATACAGTGCTAGCAAGCTATCAATAATGCCAATGAAATGGTAAATCATGACATACTAAATAGTAGACTTCGGTGGTACATTAAAACAAAATGAAAGGATGGGTGCACTCTAAAGGGCATCTATTTATGTGTTCATTTTGAAGTCAGGGGGTTCACTATATATATATTCTCTATATAACGTGCATTCATGGCCTATTTATAAATATCCCAATTTGGAATAAAACACAACCCTTTTCTATTTAATTTATAAGTAACCCCTTTATATGACCCCCTTTTTTATGTCAAAAATGTATAAAAATGGTATTTTAAAAACCCCTTATTTTGAACTCACATTATATATACATATATTCATGAGTGACCCTGACACCCCCTCCTCCCCCCTCGAGATTTTGAAAGACTTTGATGTGATTTTAAGCATGCTTATAGATGTGCATGATGACATGAATTTAGACAAATATCTCTTGTAGGATAATGTGTAAACAAATTTGTAAAGCTACAAATAAAGAAATACTTACACATCACTAGAATATATGCCATCAATGGATGTATGTGAGGTCATAAAGACTAGTTTAAAAAATAAGATCTTTCATTGAGAGGAGCCCTAACTTGCCAAAACATGTACTTGAATTTCAGTACCAATGTTCAAACTCACAAATAGGTCAATCCATATGTATCATACATGATTCATCATGAATATATTGATAATTAATGCATGTATATATATTCATAGGGTAAGTCATAATGAACAAGGCAATATATGTAAAATGTAGTCTAATTAGAATATTACAAACAAATACAATGAGTATTAGAGATTCAATCTCATCCTCAACAAGACAAATCCTTCAATTGTTCTAACTACTAGTCTTGTTGTCACACTTATCATAATCATTAGCAACAATGATTGGATGGCGAATCTTAGTGTAACGTGTCCACTTGTATCTTCATGACACGTCTTAACAGTCCATCGGAAAGGGTGTCTAGAAAGCTCCGCCCGGCACTCCCATGGAATATTACGAGGTTTGCAATCTAGGTCTTTCCGCGTCTGCCACGTAGCGGAAGTATTCCGATCGTTCCCACTTAGGATCGACCTGAATTAGGGTTTTCCTTATTGGTCATTTCCTAACGGCAACTAGCGTTGGACCCAAGCGAACTACTTTACGCAGAAATGCCACGTCCGAAGCGGATTCACACTGCACTTGGTTCAAGGAGAATGGGAAACGAGAGGGATGCAAAGCTCAGCCTCTCTGTCATAAGGCATAGACCCATTCCGTTCCCCTAAAACAACGTAAATCGGGTTCAATCATAACTCTAGGTCAACGCTTTTGTTGTTCGTGTTCTTTGACGATCTTCATGCTTTCCATCATGATTTGAGAAAAGTTCCCAGCCAACCGAGACCACCCATCCGTAGGACAGACCTATGGCCCATTCTCCGCACTTTCCTCAGGTTGTTTTAATTATTTAATTACCTAACACATTAGTTGGACATGTAACAATCAACTTATTTAATTAGCCCATTAGGCACTAGTTTCTTTCATGTAATCATATCACTTGACATAGAAAAACAATATTAGACAAGTTCCTTATTAACAGGTTATCATATTTATCTTTGAAATACAAAGAGTCCAGCTCGTAGGCTTATCCACAATCCGTTCGAAGGCTATCCAGTAATCCATAGGGATCACTAAACCAAGTTTTCGCCCGTAGACTAGTATATGGGCCTCAAGATCCAATCCCAAGTCACGTTAGCCTCTTGTGCAGGGCCCGGAAGGCGAGGGATTTACGGCCAGAGCCCCCCTGGCACCCAAGCGTCCTCCTGCTCCAAGTAATGCTCAACGGAGAGACGTCTCGTGGCGGGTTCGGTCCACTTTCCTAGCGCGGTCAACAAATCCCTTGGTTAGGGTCAGGCAGGCAGTCGGGGGTAACTGAAGCTGCCTCTCCCTTCAGGCCTTCAACCTGAAGTATAGGTAGCCATTTATCTTTTAATTCATTGATCAAACAAAGCTAAACAGTGCTCTAAAATCTATAACAAGCACAAACATTTCCATTGATCATTTTTGTTGGCAAACTGCTAAGGAATGAATCCTTCCTTTCGAATGCGTCCAGCACTCGATCCGGGATGACTTGCAAATCGACAAGATCCCCTATATCCTAAGTTAGGGCGTACCTATTAACCCGACTTGGTCAAACCTTAAGTTCATCCGTTATTTCAGTTTATCGGTTGGTCTTTAGTTTCCAATCAATCTTCTTTACTCACGAAAGATACTAAGTTAGGATGATTATTCATCCTCTTGCAAGATAACTTGCGTAAGGACTTGCCAACCTCATTGCGAGAATTTCGCAATTCCCTTGTGATCCAATCACAAGATCATATGACTCCACACTTGCTGCACAAGTGTCGCATCGAACATTAGGGGAGTTTTGAGGTCTCGAAAATGCCTTTTAGGATGTGGAGAGAGAGTGCTCTAGACCAATAAGAGCAAAGCCTCCATAACGGAACTTCTAATTAAAAAAAATTAAAAAATCATTTTACAAAAATATATAAATATGATAATATTACGAATTTGTATTTTTATTATGTATTTTTAGTCTCTTATATTCGTGATTATGACATATTTTGCATTAATGGCATAGAGTCTCGGCTACTTTTATTTAATGATGTTTCTAGATTAATGATAATGACTGATGTAATCGAAATTCAAATTGGTGAAAAGCATGGCGCTCAGTTTTTTCCCTCCTTTCTTTTATTCCTCTATTGTTTTTCCCTCCGTTATGATAGCCTAGTCCTCTCTCTCTCTCTCTGTGTGTGTGTGTGTGTGTGTGTGTGTGTGTGTGTGAGTGTGTGTGTGTGTGCATGTATCTCTCTCTTCTACCATGGATACAGAAATTCGACCTTCAACAAGGCGTCCAAGCTCCCAAATCACATCCATATCAGTGTTTAACTCATTCCAAACTGATGGAAGATGGATTCCTACTATCATTAGCAAAGGTAGTTGGATCACCATGCAACAAGCAAAACGTGGAAAAAGGCAAAGACATGAGAGCTCGTTTATCTCTGCTTGGAAGGGCAGAATTCGAGATTTTAAGCTTGGAGCAAATAAGAATAGTATCAAAGAGGTACTAGTGCAACATGTGTTCATGCATAGAGAGCTGTGTTTGAAACCTGGATCTTCAAAGCTTCCAATGCATAGACCAAATTGTAAGAATTTGATTCTTAAAGTTTTTCCTTTCTTAAATATGGTTTAGGTTTTTCCATTATAATATTTGTTTGTCTTGTAGATGTCTATCCCTCTAATCTTGAGGAATGGCAACCAGTGGAATCTATTATTGATGTTATTGATGTTATACATGGTTCAATTGGAGAAGAAATGTATAGAGGTAGAAAGAAGACAGAGCTTGCAGAGAATGGAATATTCTTTTATGACCATTCTTATGTTATTCCTATGCGGTGTTGCCAATGGGGATCAATAAAACTCCTTCCTTTGCCAGATTTTTCAAGCTTTGAGTGGCCTTTGCCAAGTCCAGCTACTAGTGAGGGCTATAGATGTAAGATATTTTCTGAGATCCAGAAAGCACTAAAATCTAATATCTCAAGTAGGCTAAGCAAAGTTACTTTATTTATGCCTATTAATATATTTATTGATTTCTTCTCTAATATGGAGATAAGAATAACAAAAACCATGCTTTCAGTGAAGAGACTAACATATGATCATATCATACAATTTGTTGATGAAGGATGGGATACAAGGACAGAAGGAAAAATTATATGTAAGATAGATCAAGACTCTATAGCTTGTAAATATATGATTGCTACTCAAAATTTTATCCTTAGCTTTTACTATAGTCGATGGCATTTTGTTGGTAGTAGTCTAGTTGCTTTAGACCAGAATCTTAATGACTTCAGCAAGGATCCTATTGTGGATCTTGATATTTGGTTCAACGAGGATATTATTGCAATCTTAAAGATCAGAAAATCATGTACGCTACATCAAGTGAGGATGGATTTACAAAATGAAGACATTGAACTACCATGCTCCTTTGTATTCCAACTTGACAAGAAACGAGTAAGTTTTCACATCATATTATATCTACTTAGATGTATATCAAGATCTCACTTTCTAACTAACAAACATTTGTAATTTATTTTTTACAGATATCGAAAAGGAGAGAAAATAAAATACACTGCAATGACATTCAAGAAAAGATATCTTTACTATCAATATAAAATACATGTACAAAATTTGTAGCAGATGTCTATCTGCCATCTCTATGAGATATACAAGGGCTGAAGGGCAAATTTCTATATATGAAGGCCTACAAGGCGATATGGCAAAGCTATTTCTTTTTTGGAGAACTATCCTTTCTAGGAGTCCTTTTGCCTTGCTTTGATGCCTTGGGTATAGAAGGTGTTGAAGCTATGGATTTGCCTTCCGTGGTTATAGGCACCGCATCTCCTTCATGGTGCAAATCCCCACCAATCTCTGTTGTTGGTTGTATACAATTGACCATCATATACTTCAAGAGCTTTGCTCTGATGTACCAAATATGCTCAGATGTATAGCAATCCTTCGAAAACTGTCACACATTTATAGAAAAAAGAGTTTTAGTTCATTATTGTTCTTACAATAGACTATATTTTTATCATCAATGGACTATTTGCAATTAATATCTATCTTAAAGTTTAGCATCTTTCATATTACCTTTACATGTTTATCATCATTAAGATAAACAAAGTTAACCATTCTTCTAGCATTTGCAATCACCCTCCAGCCACAAGAATGGCTATCATCCTGATGGGGACACTGCAACCACCAACACAAAGTAAAACTATAAAGAGGACGAATGGTAGTTCATAGAATAAACTCATGTTTCAATTATTTTAATGAATAACTTACCGCAACTTGTCTATATTGCATTGTTGCAAGCAAATCAGATGGCATAGGAGGTCTTTTCTCTAGCTCTTCAATTAATCTTTTGGCACCTCTGTATATAAAATATGTTGAAATTTAGAGTACTTACAAAAAAAAGAATTGAAATATCAAGGAGCCCTTGGATAATATAACTTACAATTTAGCATTTCCATGGCTTCCTTTCATAGAGTTGATTAAAAAGCATTGCTTATCCACAAGGTCTATTGCAATCAAGCTCCAATGAGAACTAAAAGCAATCATATCTCAACAAATTAGTAGGATAAAATCTCAAAAACTCTAATAGAATATTGAATCACTTACTTTTCATTATATTGAATCACTTACTTTTCATTATATGGAATTATAAGCAGCTCCAAAGTATGGAAGTCAATCAAATTGAGCCAGTGCTCAATAAAACTTGCATCAAGCTCATTCCTCATAAAGAATGAGACAGATGGATCAAAAACCTCAATTTTTTGTTGTATATCCAAAGGAAACTCATGCATTATACACCTAGAAAAGGCATAGAAATAGTGAGTATAAACAAGAAAAATCTTATTGCTAAAAAAATATCAAAAAGTATAAGTAATTATGGATGGACATACCTTAGGCCAGCAAGAATAAGAGTGTCATTTACTTCTCTTCTTTTATCCTTAAGAATCTGAACACATCCAGCATCAAAGGAGAGAACCTCAGTTCTTTTGCCTAAGTCACCAGGTAAGAAACAAAACACACTGAATCCTTTTGGATTAGTTGCTTCAAGAAGGGTGGCTAGCTCATTTTCAAAGGACTCTAGTTGCTCTATTTCCCTTTCTTCAACCCTTTGCTTCCTATACTCTCTCCATTTATCTGCTTGTTCCTCTTTAGCCTTCTCCTCTTTTTCATGTTGCCTTGTATCCTTCTCATGGGTGACCCTTGTATCCTTCTCATGGGTGACATCCTCAACCCTGACACCAGAATCATCTTTCTTTCTTCTAGCTGGGGGCACATTAAGGATATTAAATGTCTTCATATCAGTGAGGGGAATTGGCTCAAGGACCTTTGAAAATCTATACCTTAGCCTCCTAAGAATTACCATGTCCTTGTCCATGAGTGTGAGCCTATGAGCATGAGCAGCACAAATGTAGGCATCTTGGAAAAACTCAATTAGAAAATCCTCTGTGGCTTCTTGTATACAATTAAGAGCTGTTCTTGTCCATCTGAAACTATCCAAACTATATCTGTCACAAATTTCCCTGACAAGCCTCTGAAAAGATAACTTTGGAATTGCATTGTCAAGAGCATTTACTGCCTTCCTAATCTCCCTTAGACACCTGACATTTTGAGAAAACCTTCTCCTTGGCTTTGACTTTCTAGAGAGCCTCTGAGGCTTTGAAGACTGATGAATCTTTGATGCTAAATCTCTCGGATCAATCTTCCCTTTTCTTGCTGTTGACTTAGTCCTAGCCATCTGCCAAAAAAACATATGTTACTTCTTCTCCAGCATGTAAAGCAAAACGCGAGTCCCAGACAAGAGTTATCTATGCTGCATGGCGTTTTCCCGTATCAGCTGAATTTTTCTCAAGCTGTCTAGTGAAACGCGAGTGTCAAGCAAGGCGCCTCCTTGCAGCTGCTTCTTTTCGCGTTTCACTGGACTTGTTGTCCATTGTAGCCAGTGAAACGAAAATTTAAGCCAGGGAACCTGCTTGAAGTACCTTATTTTCGCGTTTCACCGGACAGCTCATGAATAGCATAAAAATTGACAATGTGAAACGCGAGTGTCAAGCAAGGCGCCTCCTTGCAGCTGCTTCTTTTCGCGTTTCACCAGACTTGTTGTCCATTGTGTCCAGTGAAACGCGAATTTAAGCCAGGAAACCTGCTTGAAGCACCTTATTTTCGCGTTTCACCGGACAGCTCATGAATAGCATAAAAATTGACAAAACCAAGAAAAAAGAGCTTTGATCCAAGGAAATCTTTTAAGATTACTTAAAATATCCATAGGGAGGAAAGAAACAGGCACCGAGAGCATGGAATGCTCAGATAAGTAATTATTAACAGCAGCATGGATTTCAGATAGCTCATGCAGATCACAGTAAGATTTCCTTAAATATCAACAATATTAAGGAATGCTTTCACTGTGGAAAAAATTCTTTTGTAGTGGTCATGAGCTAATAATAACATAAAGGATTAAGGAAAAATATTAAAACAATGCATTGAATGGAGCTTGTTATTGAAAAGCAAGATGCAGAAACCATACCTTCTTTTCAGCTTGTTCTTCACAATCTCAGCCTAACGATGACAATATGCTTGAAGGTTTGCTTTGTTGGAGAAATAGTGAAATGCTTGGAGATTGGAAGGAAATGCTGCAGACTGGAAGGAACACCAAAAACAAAGATGGAGTAGCGATGAAATGCGATGAAAGCTGAAGGCGGTGAATTTGCATGGACTCAACGTTCTTCGCAAAGTGTTAATAACACACGTGTGACGTACTCTCGCTTATCGAAATTTTTTATTTACTTGGAAAAGGGTTATTTAACACACGTGTAACGTATTTTTGGAAAAAGAGAATGCGCACGTCTTCTGAGGAGTTTATTACGCTGTGTTAAGTCAGACACGTGTACACGTATTTTTCCATTATTACACAAACTTTTTCGTTGGAACTATCACCACATGCTTAACGGTCGATATAAAAGCATTTCAAACCCATTTCTCCGACATTGTCTTCTTCTCTGCCAAAATTTCGTCTCGACTTCCCTTCAAGGTCCTTGCATCCTGTGTGGAGAGCAGTTCAACAATCTTTGATAGGTAAGAATTTTTTTTATTACAAGCATTTTAACAAAATAAATTTGATTAATATAGAAAGAATGTTTTATAACACTTAAACAATTAAAGATGTTATGTGCTTTCTATCTTTCAAAAGCAGCGAAGCTTTTCCAAAAATGATTATATCATCAATTTGTGTGTTTCCATAGAATTTATTTATTGTTCATGTTTCCTTTCTTCATTTGCAATTTTTAACAAGTAAAACGCGAGAAAATGTATGTGTTGATAATATTTTGCTTAGTATCGCGTTTCACCGGCCACATTTTAGAATAATTTTTGTCTTCAAGCTAGTGTCCGATGAAACGCGATTCCTTCACAGGCATTTTCCTTTCACACTTTAATTTTCGCGTTTCACTGGTCAACTAAAAAAATTCTCCTGTTTTGATTTTTTTGTCTTGGAAAATCAATGTTGGGGCCTCTTTCCATGATATCATCTTGTTTTATTGGATATTGGTTCTTTTCTGCTTTTTTTTCAGGGATAAATTTTTTTCTGGTCAAAATGACAAAGAGGAAGCTATCTCTGGAAGGAATGGATGAGGAGGAGATAATTGAGACATCTGATGATAGGCTCTTTGATCTTTTACACATCACTGGAAATTCTTCCAAGTTTTGCTATATCAGGGAAATTTTCAATGCTCCTTTTGATTTGAAGGAGTTACTGGAGGATCTTGATGATAAACTTAAGGAGTACAGATGTTTTTATGATAGACATGTGCAAGGTTTGGAAGTCAATGGATTTGTTCATTATAGTGATGTCATGGGAGCCACCAATACATCCAGGTCAACTTTGCTCGGCAGGTTCAACCTCATTGATGAGGAATTCAGAAAGAAAGAAACATGTTGCCCTTTCCACAGGTACCAACACCAATGCCTTCTAATCCACAAGGACGTTGGATTTATTGTGTATCTTCAGTACATGGAAAATTCTTCTCCAGATATAGACCAACAGAGAAAGCTAGAGGATATTGCAAGTATGGATAAGGAGGTCGAAGAGAAGGAGGAGATGTTCCAAGAAGATGTTGAGAATCAACTTGTCCAAGGTTTTGATGTAGGTTTATTCAAGAGTGACAATATCACAATGGTGGAAGAAAAGGAGATTGAGCCAAGTGCACAGGTTAATGAAGAAGGTCCTCTTGCCTGTGTTCCAACATTTCCCACTTATCTTATCAACAAGAAGAGATATGTGTTGCTAAATGATATTCAACATCTTTTTGATCTTAGAGAAGATTATTGCTTAGCAATCCTTGCAGGTTGGGGCAAAAATGACATGAATTTTATAGGTTATGAACAAGAACCACTAGCAAGTCTTGATGTTGAGGGAGAGAATTTCCAAGATAGCTCCATAGCCTTACATACATGTATTAATCAGATCATAGAATACGAAAAGGGGGGGCTACCTACAGAAGAAGAGTTCTTGCAGGTCCAGAAGAAACTTCATATTGATGATGTAGGGTATGAAGAGAGATTGAAGTCTCCATCAGATGAGAAGCCCAAGAGTTCAATAAATCTTTATGATGATAGTCTTCTTGAAGAAGATGAACACCCTAAGGTATGAAATATAATTCGAAGTTACCCATTGAGTTTATGTTAGACTTTATTATGCATTATAGATAAATATCTTATATCTTGTACTGTTGTGGTTTGTTCTATAGATTGAGATTGAAGATCTGGACAACTTTCTTGGAAGGGCCAAGGGCTCTAGGCCAATGAAGCTTGGAAAAAATCAAAGCCTTGGCCATTATATTGGAAACTTAAACAATCAAACAATTGTAATATATCATAGTAGATTGTCAAGCTCTCCAAGTCTACCAATGATGGCTTTGAGAGCTATCTCAAAGGTTATTGGATCTCAAGTTTTCAGCAGAGGTTTGGACAAGATCATTTTGGTGGAGAAGGAAGAAGCCATAAGAGTTTTTGGCTTTATGCCTGGATACAGTGGATCTAGAGCTGGATATTTTGGAGTTCTTGGCTCCTATTTGCTCTCTTATGTAGGAGATAGTAAGAATTTGAAGCTTCTTCCAGGCTATCGGAAACAAGAGTTTTTGAAATACAGAGGTCTTATTGAGTGGGATGAAACAAAAGATTCCTTTAGAGGCCCTGTCGAGCTACCTGAAACCAAGGACTCCACTGAAGGCCCTGTCGAGGTGCCTGAAACTAAGGACTCTTCTGCAACACAATCAGACTAGAAGATGCCAAAGATTAAGGGTTTCTTGAAACCCATCTTTTCCCAACTCTTTGTTTGGTTTGTAACCATTCTGTAAATCTTTGCTTTGCGCAAGAATTTAAATATCTATCTTTTCTTCTTTGGGTAACAATTTGTATAGTCCTTGCTAAAGATGATGTATTGCTTGATGTGGTTGTATCTTTAAGCTTGAATTTATGCCAAATTTGTCGATAGAACCATTGAAAGACCTCTAATAAACTGTTGGCTTTGTGTCTTCCACCTCCATGTCTTGTATGTCTGAAATATTTTGTTCTTGCTTGATAATGTGATTTTTCCATACCTTGGGTTGACCAGATAGATAGAGATCCATATTGTTTAATAAAGTATGGAGCATGGTTGTATAGAATATGCTGCATAGTCAACAAATAAGGAAAGTTATTAAAAAACATTATATGAGTTCGACAATGAAGAAACAAACATATACAAACTTCTTACCATATAGTGAGTAAAGTGTTGATCACCCCAAGCTTCTGTCATCGCCTTTTTGAAAAGGTTCAATTGGTTTTTAAAGTCTTTGAGATCATCGTCATTCCATTCAGTCTTATCACAATAAAAAAACACTTTGTCTAGTGTTTCCCAAACTTTAGCTTTTCTATTTCGAGCTTGTCCATTATCAGTGTGATCCTTAACTGCATTATGTAGGGATTTCCACTGATTAAATTTAATAGTTGAGCCACCATTTCTCGAGTTTATCTTGCCAAGTCTCCCATGAAAGCCTAGAAACCTTCTAGCCTTCACTCCACCAATAGATGGTTTTTTTGGGACACAATTACCATCCTTAGACTTCTGAAGATCTGGTTCAATAACAACATTGCCACCATGCAAACCAATTGCAGAGAGAACTTTTTCAACCTTTGTTATAGCATCTGTTCTAGTTGATAATGGCTTCAACTTCCATGCAAATCCTATATAGAGATGAACAAGCTTTTCGATTATCCTGCAAAGTGCATGAAGTGTACAAATATGGGCATTCGCTAAAGGAATGTCCAAGACTGGTTTAAACTGTGGATCCTTATTGTGCCTAGAGGGAGCTCTATTCCAATTGCTTGAGTTTAACTCTACAGCTGGTGACATGCAGTATAAGCAAGGAGATCTCGAGTTAGCTCCTTTTGATACATTATACATACATTTGAGTGTCTTTAGGTCACCAGCTATGTGCCACTCAATCCTGTAGTTCCCTAATCCTTCAACAAATAGCTCTTCTCCTGCTTGTTGCCTTTGAATAACATTAGGTATTGATGTTTGATGAAAAACCCAATATAGTATATCAAAATTCTCAGTATCTATCTCAAATGCTCCTAGCCACCAGATGTTATATTCAGATTGAACACTAAATGATGTTGAATGATTGCAATGACTTGACGAAAGTGCTCTATTCATCAAGGTGATAGAGATTCTCTCCAATTTTTTACATTTCAGAATCTCACTTTCATCAAGTTTAATCACAAATCTAGCCACTCCCTGTGCCTCAGCTACTGACAAGTCATAAAATTTGATCATTAAGCATTGTAGGGTGGGCAAGTCAAGGAAAATATTGTTAAACTCATTGAATGTAACCTCCTTTTTCTTGCCCTTGAAGCTAGCCTTGATATGAAAAGGCTCACCTAGAATCTCCATCACTTTGTTATTAACTCTCTGTCTGATAGTCCTAACCACAAATGGTTTCGGAAGTATGCAATTGTGTACCTGTCCTTGCTTCATATTTGATTGTAAAAGTTGGAAAAGTTGCATATAAGCATCTCGACTGATACCAATACTATCCAGTGTCTTCTGTACTAACTCAGAATCCAAAGAATGATCCTTCACAAATGACTCCAAGCATTGTTTCTTTGCCTTTTTAAATTTCTTCTTCTCCAAAATATCCTTTGAAACCACTGAAGGAAGAAGATGATAATAAAACTGAGCTGCTTTTAAAGAATCTCTTTCACTTGCATTTGGTTGTAGAAGAGATCTAAGCAAAATTAACATCACAAATCAATGCAAGTAGTTTAAATAAAGCCATATTTAAGATTTTTCAAGTGAAAAAAAATATACCTTGCTGCTTGGATCCTTTTACCACAGCCTCCTCCTCCTCGTTTGAGATTCTCAATATTTTTAAGAACTCTTTGTCGATTTCGAAGGCCTAATAAAGTTTGCTTTTGTTGATAAGCTTTGATACGCTTTTCCAATGAATGAATTTTTTGTTGACAATCCTCTAGCTTCTGCAACAACTCTATATTGTGTTTCATCAAAAGATGATTCTCTAGTCCAAGGATATCCTTTTCTGCAACAAGATTAAGTGTATAACCTAAAAATCCATTGTAGCCATCACCAATAAACCTCATTAATGACGAGCTATTATAGAAAGGAGGAGTGCTATTTCTGCTAGGATCTTTGGGATATAGCTTTCCATCTAACCAAAGATCAATATTCTTCTTTCCTTCAAACCTCAGTATATGTTTCATAGACTCTGTAACCGTGATAGATTTTGTTCTCTTTCTTATCGGTTCATACTCACTGTCCAACTCAATATGAAGATGATAGAGAGGTCTTTTATGAGAGCTACAGAGATCATTAGATGATTGATCCATAGCTGAGTTACAGAGATCATTGGGTGATTGATCTACAGCTAAGGATATGATTAGAAGCAAGAACGAAAACAAAGAAGAGACTAATAAGGAGAAGAAAAAAAGAAGAGAGAAACGATGGAGAAACGATGGAGGGAGGCAATCGAGTATCCACCAAAATTCAAATTGAATATTACTTTTCACTTTAATGAGGAGAGGTAAGATCTTCATTATGACAACCCTACCAACTTTATGGCGACCTAGATTTCTAGGTTTGATGTGACCACGAGAATATCACGACAATGATTTATTAACGAATTTTGATATTTTAACTTACCAAAATATAAACCTTTTAAAAATTCTATAAAATGATTTTATTTCGTAAATTGTTTTCTCTCTCTAGGATCTCTTACAGGGCATTTTCGAGACCTCAAAACTCCCCTAATGCTATGAGACTTATTCTACTCATTGAACGGAGTCATGAAACAATCTGTTCCTGATTACATTAGGCTCATGTCGTCAGTCCTAGAGTTCCAAGTTCCATCTCGTACGATTCTTAGGGACAGACCCTGGTTCACTTTACAATTACATTTCACTATCTCTACATTCAGTGAATGTGGGCAAGTATTTAAGGTATAGGCATTTCTTGGAATTTAACTCGTTCTAAACGAGTACTCTGCGGTTTAGGTGTTTTAGATTTATGCCAACTTGTTTGATTCTAGAAGATAATTACGTGATCATTTTCACATGACTCATTGTCTATGCGTAAATTGATTTTTCGACCCTAACTTATTGATTTAAGGTCACGCATAGGTTAGGTTAATTTCAACTAATCTTCCTATAACTTTGCGAACAAAATTCATGATAAACAAACAATCTTTTTCTTGATAATCTATGTAGTTGATAAACGATAATTCCCTAGAGTCATGCATTGTAAGAATCATTTCATGCCTTGCACTTTCCATGATGATTCATTGCGAAGAGGATATGGGTTAATAGTGCGAGATGCAGTTTATACTTCTAGGCTTAAATGAAGTATACTATTTTAATGGACATTAATCTGATTTTTAATTCATTTCAATGCCTAAAGCTATTTGCTAGAAATGCATTTATGCTTCCTTTATTTTGCATATTTTATTTTAAAGTATTAATGACTAAGTTCCTTCGTCGTGAGCATTTAGGAAAAAAATATATCTTATCTCTAACAATTAACCTTGCATGATCGAATTACAACAATACCAAAAAAACTAAGAATGAAAACCTGGTCTTGGGGTGAGATGTCCACATGGATGCTAGAAGACGACCCTCCCGCGGGCTGCGCTTTGGACTTTCTTAGGAGGCATCGCAATTGTAGTCTTTTCGTCGTGGAAGTAGCTTTACAACTCCTCTTTGGAATTCCACCGTCGCTCCCTTGCACCGTTCGTCGAAAGTAGTTTTTAGAAGGCTCCCTCCTTGAAGTAGGGATTTCGAAAGAAGGGGTGTTTCAAAATCTTTTGCGGATAAGACCCATTAAAGCCATGGGAAAGGCTTAACCTTTGTAAGGACTTGCACGAATGGGGAATAAAAAGGTGTGGAATCCCTTACAAGGGTTTTTTTGCGTGGGAAAGGGAGGTATTAAAAGACCCTCAACACTCTCTTTCCTTTTACGAGTGGGGAAAAAAAACAAAGCCCCAAGGGTATTTTGCATAGGGAAAGGAAAGGGCTAAGGATAAATTTTCTTGGGGGAAAAAGGGCCTTACAGAATCCTGAGGGAGGAACTCCAAAGGGGGGGAAAAAGTAACCTTAAAGGCTATTGGAAAAAAGGGGGCCTAAAAAGAAATTTATAAAACACGAGGGGGGGGGGGGGGAGGGGAGGGTGTAATAAGACCTCTAAGGCCAACTCTTATTGGGGGGAAAAGGGAGCTTATAGAGCTTTAAGTAAGTAGACAGGTAATCCTTTTCTGACTCTCTTTATGATCCGAGATACTTTGGCCAATTGAATTCTTGGCACTCCAGCCTCACCTTGGGTTGTAACTAATTCCCTTTCAGAATTTCGAAAGGAAACTTGACCCTTTCCACAATGAATGTGGGCGTCACTAGGCTTAAGCCAATCCATTCGGAGTAGACACTCGTGAATACCTAAATTCAGGACTCTGAATTTGACCGAAGTCTTCTTTTCTCCCAAAAAAAATTCCACCTTAGCAGTTTGCCTGGTACAAGTAACCTCACGACCATTTCCCAATTCCACAAGCAAGGTAGGTGCTTCTACTGTGGCTATTCCTAATATTTTTGCACATGCTGGTGAGATAAAGGAATGTGTACTTCCACAATCAATCAAGGTCTTGAAACTTTTACCTTGATAGTCAGACGATGTCTAAATCACCGAGAACTGGTGATTCGGCCCTTTCTTGTGTAGAGCGGCATGGAATGTCGCCCTTTCAAATTCTGCTTCCATGGTCGGATCTTCTTCATCTTCTTCTTCACACAATTGCCTATTGGCAACGCAGGCGGTTCTTCCTCTGCCTTGGGTAGTGGCTCCTTGACCACGGCCTGTTCCTTGGAAAGGAGCTTGGTGATGTCCTCCTCCAAGTTTGGGACATTGCCTCTTGAAATGACCAGGCTCGTTGCAATGGAAACAATGGAGATTTCGGCCGTTACTTTGAGTAGGAACAAAGTTGTTGAAATTATTAGTCCTTACTTTCTTTCTTTATCCTTGAATATGACCTTGAACTATCTTCATTTGAGGTCTGAATGCTCCTCTGTTCGGGTCACTATAAGACCAAGCTTTGTTACCCCTTGGTCTAGCCTGCACCTCCTAAATTATAGGCGAAGCTCGAATGAGTGTGTCCTGAAGATTTGATGGACGCATAGATTCGAGATGGGTGTTTACTGGTGGATTTAAACCCACACAAAATTTGGACACCTGCTGTGTCATGTCCATTTGCGGCGTATACTTTTAAAGTGAGACGAATTTAGAGTAGTATGCATCAAGAGTGAGTCCCAGTTGTTTTAGCTCGTAGAACTCATTCATTTTCTGCGTGCGATATGTAGGTGGTAAGTATCTTCCTTGCACGGATTTCTTTAGCTTCTCCTAGGTAACTGATCCATCTGCAACCCCTTGATCCTTGCACCATTGCTTCCACCAAGGCCTGGCTTCGCCGGTGAGCTTTAGCTTGGCGAGCATAGCCTGATTGTCGGGCGCAGTATCGGCTGCTTCGAAGTAATCCTCCATGGATTCAATCCAAATTTCATCATCAGCTTGGACGGACCTGCCTCTCCCATCAAACTCGGGCGGCTTGATCTGCTTGAGAAGAAACTTCTTCTCCTGGACTAGAGTGGTACTTGATGTAGGAGGCGAACTAGGAACCTGTACTTGGGGTTGTGCCTGGATAAAGGTTTCTTAACGTTATTATACGATACTTGTTATTGATTACATTTTCAATTCTACTATCATGTAAGCAATGTAGCAACTTAACTTTTTATCAATTCTAATGCACAATTAGACATTGATAAAAAGAAGTCTTATTTGTATTTATATGATCATAGTCCTTTCGTAATACAACATTTCTTGCGATGATAAGCCAACTGTTACATTTAGTTTAGGGAGAACAACATTGTATTACATTTATCTACAGGAACTGTATAAGAGTATGGTTTCGGGTCATGGATCTTCAGGAATCGGTAAGTCATTGGAAGTTCACGATATCCTTTCCTTTGGAATCCATTCTTTTCATGGCGTCCTAACACTTTAATCCTGTCAGCGGGGATTACACGTGTAAAAACTCCAAAAAGATAAATAGACCATTCGCATAGAAAACCCTCTTAAGGGTAGGATAATTATAAAGAAATATGGTAAAAATTTTTTATTCCCCTCCCCAGCCGATTGTCGTGCTGGAGGGGGAGGGGAATAGAAAGCATGACAAAGCTCCTTGGTGGAGCTTGACGCTTCCAGTTGCCATGGTGCGTCTACACGTCACGGGAGGGAGGATCCCCCTCCCCTCCCCTATTGAAACAGACCAAGCAGCTATGATGAAGGGAGAGGGTACTCTACAGGCATCGTGAGGTGAGAGGGGGGCATTCTAAAATACGACGAGCTGTGTGAAGGGAAGGCCTTGAGTGAGGGGAGCATGTCTGGGAGCTGCTGCAGAGTGTGGTCCAGTCGCCGCCATGGAGACGCCCCACCGCTGAGGACCTACGCCACTGCCGCCTGACTCTGCCATCAATTTCCTGTCTTCCCAGCACGCTACCTACACTCACAGGCCCCGCCACCTGTCTGTCACGCCGCCCGTCACCGTTAAGTTTTTTCCCCACGTGGAAAAACTTTGGAAGCTTCCTGGGGAGAAGCTTCCAAAGGGCTTAATAAGCCCCCTTTCACCCCCCCTTTCTTGTGCCTTCAAACCTTTTATTACAACCCCCCTGGTATTTTTAGCCCTTCTTTTTGGGTCTATTACCCCCGTGTCCTAAAAACCCCCAAGGCCCCCTTCTCATGTTTTTTGGAACCTCACCCCATCCCCCCCCCCCCCCCCCCCGTGTCTTATCACCCCCCTTATCCTTTAAGCCTTTAGGCTTTAAAGGTCTTATCACCCCTCTTATCCCTTAAGCCTAAAACACCTCCATGTCTAAAACATTATATGGCCCTCTCCGATGGGTGTTGGAACCCCATGTTTTACCCTTAAGTCCTTTCTTTTGGGATTATTATCTTCCCTATGTTTTTAAAGTTCACTCAACCCCTTTCCTTAAGCCCCCTTTTTTTCGTAATTTATAACTCCTTAAGCCCCCTTTTTCCTTGGAACCACACCCCCAGTGAATTAACCCTTAAACCCTTTCCTTGGGCATCCTGAAACCACACCCCCCATGTTAATCCCTTAAACCCCTATCCCTTTTCCTTGGAACCACCCCTCTTTCGTCCGTGTTTAAACCTTCCCTAGCCCCTCCCCTTGTGGCATGTTGAAACCCCTTTCCTCCAAGTTTGTCCTAAAGGTCCTTCGACCTATTTATAACCTTTACGATTACTACATTCTCTTGGAGTTCTCTCCCGCACCTTGTGTCTTTTCCATCCCTTTTTGTTCCTCGTTTGAACGAGTCATTAAAAGGCCATTAAGCCTTCCCCATGGCTTCAATGGGTCTTAATCAAAAAAAATTCTGAAACACCCTTTCGAATCCCCGACTTCAAGGAGGAAGCCTTCCAAAAACTACTTCCGACAGGCGGTGCAAGGGAGCAACGGTGGAATTCCAAAGAAGGATTGTAAAGCTGCTTCCACGTCCAAACGTCTACAAGTGCGATGCCTCCTAAGAAAGTCCAAGGCGCAACCGCGGGAGGGTCATCTCCTGGTATCCATGTGGTTATCTCACCCCAAACCCAGGTTTTCCTTCTTAATTTTAATTTTATATCGTTGTAATTCAATCATGCAAGGTTAATTGTTAGAAATAGGATATATTTTGTCCTAGTTGTTCACGATGAAGGAACTTAATCACTAATACATTTAATGGAACATGCAAAATAAATAAAGCATAAACTTTCTAGCAAATAGCTTTATGCATTGAAATGAATTATGAGCTAGATTATTACCCATTAAAATAGTATACTTCGGTTAAGCCTAAAGGTACAAAACTGCATCTTGCACTATTAAACCCTACTCTTTTTGCAATGAATCATCATGGAAAGTGCAAATCATGAAATGACTCTTACGATGCATAAACTCTATGAAATTATCGTTGTTAACTGCATAAATTAGCAAGAAAATGGTTGCTTATTTAGCATGAATTTTGTCGCCAAAGAAAAGGGAAGATTAGTTGAAATTAAGCTAACCTATGTCTGACCTCAAATCGATAAGTTAGGGTTATCATAGACAACGAATCATGTGGAAGTAATCTCGAAATTATCTTCTAGATTTAACAAAATTGATATAAACTTAAAAATACCTATGCTGTGAAATGGCCATTGGGAATGAGTTAAATTCCAAGAAGCGCCTATACCTTAAATACGTGCCCACATTCCCTGAATGTAGGGTCAGTGAATCGTAATCGTAAAAGGAACTAGGGTTTGTCCTTGAGATTCTTACAAAAATGAAGCTAGGAAACCCTAGGTCTAAAGACGTCAGCTTAAAGAACCTGAAACGGATTGTTTCATGACTCCATTATCGCATAGTACGATGCGGCACTTGTGCGGCAGGTACAGAGTCATATGGTCTTGTGATTGGATCACAAGAAGAAAGGCCAAATTCTCGCAACGAGGATGGCGGATCCTTACGCAAGTTATCTTGCAAGAGGATGTATACTTTGATATCCTTCTTGAGTAAGGAAGATTAATTGAAGATTAAAGACCAGAAACTGAAGTACCCAATGAACTTTAAGGTTTGACCAAGTTGGGTTAATAGGGTACGCCCTAACCCAGGATATAGGGGATCTTGCCAATTTGCAAGTCATCCCGGATCGAATGCTGGATGTATTCGAAAGGAAGGATTCATTCCTTAGCAGTTTGCCAATAAAAAGGATCAATGGAAATGTTTGTGCTTGCTACAAATTTTAGAGCACTGTTTGACTTTGTTTGACCATTGAATTAAAAGATAAATGAATATCTATACTTGAAGTTGAAGGCCTGAAGGGAGAGGCAGCTTCAGTTACCCCCGACTGCCTGCCTAACCCTAACCAAGTGGGTTGTTGACCGCGCCGGGAACGTGGACTGAACCCGCCGCGAGAGATATTTCCATTGATCGCTACTTGGAGTAGGAGGAGGCTTGGGTGCGAGGGGGGCTCTGGCCGTAAATCCCTCGCCTTTCGGGCCCTGCACAAGAGGCTAACATGACTCGGGATTGGATCTCAAGGCCCGCATACTAGTCTATGGGCGGAACCTTGGATTACTGATCCCTGTGGATTACTGGATAGCCTTCGGGCGGATTGTGGATAAGCCTACGGGGTGGACTCTTTGTACTTCAAAGATAAATATGATGACCTGTTAGTAAGGAACTTGTCTGATATTGTTTTTCTATGTCAAGTGATAAGATTACGTGAAGGAACCAGTGCCTAACGGGTTAATTAAAGAAGCTGGTTGTTATATGTCCAACTAATGTGTTAGATAATTAAATAACTAAAACAACCTGAGGAAAGTGCGGAGGATGGGCCATAGGTCCGTCCTACGGATGGGTGGTCCCGGTTGGCCGGGAAGTTTTCTCAAATCACGAGGAACAGCGGGATGATCGTCAAAACAACAAAAGCGTTGACCTGGAGTTATCATTTAACCCGATTTACGCTGTTTTAGGGGAATGGAATGGGACTACGCCTTATGGCAGAGAGTTTGAGCTTTGCATCCCTCTCGTTTCCCATTCTCCTTGAACCAAGTGCAGCGTGAATCCGCTTCAGACCTGGCATTTTTGCGTAAAGTAGTTCTCTTGGGTCCGAAGCTAGTTGCTATTAGGAAATGACCAATCAAGAAAACCCTAATCCAGGTCGATCCTAAGTGGGATCAGCCGGAATACTTTCGCTACGTGGCGGACGCGGAGATCCCTAGATCGCAAACCCCGTAACATTCCATGGGAGTGCCGGGTGGAGCTTTCTAGACATCCTTTCTGATGGACTGCTAAGACGTGTCCTGGATGATACTAGTGGACACGTTATAGTTGGTATGAGAGCCGCCAACCACAGATAAGAATCAAGGAAGAAGATATTCCCAAGATGGCCTTCAATACAAGATATGGGCACATTGTGTTCCTAGTTATGTCATTCAGGTTTATGAATGCACCTGCCACCTTCAACAGGTTAATGCAAGATATCTTTAGGCCATATCTTGATGATTTCGTGCTTTTCTTCTTCGACGACACTTTAGTCTATTCTAAATAGGAGGAAGATCATGAACCCCAACTTCGGATTTTCCTTGAGACAATGAGGTTGCATAAGCTGTATGCTAAGATGAAGAAGTGTGCATTCTTCAAACGTCAGATTGAATACCTGGGATTCATAGTATCAGCAGAAGGAATCTCAATGGACCCAGCCAAGGTCAGAGATGTGCTTGAGTGGCCAATACCAGCATCCGTCAAAGAGATACATAGCTTTCTTGGATTGACAAGATGGTATAGGGTCTTCATCAAAACCTATGCTTTGATTGCAGCACCTCTGATGGACTTACTTAAGAAGCAAACTTCCATTGCATGGTCAACTCCCGAACAAAACAGCTTCGATAGATTGAAGCAAAGTTTGGTATCGGCACCTATTCTAAAACTTCCAAACCTCAATAAAGAGTTCGAGGTAGTAACTGATGCTAGCATACTCGCCTTGGGGTGTGTACTTATGCAGGATCATCCATGCTCTAAAGCTTTGGAGACACTACCTGTTGGGTAACAAGTTTACTCTAGTAACTGACCATAAGAGTCTCAAGTGGATCTTTACCCAGAACGAGCTCAACATGAGGCAACGTCGGTGGATTGAAGTGTTGGAGGAGTATGAATTTGAAATCAAGTACCGACCACGAAAAGAGAATGCAGTTGTCTATGCACTCAGTCGCAAGGCATTCCTTAATTCTCTAATCTTGCAGAATCCATCAACAGCTAGATCTCTAGCTACAAAAGTATCTATGCCAAATAACCCTATACTTGAGTTAGCTAGAGAGGAAGCATGCCACAATTCGGCCTACCAAACTATGCTAGGGGAGATCTCTATCAAAGATCAGAATCAAAAGTTGCAAGCTAAGTATCATGAATTTTCTATCAATAGCGGACTTGTCTATTATAGGACACGGCTGTGTATACCAGCAAGCCAGTCACTTAAGCAGAAGATATTGTGGAAAGCTCATGATTCTCCTTTTGCAGGACATCCTGGCTATGCTAAAACTCTTAATGCAGCTAGGAAGAGCTACCATTGGGGGAGGCTCAAAGGTGACGTTCTCAAATATGTCACCGAGTGTTTGTCTTGCCAACGTATCAAAGCCAAACATGTCATGATGCCAGGGAAACTGCAACCGCTTGACATCCCCCAAATGAAATGGAAATTCATCAGTATGGATTTTGTTGTAGGCCTACCCCAAGTCCAGGGAGGATACAACTCCATCATGGTTGTGGTTGACATGCTTACTAAGGTTGCACACCTTATTCCAGTAAAGAAAAACTATAAAGCCTCAGACATTGCGAGATTGTTTATCAAGGAGATATTCAAGCTACATGGTTTACCCAGGAGAATCATTATTGATCATGATTCTCTCTTCACATCACACTTCTGGAGAGCTATCTTTGAAGCTATTGGGACTCAACTCTGTTTTAGCACCGCCTACCATCCCCAAACGGATGGCCAAACAGAGCGAGTAAATCAAGTCATCGAGGATATGCTTAGGGCATACTGCTGTCGTGAACCGAAGAGGTGGATTCAATTCTTGCCTATGGTTGAATTTGCCTACAATGCTTATTACCAACAAAGCATTCAGATGACCCCTTTTTAAGCATTATATGGTCATGACTGTCGAAGTCCCCTAAACTTCTCAGATCGAACCTTAAGGGTTGAAGCTTCAAGGCAGATGTTGGAAGAGATGGATGACCAAGTAAAGTCAATAAGACAGGACATCCAAGCGGCCAAGGATAGACAGAAGGCATACACGGATTTGAAGCGTTAAGAAAGAGTATTCAAAGAAGGAGACATAGTCTTCATTCGCGTACGCCCTAAAAAGAGTTCCTTATCCTTAGGAGATTGCAAGAAGCTAAGTCCAAGATATTGTGGACCGTACAAGATCCTCAAATGCCTAGGACCTAATGCTTATAAATTGCAACTCCCTGAGAACCTAAAAGTTCATAATGTATTCCATATCAGCCTATTGAAAAAGTATGTACCTAATCCTAACCATGTACTTGATGACCAACAAGTTGTAATGCCTAGTCAAGGAGTCCTTGAACTAAGGCCTGATAGGATCTTAGATGTTAGGGAGAGACAATTAAGATCCAGAACCCCGAGAGAATGCCTCGTCCAGTGGAAAGATTATCCCGAAGAGGATGCCACTTGGGTAGATGAAGGCACTCTCAACCATCAATATCCCCAGTTTATCTCGAGATGAGGACATCTCGATTCCCCTAAGGGGGAGAGAATGTAACAACTCCAAAAAGATAAATAGACCATTTGCATAGGAAACCCTCTTAAGAGTAGGATAATTATAAAGAAATATGGCGAAAAAAATTTATTCCCCTCCCCAGCCTATTGTCGTGCTGGAGGGGGAGGGGAATAGAAAGCATGACAAAGCTCCTTGGTGGAGCTCGACGCTTCCAGCTGCCATGGCGCGTCGACACGTCAGGGGAGGGAGGATCCCCCTCCCCTCCCCTATTTAAACAGACAAGGCAGCTATGATGAAGGGAGAGGGTACTCTACACGCATCGTGAGGTGAGAGGGGGGCATTCTGAAATACGACGAGCTGTGTGAAGGGAAGGCCTTGAGTGAGGGGAGGATGTCCGAGAGCTGCTGCAAAGTGTGGTCCAGCCGCTGCCATAGAGACGCCCCACCGCTGAGGACCTATGCCGCTGTCGCTTGACTCTGCCATCCGCTGCCTGTCTTCCCAGCACGCTACCTACACTCGCAGGCCCTGCCACCTGTCTGTCATGCCGCCCGTCGCCGTTAATTTTTTCCCCCACGTGGGAAAACTTTGGAAGCTTTCTGGGGAGAAGCTTCCAAAGGGCTTAATAAGCCCCCTTTCGCCCCCCCTTTCTTGTGCCTTCAAACCTTTTATTACACCCCCCCTGGTATTTTTAGCCCTTCTTTTTGGGTCTATTACCCCCGTGTCCTAAAAACCCCCAAGGCCCCCTTCTCATGTTTTTTGGAACCTCACCCCCACTCACATCGCGCCCCCCCCCCCCCCCCCCCCCCCCCCCCTTGTCTTATCACCCCCCTTATCCTTTAAGCTTTAGGCTTTAAAGGTCTTATCACCCCTCTTATCCCTTAAGCCTAAAACAGCTCCGTGTCTAAAACATTATATGGCCCTCTCCCATGGGTGTTGGAACCCCATGTTTTACCCTTAAGTCCTTTCTTTTGGGATTATTATCTTCCCTATGTTTTTAAAGTTCACTCAGCCCCTTTCCTTAAGCCCCCTTTTTTTCGTAATTTATAACTCCTTAAGCCCCCTTTTTCCTTGGAACCACACCCCTGGTGAATTAACCCTTAAACCCTTTCCTTGGGCATCCTGAAACCACACCCCCCATGTTAATCCCTTAAACCCCTATCCATTTTCCTTGGAACCACCCCTCTTTCCTCCGTGTTTAAACCTTCCCTAGCCCCTCCCCTTGTGGCATATTGAAACCCCTTTCCTCCAGGTTTGTCCTAAAGGTCCTTCGACCTAGTTATGACCTTTACGGTTACTATATTCTCTTGGAGTTCTCTCCCGCACCTTGTGTCTTTTCCATCCCTTTTCATTCCTCGTTTGAACGAGTCATTAAAAGGCCATTAAGCCTTCCCCATGGCTTCAATGGGTCTTAATCAAAAAAAATTCTGAAACACCCTTTCGAATCCCGGACTTCAAGGAGGGAGCCTTCCAAAAACTACTTCCGACAGGCGGTGCAAGGGAGCAACGATGGAATTCCAAAGAAGGATTGTAAAGCTGCTTCCATGTCCAAACATCTACAAGTGCGATGCCTCCTAAGAAAGTCCAAGGCGCAACCGCGGGAGGGTCATCTCCCGGTATCCATGTGGTTATCTCACCCCAAACCCAGGTTTTCCTTCTTAATTTTTATTTTATATCGTTGTAATTCAATCATGCAAGGTTAATTGTTACAAATAGGATATATTTTGTCCTAGTTATTCACGATGAAGGAACTTAATCACTAATACATTTAATGGAACATGCAAAATAAATAAAGCATAAACGTATTTCTAGTAAATAGCTTTATGCATTGAAATGAATTATGAGCTAGATTATTACCCATTAAAATAGTATACTTCGGTTAAGCCTAAAGGTACAAAACTGCATCTCGCACTATTAAACCCTACTCTTTTTGCAATGAATCATCATGGAAAGTGCAAATCATGAAATGACTCTTACAATGCATAAACTCTATGAAATTATCGTTGTTAACTGCATAAATTAGCAAGAAAAAGGTTTCTTATTTAGCATGAATTTTGTCGCCAAAGAAAAGGGAAGATTAGTTGAAATTAACCTAACCTATGCCTGACCTCAAATCGATAAGTTATGGTTATGCATAGACAACGAATCATGTGGAAGTAATCTCGAAATTATCTTCTAGAGTTAACCAAATTGATATAAACTTAAAAATACCTATGCTGTGAAATGGCCATTGGGAATGAGTTAAATTCCAAGAAGCACCTATACCTTAAATACGTGCTCACATTCCCTGAATGTAGGGTTAGTGAATCGTAATCGTAAAAGGAACTAGGGTTTGTCCTTGAGATTCTTACAAAAATGAAGCTAGGAAACCCTAGGTCTAAAGACGTTAGCTTAAAGAACCTGAAACGGATGGTTTCGTGACTCCATTATTGCATAGTACGATGCGGCACTTGCGCGGCAAGTACGGAGTCATATGGTCTTGTGATTGGATCACAAGAAGAAAGGCCAAATTCTCGCAACGAGGATGGCGGATCCTTACGCAAGTTATCTTGCAAGAGGATGTATACTTTGATATCCTTCTTGAGTAAGGAAGATTAATTGAAGATTAAAGACCAGAAACTGAAGTACCCAATGAACTTTAAGGTTTGACCAAGTTGGGTTAATAGGGTACGCCCTAACCCAAGATATAGGCGATCTTGCCAAGTTGCCAATAAAAAGGATCAATGGAAATGTTTGTGCTTGCTACAAATTTTAGGGCACTGTTTGACTTTGTTTGACCAATGAATTAAAAGATAAATGAATTTCTATACTTCAGGTTGAAGGCGTGAAGAGAGAGACAGCTTCAGTTACCCCCGACTGCTTGCCTGACCCTAACTAAGGGGGTTATTGGCCGCGTCGGGAACGTGGACCGAACCCGCCACGAGAGGTCTCTCCGTTGAGCGCTACTTGGAGCAGGAGGACGCTTGGGTGCCAAGGGGGCTCTGGGCGGAAATCCCTCGCCTATCGGGCCCTGCACAAGAGGCTAACGTGACTCGGGATTGGATCTCGAGGCCTGCATACTAGTCTATGGACGGAAACTTGGATTAGTGATCCCTGTGGATTACTGGATAGTCTTCGGGCGGATTGTGGATAAGCCTACGGGCTGGACTCTTTGTATTTCAAAGATAAATATGATGACCTGTTAGTAAGGAACTTGTCTGATATTGTTTTTCTATGCAAGTGATAAGATTACGTGAAGGAACCAGTGCCTAACGGGTTAATTAAAGAAGCTGGTTGTTATATGTCCAACGAATGTGTTAGATAATTAAATAACTAAAACAACCCGAGGAAAGTGCGGAGGATGGGCCATAGGTCTGTCCTATGGATGGGTGGTCCCGGTTGACCGGAAAATTTTCTCAAATCACGAGGAACAGCGGGATGATCGTCAAAACAACAAAAGCGTTGACCTGGAGTTATCATTTAACCCGTTTCACACTATTTTAGGGGAACGGAAATGGGACTATGCCTTATGGCAGAGAGGTTGAGCTTTGCATTCCTCTAGTTTTCCATTCTCCTTGAACCAAGTGCAGCATGAATCTGCTTCGGACCTGGTGTTTCTGCGTAAAGTAGTTCACTTGGGTCTGACGCTAGTTGCTGTTAGAAAATGACCAATCAGGAAAACCCTAATCCAAGTCGATCCTAAGTGGGAACGGCCGGAATACTTCTGCTACATGGCAGACACGGAGAGCCCTAGATCACAAACCTCGTAACATTCCATGGGAGTACTGGGCGGAGCTTTCTAGACATCCTTTCGGATGGACTGCTAAGACGTGTCTTGGATGATACTAGTAGACACGTTACAACACTGGTAACTTTCTCATGTACATATGAGTTCATCTCAACCCTCCGACCTCGAATATGTAAAGTTGAGTTTACGTGAGCTTCCACAAAAATGAACAGCTTCACGATTTTCAGGTCTTCCAACCACTTGATTCTCTTTAGATTGGTTTTTAGATAAGCAAACTGATGGGCGGCTATATAGTAGATTCCTGAAGCACCCGTCCATCTTCATTCCATGTACAAAGGTGATGGATTATAGATTTTCTCCAGGATGTTCATCATCTCAACCCTTTGTTGATAATGTGGAGAATGCATTGCAGTCATAAACATGACTCGAAATACTAAGAACTTGTTCCACGCTTCGTAATTCTACAAGACAGCATTGAAGGTAAGAAAATGTTTGGAACATCAACATTGGCTTTACTTCTTATTATTAAGATTTCATAAAAACAATTCCATTGTTGGTCGGCTCTGATACCATTGAGCTTTGCATCCCTCTCGTTTCCCATTCTCCTTGAACCAAGTGCAGCATGAATCCGCTTCGAACCTGGCGTTTCTGTGTAAAGTAGTTTGCTTGGATCCGACGCTAGTTGCCGTTAGGAAATGACCAATAAGGAAAACCCTAATTCAGGTTGATCCTAAGTGGGAACGGCCGAATACTTCCGCTACGTGGCAGACGCGGAAAGCCCTAGATCGCAAACCCCGTAACATTCCATGGGAGTGCCGGGCGGAGCTTTCTAGACACCCTTTTCGATGGACTGCTAAGACGTGTGAAAATAAAGTTTTGCACCATAAAGGAAGAATGTGAAAATGTTGAGAGAAGGGGGAGGAAGAGGCACAAAAACCACTCTTGCACTCCACTCCACATTTGTTCCAAAAGATACAAACACCCTTTCAATATATTTTTATTTATCTGAATTATTTTTTAAATACATTCTCTCACCTCCTACTCCTCACATTTCACTGATCTTCTTCCTACTCTTCTTCTTCTCTTAGATCTTCAGTAGCCTCTCCATGCCGCTATCAAGTTGGGTTTCCCTGTGTGAGGATGAGAACCTTGCTTGCTAGCTTGTGATATGCCAACTAAGAGTTATGAAGATATATGAAGAGTATCTAGGAGTGCTTGGACAATAAATTTCTTCTTTCTTCCTATTATTGTTCTATTGAGGGCATATTTAACACATTTTGCCACATGAGTTTATGAATTAGTCCTCTTCCCCCTTGATCTTGATGTGACTCCTTTATGTAGATTTAGCCAAAGTAGTGGAGGCTACATCACATTTGATTGTAAAGGGATGAGGAAGATGTATAATAATAAAGAGAAAGAAAAGTAGAAGTGTCAAGAAGTTGACTACTAGAGAGAGAGAAAGAGGAGAGTGAAGACTACAAAAGAGAGAAGGAAGAGTGCAGAAGAGAGAAATAGAGTGACGAGGAGAGAGAAAAAATAGAATAGGAGAGAAAAAGACAAGAAAGAGAGAGAAGCCATTGAAGCTATGAGTAAGGAGAGAGAAGAAGGACAATAATGTATTAATGTGTCAAAAGATAGGAAAAACTATATGTCCTCTCCTTTTATACCAATGTCAATGTGACATGGCATAACATCAATATTATTATGCATACTAAATCCTTAGTCTTCCTAGCTTCTTACAATCCATCCCATCCTGAAGGTTTTTGCCCTCAAAAAACAACTTTAAAAGACTAGAAAAGGATGGATAGAATGGAGTTCTACTATGTTTTGCAGCTTTACAAATGGAAAAATGAGTGAAGAATGATCAACATATGGATTGAAATGGAAGAACAAACATAAGCTTCAGCTATATACATGATCAAAAATGCTTCAAAAGTATATGGAGCCATAAAATCTTCAACTGATGAACTCAAAATGAAGTAGAGAGAACTCAAAATGAAGTAGAGATATTTTTGTGTAAACAGATCGTACTGGACCAAATCTGCCATAACTTCTAGTAGAAGTTTCTAAACGAGGCATGCCACATGTCAAAATGTAGCTCTTGAATAGTAATTTGACCCTATCTAAGTGGCTTAATTCTGAAATTTGGCCACAGTAAAAACTGTTCTAAAACAACGTGCTGTCCAGACAAAAATTGGCTAACATTTGTCAAAAAATATAATATTTTTGAACCATGGACACTAGCACTAATGTCTAAAATGGCATTGGCTCTCTAAATCAATAAGAGAGCCACGCTCTATATTTTATTACACGGTGTGTACATTGCTACACGAGATCCACCCCCTCCTAACCTGCACATCCTCTTGCATGTTCCAAAGTTTTGTGGATCTACAGTCCTAGAAGAAGTATCTTCTACCATGTCAATGTCTTCATCTTCTGCCTGATCTTCTTCTTTCTCTATGTCTTCATGCTCCTGAATTATAACCAAGTCTTCTAGCTCATATGTTGAACTTTCTCTTTGTTTGAAGAGCTTGATTCTTTTTCCAGCTATGGGTATCTTCATGCTTATTCCATCCAATTCAGCCAATGAATATGTGGCATTGTCATGAATGACCTTTACAACATATGGGCCAAACCAATGCTTTACCATATTCCTAGAAGCACTATATTGATTGTATAGGCTACTATCATAGATAAGCACATATAGACAAGCACGTAGTCATTTTCTTAAATTTCTCTTAGCCAAAGTCGATGTCACTTATCAACTCTTCTTTTCTTCTTTAGTCTTGTTGTATTTAGCTTCTCAATAGCTGCTTGAACATCTTCAGGCCTTCTTTCTAGTTGCCATATGCGCAAAGTCAGCAACTATTCTCTACTAATGCCTTTCTCCCAAGGTAGAATACTCCATGTGAGAATAGATTCTTCAATTGGCATAATTGATTGTTTTCCATGCATAAGTTCAGCTGGCATATAGCCAGTCATTGTATTATGAGTAGTTCGGTAAGCCCATAATGCAAAAGATAGCATTTTAGGCCAGTCTTTGATCTTTTCTCTACAAGACTTTGCTAGAGCTTTGAGAATAGGCTGGTGCCCTCTCTCACTTTTCCCATTACCTTTAGGGTTGTAGGCTGATGTTAAAGCAAACTTAATACCCAATTGAGCAAAGAAGTTGCATGCCTTATCAGCATCCAACTCTCCTCTATTTGTAGTTACTGTACCCACACAACCATATCTACAAAACACTTCTTCAAGCAAAAAACAACAAACAACTTGAGTGGCCTTGGTTGTTAAGGCTTTTCCTTCAACTTGATTGGTTAGATCCTCTCTTCCACAAGCACTAAAAATTGCATATTTCATATTCTTGTATGCATAGCTATAAGATCAATAACCCATCTTTAATGTATAGACAAGGGATAAGTGGGTTGTAATCCATCTCGATGCTTCACCATAGAGTACATCTGACACACATAACAGGTTTCAACAAAATATGCTATGTCCCGATACATGTTTTGCCATCAATATTTTTCTTTAACTTTACTAAAGGTTCCCAATATGCCTCTATGAACAATCCACAAGCTTCCATGAAATTACTTCATTACCTGTTGTTGCAATCTTTTGTTACCTAAAACTCAGACATGCGCTCCTTCTTCTTTGCGTGCTTCCATAGATGCTCTTCTTTAAGAAAAAAACCATAATCTTTCCTCTTAATATGCTTGAACTCTTCATCAGTCCAAGACTCCTCTGTCTTCATTGTGCTCAAAGACTGGCTAAATCTTCTTCATAATCTTCTTCAAGGAAATGAACTAGAACTTGAGCAACGCAATGAGCATGCTGGCTACTAGTTGACCACCCTTCTTCCATAGATAAATATTTAATCTTTGTTGTTGTATGTTGATTTATAGCAATAACTTTTCCTATTCGTACTGTACTTAATGCTATTCAATTAAAAAGATCAACTTCACATGCAAGATTCAGCTTTGGGTTTGTATATGCAGCAACCAAAAAGGAACTTTCAATAGACATGGAATGAAATTCAGCATGAATAGATTCTTCAACTTCATCTTGTTCCATCAGCTCTTCTTCATTGTTATATGTTGCATGTGATAGCATGTTAGCAACAATTGGATTTGCCTTTCCTACAATATTTTTTAATTTGGGGTTGATAGATCTAATATGTGCAATCCATCTTAGCATAGCAACGTCGGGTATACAACAGTTGGCAATCATACCCAAGAGTAGAAGACAATCAGTTTCTACCACTATGGAAGCACCTATAAAGTATTCACGATCACATGTTAATGATGTTACAACTCCCCAAAATTCCCTTTTTACTTGTGCATACCTTCTTTGACATTCATTGAGAACCTTGGTTGCAAAACAAATTGCATACCTGTTACCTTCAAGGTCTTCTTGGCCAACAACCCATCCTATACCAATGGGACTTGTGTCCACATTAAGGATGATGGGTTGACCATTTAAATAATCATCCCTTTTGAGAAGGGGGGCTGAAATTAACAACTTCTTTAGTTTGCGTACAGTGAGAGTATATTCTTCCCCCTAAGAGAATCTTTGGCATTTTCTTAATAATTGATAAAGATTCTGGTGATGGCATCTATCTTGATTGGTGAAGGTTTATGTCCGTAGGGGCCACACATATGTCTAGCCACTAGGACTTCTTCTCCTTGAAAAATTGACTTAGCTTCAGAAAGGGTAAGATGTACCTCTTCTAGCCTTGTCAAAATCCTGTCGCAATCATGAATATGGTTAACTACAAATATCATGCAGCCATCTTCATCAAGCTCCTCATTCTTTTCATTGACTTCACATCCCTTGATAGGTACATCATCAAGAAATGGAAGAGTAAGTTGTGGAATAAAGTTCCTTAAGACTTTGTGCATGGCATTCATCATATGGGCTATGGAGTTTGTTGCACCTTGTGATGGAGTGAACATGTGGACAATTCTAAGAGGTGTCTTCATTGTGGTAATGTCTCGGCTTTCCAATGAAAGTTGAAATTGGTCATATCGTGAATGTAGGTCTCCCATAGAATAAATTGCTCTACTTGCAAAAGCTTCAGCAAACTCATCAATAATTGGACCCAAACCAACATTTCGGATTGTGACACGATTAAGAGGTTGTAGATCTTGGATGAACCGTAAAGATCCATTTTTCTTAGGTATGGTAAACCATTGATTTGAGTAAGGTGCTGAAGAAGATTCTAATCTTGATTCAGATTTCCTCATTCAGAACTTCCAATAATTTGGGCAAATGTGCCCTTAGAATGGAATGGGCTTGAGGTTCCAAGGCACATGTGGGACCGTAAAAATAACCATAGGAGTCACAATATTTGGATCCACACAGCCTGTTTCACTTGGTTGAAATGCAAAAGATTTTCCATGTTTCATTAGAGCATTTGCATAAAAGAGTGTTTTTCTGCCCCGGCAAAAGGAAAGTAATTTCACCTATTTTGAGCTCTTTTATACTTTCACATATGAACTTGTGACCAATGTTGGAAGGATCACGAAGACTTGGATGATTTGCTACCCTATCAGCTAGCCCTTCACTTTCAGGAAGAGGCAATGGGACTGCCACACATGCTTGACTTTCTTATCTACCATCTTATATTTTGTCTCCACTTGCACTTCAGCCTTGTTGAGTAAACCAATGTCTTCCTGCTCAACAAATTCTTGAATTTTTTGATAAAAATCCAATGTACATACTTCTATGGACAGATTTTCAGCTTGATTTTCTGTATTAGCAGCTACATATATTTCAGCCAATGTGTCAATAGTAAGCAATCCAAAAAAAAAGCCCGAAATATCTTCATTTTCCTCCATCATCTCACAAGTTTTTAGCACCATTTTTACATGACATAAATATTTTCTTTCAGCTTTAGTCATGTGTGGAAGAGAGTTATAACATCCCATACTATTGGCTACATACATACAGATTTGTTAGAGATATGGTTTCTGTAGCATAAGGAGCTTCAATATTTTTACATGATGCATTGCCATAGCCTCCTTTTATAGTAGTGCAACCCGGAAACCCTTGAATTCTTGGGCATTAGGAGGCAACAGATAATCACGCAGTTGATCTATGTTTTGATGATGGTTAACACACACAGTAAGAAATTGGACAGCTCGTTCATTATCCTTGCTTTGGATGAGAGCATAAGAAGAACCATAATCAAGAGGTTTTTGTTTCCAAGCGGGATTAAAAAATTTAAGGTTTCCCGAGAATGATAGGGTAACTAGAAGAGTCCTGAACAAAAAAGTGAAAATTGTCTTTTATGTCTCCAATAGTTACCTGCACATTAGGACATGCAGCATATAACTCTCCAGAAGAGTTGTTTGTAGCTCTCATTCTCCAACCTGGATCAACCTATGGGCCATTCACTACTTTCATGGAGACTCCTTGCCATGACATTTATCTCCGAGCCATGGTCTAAGAGTGCGATACATGGTATTTCTTTTACTCCAATTTTGATAACAGTCTCCATTGTTACTCTTGCCCAATGCGTATGGGAGTAGTGACTGCTTGCTAGAATGAATCAAGCCTCTTTCTCCTCATGCATGTTCTGTAGACGACCTTCTTTTTTAGATGTGGGCTACCCAATTGGTTTGGACCAGCCAACATTACATTTTCAACTTTCACTTGTTTAATTTTTGCATTCATGCTTTCTTTATCTTCATCTTCAATTGCTACAGTTAATTATTTAACTGTTTCAAGAGAGAATTCCTTGTGAAGTCAACTTCTCTTCATCTTGTACAAAAACTCGAAGAACTTGCAAAAAAGCATACACTATTTCTTCAGCTTCATCACCAACATATTGGCTTTTCCTTTTGATTACATTACTAATTAAATCATGGAATTCACATTTGGCAATTCCAAGAATTTCACCTGAGGTGAATTCAATTTTCCTTCCCGGAATTTGTTCTTCTAGGACTCATTTGAGATCAGTTGAAGATTCTGTGTCAAACTGCAATTTGTAGCCTAGCTTCTTGCCTTTTTTCTTTCCTTCGGTCTTCTTTGTTTGTGGTGCATCTTCCATCTCTTGATCTGGGGTTATATTTTCATCAAGCTTTGGTTGTTTAGGCATTCTTCTAGCTATCCATTGCCGAGGGCCAGAAGAGGAAGGCCCTGGTTCATCTTCTCTTCTTCTCTTTTCTTCAATCAAGACTTCTTTATGATTGACATTAGCCAAATGTGCAAAGGTTAAAAACAAATCTACCCGTTCTTTCCAACCAGTTATTCCTCAAATGCACTGACAAATCTTCTTTGGTTGCTTTACCACATTCTATTTGATCTAGTGCATGCATCCATACTTTAGATTGCACATTAGCTTTACATGCTTTCAAATTTGATCTAGTGCCTACATCCATACTTTAGATTGCACATTAGCTTTACATGCTTTCAAATTTGATTTAGTTGGCTCAATTTGCAGCCCATAGGTATCTACATCAATTGCTGCATAGGTATTCTTTACAGCTAAATCTTCTAATATTTTACTCATTCCAACATTTCTAAAATTTGGCTCCAGCGGAAGCAGTTTCAGCTGCATAAAATTTTCAGTCTTTCATAAAGACAAGCTTTTGTTCTTCGACCTCATGAAAGGCAGAACACTCCCTCTTGTCATGTAGTTGGATGTCACACCAAATACAATGCCTCTTATAGCCTTCTCTTATGGGTCTTTGAGTTGATAATCATCCTCGTTCTTCAAATATGACATCCAGATTCTCCACCTTGGAACTAATTTCTATAAGATTTAGATGAAGGTCATGCATGCTTTTCATGAGTTCATCCATGACATCATTTTTAGAAGGAATAGAAGAAGAAAGAGTTGGTTTATTAGTCAAAGGAATAGGGGATTTGAGAGTGGAACAAGCTCCATCAATGGAGTTGTTAAAGTTGAAGTAGAGCCCAATCTTAGTCGCATCCCCTCTCTTCGAGCAATCATGTTAACTACATCAGTAACATATGTCCATGCAGTCTTGACACCTGATTCGGAGGTAGCACCTTCTAGGTGATCAACAAGCTTCTCTTGTAGAATGGGATTTGCAGCCTTAAGGAATAATCCAATGTTCTTACCTTCCATACTTTGTTGGTCTTCAGCATCAAGTTGTCCAAATTTACTTTCAAACTCATGGTATAAAGCTGTTGCAGCTTGGGTTTCTCAGCCTAATCAGTGAAACTTTTTTTCATCATTAGGCCAGAGTCTTCTAAAAAGAATTCTTCACGTAGGACTTTTTTGAATGCAGCCCAATTCGCATCTCACTGAAAAAGGCCATCAATTCTTTCTTGAAGACCATGCCAGGCTAGTTTGGCTAAATAGGGACTCCATCCATGTTGTAGTACACCAAAGAAGAGCATTTTTCCAACATATAAGCGAATGAAAATGGAGACATTTTGACCATTAAATTGTTCTAATTCTTGCCCAACTTCCTCTAGGGCCTTGATAGCTGTGGAATCAATCTTCTCTTTGTTTTTCCTTTGTTGTTGTTGTTGTAACATTCGGATTTGTTGTTGTTGATTATGCTGCTGTATGCGCACCAATTGTTGTAGATTATCTCCTCAAGAATCCCCCATCTTTGAGTTCTCTTACACCGACCTTCACGTCGGGTTCACCAACGTCGCAACATGTAGGGTTGAAGGTCATCAAAGGGGTTTGGCATGAAAACTAGACAAGATAGATGGAGATGTGTCTTCAAGAGATAAGTAGATTACATTGAATGTTTAAAGGTTCAAGAGGTACTTCATGGTCAATCACAAGGGTTTGAGAGAGAAGAATGTATGGGGGTTCAAGAGCTTAGACTCCGGAGATGGTAGAGATAAGAGAAGGGTTGAAGGTTTCAAGCCAAGTTCTTGAAGATATTAATAGAGCTTCCAACTTCATGTTCTTAGCAATGATCACAAGAGTATTATCTCATAAATTCTAACTCAAATCAAGCTTGTTTTCTTGGCTGTAAGAGCAATCAAAAAATATAAAATCAAGTACAATATGCTGTCATGTATCATAAACAACTCTGCATCCCATCATTCATACACAATATCATAGCATGAATCAACTTTGCATGATTACACTCAATGTAGACTGTTAGGGACAAAAGCTTATGAGTCAATTATAAGGCTTGTAGGGCAAAAAGACTTTCATCAAGAGAGCTTCAAATTGAGTTCCTCATAAGGATAAGTTACCATAGCCAAGAAATAAGAGAAGAAGCTCCTCTTAATTCAACTCAAAGCATCTATGAATGATCTATAAACATTTCCCTGCCATAGGGGCACATAATACTTGCATATTTTGACAAGATGTCTTTTGTAGAGTAAGAAATGAATCAAAAGAACAATGCTGTAACTAATTCTCTGAATATGGCTAAAGATATTAGCCCCAAATCAGCCCAAATATCTTTAGAATTTTACCTCTGATGATAGCATAAACTTTCCCTAACATGGTGTCGGTGCGAGAGTCCACCCCATAGGGGTAAGAGATAGTAGGGCTAAGGTAGATTCAGGGAGAGGAGTAGATGGAAGACAAGGGGTTTGAAGAAATAGAAGATGTAGAAGAATACTCCAAGAAAGAAATAGAAAATGAAGAAGAATACTAACAGAAATGAATCATGTTAGTTTATTTCAGCTTTGTGAGAAGATAAAGCTCTAATAGATAAAAACATGTATAAAATAATACCTTTCTCTATGCAGCTCAGATCGCCAATCTGATGCTTCCATTTTCTCCAAAAGGGGGGTAAAATATTAGCACACCTAGCCAAAATTCTACCAGATCACTCCCTCTTTATGCCCCACTTCAAAGTGATGTTCAATGCCTGAAAACAGCGATCGCGCATCGCAAGATTTCACTAATCTTTCGTTTTACAGAAAATCCTCTCAAATTAGCTCAAAACTATATGATTTCTTTTACATGTTATCACAATCTAGAAGTTGTCTATAATTTTATGTATTTTTACAAGAGATAATATCTAAAATATAAAAAATTGGCTAAAATTTGTCAAAAAATCTAATATTTTTGAACCTTGGACACTAACACTAATGTCTAAAATGGCATTGGCTCTCTAAATCAATAAGAAAGCCACACTCTAGAGTTTTTTACATGGTGTATGCGTGGCGACACAACAACGGGACGGGGACCACTTCGACATAGGGTAGGTAGTCCCTCGCCCCCATGCATAGCACATTAGACTTTATATACTGTAGTCCTACCCGTTAGGGGGTGGAGAGAAACAAAGATAGGGGCGAGAGAGAGAGAGAGAGAGAGAGAGAGAGAGAGAGAGAGAGAGAGAGAGAGAGAGAGAGAGAGAGAATACAAGAGGGAGAAGAAGAAAGGAAGAGGAAGAGAGAACGAGAAAGAGAGAATAAACATGAAAGACAAAGAAAACATGAAAGAGAAAGGGGAGAGAACATAAAACAAAGAGCGCAAAGAAAGGCACAAAGAAAGGGGGAGAAAAACAAAACTTTAGTTTACGTTAATTTTGTTGAGTTACGAGAGAAGAAATCCCATCTCAAACAAGTTAAGAAAGAAAAAGAGAATGAGAACAAAAACAAATTGTTTGTCGTAACATAGACCAAATGGAAAACGATGAAGGTCATGATGTTCAAAATTGTGAGGCGTATCTTAATCAGCATGTCCCTTCTCCTTGCTCTCAATGCAAGCTGGCAATTAGACAAAAATGTTGATTGTCTATAGAACACATATGACGCTTCGCCGAGTTTCAATTGGAAATCATTGATTAGGCAATCTCAAACTTTGAGAAAATGGTAAGAAAAGTATATATCAATCATGCATTGTATTCGCAAACTAATTGAATATCATATACAAAAATATTGGATGTGGCCATAAAATTTATTACAAGGAGGTGACATCTCATCCTCCAAGGAGGAGTGCACCTATTGCAGCTAGTTAGAAGAGTTCATGGGCGTCTGATGGATGGCGTGCCTGAGTCAATCCACCACTTGGAAGGTACTACCGGGTCTATACCATCAATACTAGAGGAGACATGTAGACTTTCAAACTTTCCTATAATGTTGGAGCTTGAGATGGAGGCAATGATCAATGCATTGATGCCCATGAATGCCAAGACACGCGATCTGCTTAGAGGGGAAGCATCCATACTATTATATGATGGATGCCAAGTATCTCTCCCTCTCATTGTTTCTCTCACTCATCCTCCTCTCTCCCTCCCTTCATCTCTCATTTTTCTCTTCCTCTTTCTCTTTGTTTCCTTTCTTCCCTTTCTCTCCCTCTTTCTTGTTGAGAAATGTGCAATCACACCGACTATATCCTCTTTGTAATGAACAACAAGGAAAAGAATCACAATGCAGATAAAACCTTAAACTAGGTCATGTATGTATGGTTTATTAAAACCACAGTCGGTGAATACCATGGTCTCTTTCCACCTTTTTCCACCTACACACACTGCTTGCACTCCTAAGTGTGCAAGAAGTGAAATACAGGTGAAGTGATGCAAGTGTGACTGAGTTGCTCAAGTACCTTATACGTACACTTTGTTGATTTCTTTTCCGCACCATTATAAGAAATAATTATGCTTTTTCAAGGTGTTTTATAATTTCTTTTCAGGTTTCTAAAGTATTATATATTACCACTTGCAAATACCATGCATGTGTCTCGTGATGATGCACAACATGTTTTACGAAAGCTTGGCATGGACTACAATACCATCCATGTATGTGCCAATGTTTGTGTGCTTTTTTGAGGAGAATATGAGACTATGAAGACATGTCCAAAGTGTGGTGCTCATAGGTATCGACATGACTTGCAAGGGAAAACTATCCCTCAGAAAGTTCTTAATAAAAACTTTCCACTTATCCCATGTATACATCACATGTTTTTTATGTCAGGCATGGTGAGCTTGACAATGTGGCATGCTCAAAATAGATCCACAGATGGAGTCCAATGAATATCGGCAGATTCACACGTATGGAGCCACATTGACTCTACTTCTCTAGGATTTTCATGAGAGCCAATGAATATTTGGTTCGGTCTTGCTATGGATGGCATGAACCCATTCGGTCTCCGCTCAACTTCTTACAGTCTGTGGCTTGTAGTCCTTTTTTACTACAACATCCCACCATGGCTTTCTACAAAGAAAGGACGCATGATCCTTAGCTTGCTCATTTCTAGCTGCTACAAAGTCAAGAATATGGATGTCTATCTCCGTCTGTTAGTCAATGAGATTAAGATTTTGTGGGAGGAGGGGGTTGCCGTGGAAGATATGAGCAAGTGCAATGGTTGACGGTCTGCCAATATACGAGCCATTCTCATGTGAACCATGCATGACTTTCCAAAATTCAAGGAGTACTCAAGTAATTAGGTTTCCGTTCTCGTTTGTAATATCTATCATAGCTTGTTCAAGTTTGTATTCACAAGATAGAGGTATTTAGACAAGTTTGGTTACCTCAGGTTATTATGCATGTCCATTGTGTCGACCATAGTTAGACTCTCGAAGAAAACAAACCATGAAGAAGATGGTATATCAAGGACATGACACTTTCTTGTCGGAGGGTCATGAACTAAGGGAAGGTTTTCTTGGATGACAAGAAGATTACATAGTGGTTCTCAACCACCTATTGGGAGACTTCCATCTCAATTTGGGGGTTCAATGCATGATATTCATGATCAGTCTATTTTGGGATAGCAACCATTTCATGAAAGAGAGCTAAAGGAAAAGATCACCATCTTATTTAGAGGAGTGGACCTCTAAGATGGAATCTTACTTTAACATATTCACCAAAACTGATGACATGAAGATTCATTTTTCTTCTTTGCATTTGGAGGGATTTGCCCATACTTGGTGGAGGTATATAAAAAGAGAAACATACTTGTAGAGAATTGGGAAGCTTTCAAGGCACTTATGGCTGAAGTATCTGTCTCCCCTCTTGAAAAAGAGAAATTGGCATGGAGATGGTATGGTTTGAAACAAAGAGGCGTAAGTGTAAGAGAGTACACTAACCAATTTCTCAACCTAACCATGTATGTAGAAAGCATCAATGATGAGGCTAAGATCCACAAGTACATGTATGGTTTAGAGCCATCTTTATCAGCTGATGTCATGGCACAAAACCCTACTTCTCCCTTTAAGGCTATTGAGCTTGCAGAGCACTATGGAAGGAAATATAAAAGAGAATATTCATTTTAGCATGGTTTTGGACAGCCAATGATTGTTTTTAAATAGGGGCAAGTTGATAACACTTATGGCAGCAATCATATCCCAAATGGGAGCTTAAGGGTGCCAACTTATCCACCATTCAATGCTTCTAGACCTCAAAGTAATTTCAGGATAGCAAACAGTCCTAGAGTTGACTTCAAACAAGGGGACAACTAGCCTAAATCCATTTTAGCCAACATGAATCCTAAGTCTATTCCTATGGATCTTTACAAAGAAAGAAAGGAGAAAGGCTTATGTTTCAAGTGGGGGGAAAAGTATACACCTAATCATGCCTCAAAGTGTGTATATAAAAATGTCAAACCTGAGCTTCAAAGTATGTTAGTCTTTGAGGATCTTGAAGATGAGATGGATTAAGCTAATGCAATTGCACTCAATGCTGAAAATGAAGATGCTGAGGAAGAAGTTGGGAAATAGTATTTCTATGATCCAACCGACTCTTTTCCTTTTGATCTAGGCAGAAGTGTTCCTTTTGATCCAGGTGGGACTTGTAATGAGCCAATTGCTGCCACTACTTGTTCTATTTTCATGGATTCTTGGATAGGTCCTAAGAGCCCTAATACACTCCGTATGAAGGGTAATATTCATGGAAAGGCTGTGTTCATTCTGATAGATAGTGGCAGTACCCATAATTTTGTGAATAAGTCCATTATGGACAAGTTGAATTGTATTCCCACAGATTTATAGCAGCTCATTAGAGTTCAAGTGGGCAATGGTGAAGAAGAAATCAACACACAGATATACCCATAGGTTTCTTTATAGCTGGCTGAAAATTTTGAAGCAAAAGTAAACTTGATTACTTTGGAAATCGGGCCTATAGACATCATACTCGATTGTGATCGGTTGATGACATTAGACAGGATCACTATGGATTTCTCACAGTTGTATATGGAGTTTATCTTCAATGGACAGCTCATCCATTTAGAGAGAATTCCTAGTAGATTAGATTTTTAGCTTATTACCATTCAACAACTCAAAAGGGAGTACAAGAGTCACTCACAAATATTTGTTTTGCATTTGAATGAAGAGATGCAAGATCAGCCTAATAATTTAGCAAACCATCCAGCCTTGACATCTCTTCTTGAGGAGTATAGGGATTTGTTTGAGGTGCCTAGTTCATTGCCTCCCAAGAGAGCAGTAGATCACCCTATTGATTTGGAGTGCAACTCAAAGACAATTAATAAGCCACCTTACAGATTATCTAAGTGCGAGCGAAAGGAATTAGCCAAGAAATCAAACTTCTTGAGATGGGATTCATTGAACCAAGTTTCTCACCTTATGCATCTCCAGTTTTGTTAGTAAAAAAGAAAGATGGATCTTTTAGAATGTGCATTGACTATAGGGATCTTAATAAGATCAAAGTGAAGAATAGGTATCCAATACCCAAGATTGATGATTTTCTTGATGAGCTCAAGGGGGATCGATTCTTTACGAAGATTGATTTGAGGTCAGGGTATCATCAGATTTGCATGTGAGAGGGTGATGAAGTCAAGATTACTTTCAGGATTGATCGGAGGCTCTATCATTTCTAAGTGATGCCATTTGAGCTTACAAATGCTCCAGCTACCTTCCAGAGCCTAATGAATAAGATTTTGCAACCTTTTCTCTTTCAGTTTGTCTTGGTGTTCTTTGATGACATTCTGATCTACAGTTAGACTTTACAAGATCACTTAGCACATAAGAGGAGGGTTTTTAATGTATTGAGACATCACAAGCTTTTTGCTAAGGAGAAGAAATGTTCTTTCATGCAGACTGAAGTGGAATGCTTGGGACATATTGTCAGTGAAAAAGGAATACACGCTAATCCCAAGAAGGTGCAGTGTATAAAAGATTGGCCAACATCTACTACTACTACCTCTCTTAGAGGATTCATGGGGGATTCACTAGTAGTAATAAGGAGACATCACCTGCGTGCAAGAAATATATGAAAGTACCCCTTATCTACCCTCTATTTATGGGACCTTACCTTATAAAATGTACCTTCCTTCCCTTAAATAACCCCCCTCCCTTACACTCATGTGGTACTATACAGTAAACCCTAGTGGACCCCTCGGGAGAGGATTCCTTGGTTTATCTTCATTCTATTGCCGGTTCATTAAGCATTATGCGGCTATTGCAACTCTTGATTGACAGGTTGAAGAAGGAAGCTTTTTTTTAGGATGCTCTTTGCAGATAGTAGCTTCAACCAGTTAAAGAGACTCCTTAACTCTGCTCCTATCTTAGTATGCTCGGACTTCTCCAAATAATTCACCATACAGTATGATGCTAGTGGCCGTGGCATTGGGACTGTTTTGTTACAAGAGCATAGAGTGATTGCCTTTGAGAGCCATAAGCTTACAGATAAAGAAATGGCCATGAATGTTTATGACCAGGAGATGTTGGCTATCTTGCATGCAATTAAGAAATGGCACCATTACTTATATGGTAGCCGATTCAAAGTTCAGAGTAATCACAGGGTTCTTAAGTATTTCCTTATCTCAGTCCAATCTTACTCCTAAGTAGCGTCGGTGGGTAGCTACACTACAGAATTATGATTTTGACATCACTCATATGAGGGGCAAAGACAATAGAGTGGCCGGTTCTCTTTCTCGTATGTGGGCTTGCAAAGTTTCAGCAAATGACTGAATTGCATAATGATTGGATTGAAGAACTATAGGAGGCTTATCTTTTGCATGAAGAATTCAGCCATATTTTTCAAAAATTACAGCAAGGTCTTATGGAAGAAAACTTGCATTATCAGTTCCAAAATGGTCTTATTTGGTTGAAAGGCAAGATTGTCATTCCTTCTACCTCTTCTTTTACACGGAAAATTATGGAGGAATGGCATTCTTCGCCTTTAGCTAGACATCTAGGAGTTTTCAAGACCTATGACAGGATCACTAAAAGCTTCTACTAGAAAGGACTATGGAAAGATGTCAAGAACTTTGTCATGAAGTGTATGCCTTGTCAGCAGAATAAGGACAACACCCATAAGCCAGGATGTTTTTTACAACAATTACCTATTCCTATAGGTAAATGGACTCACATTACTATGGATTTCATTACTGGCTTGCCTACTATCAAGAAGGGATGGAATAGTATATATGTGGTAGTAGATAGACTCAGCAAGGCAGCTCATTTTATTCCAACCAAGATCTAGTTTACTCCCTCTTAGGTGGCCAGTCAGTTTATGGAGCATATTTTTAGACTACAAGGATTACCGCATGTGATTGTTCATGATAGAGACTCAAAGTTTATGTATAACTTTTGGCAGGCAGTATTTACATCTATGGGCACTAAATTGGCTCCTTCTACGGCCTATCATCCACAAGCTGATGGATAGGTAGAAAGAGTTAATAAACGGTTGGAGACTTATCTTCGCCATTTCTACTATGATGTCCAAAATTCATGGGATTCTGGCTGAGTTTGCTTACAACAACTCCACCCACACTAGTATTGGATTTTTTCCCTTTGAGGCTCTGTATGGCTACAAGGTGCCCTTACCCACAGTCATCTTTAATGAAAGGATCAACCCTCATGGGAAGGAAGAATTGGAAAGAATGCAAACCCTTCTTCAGCAATGTAAGATGAATCTTAGGAAAGCTCAAGAGCAAATGAAGATGTATGCTAATGAAAAGAGGCGGCCTGTAGAGTTCCAAGAAGGAGAGTTGATCTTACTAAAGGTGCCTAAGTCTAGATACTCTACATTGAAAGATGCATCTAGTAATAAGCTTGCTCATAGGTTTTATGGCCCCTACCAAATCCTAAAGTGTATTGGAGGCTTGGCATATAGATTAGAGCTTCCTTTTTCCACAAAGATTCACAATGTCTTTCATGTTAGTCAGCTCAAGTGTTTCTATGGTGATCTAGAGGATATAATTGATGAGTTGCTAGAGAGGACATGTAATTTTTCATATCTTTTGACACATTAATACAATTACTGTCATTCTCTCCCATCTTTCTCATAGCTTCTATGGCTTCTCTTTCCTTCGTGTCTTTCTCTCTCCAATTCTAGTCTTCCTCGTTACTCTCTTTCTCTCTCTTCTGTAGTCTTCTCTCTCCTCTTTCTCTTTCTCTAGTTCTCTCTCTGACATTAGATCATTGGAAGAACATATAGGAGGGGAGCAAGGACTACATAGTAGCATACTTGCATGAGGAGTTTTTGGTACCCACCGTAGCAGATAGGTTTTCCACAAATTGGATGATGGAGTGCATGCATGTATGCATGTCACATAGTTGTATTTTATTTTCTTTGGAGCACTCCATTACAAACCGTGATCCCACTGACCTAGAGACTCGATATATAGAGAGACACAGTCTCATTGCATTGATTGTTAAATTGTATGCACATGGCGGCCCACTAAGTCACTCATCTTTATTGTCTGTAGTTACTAATTTTAATTAAAATGCATTATTGTATGGTGGACTGATGTGTAGTTTTTTTTTTTTTGTAGAGTCTGTTTGATGCTCCTTTGTGGTGGGACAAGCTTTCAGATAGCGAGGATCTATAGCTCACACTTGGATCCATGGAGCATACATCCTCTCTTTTCTTGGTCCTATGATTTATGTAGGCATTTTTTATGCACTATGTTATTATCATCCTTTGTACCTTGACATGCTTCCATGAGCACTTTCATTAAGTGATATTGTATTTATTTTATGTATCAGTCTTGTGGACTCAAGTACACTTTTCCTTCATTTTGACGACCATTTTACACTTTAATGTAACCCTTTTGTATGGCCCAAATATAGCACATAGTGCTACATGTGGTAGAGTAGCTTGCTGCCCTACCAGAATTTGTTTTTCTCTATAACCAATTAGCGTCGTAAACTTACTTGCACTTATCGCTATTATTGTCGCAGTTTGCATCACAAAATGTCACTATTGGGATCACTATTTCCATTGTTATTTATGTTTTATTTGTGTCACTATTTGCATCGCAAATGCAACACAAATAACGACGCAAATAGCGATGCCAATAGCAATGATGATAGCGATGGTTCTATGGCATCACTAATACTGGCATGTTTGGAGATAATGGAGGAAAACTTTTTTGGTGAATATTTTCATCACTTTGAATGTCAATATGAGGCATGTATCTTGTAGTGCATAACATAGAAGAAATGGAAAATGATGATGGCCATGACATCTAAGATCATGAGGCATATCTCAATCAGCATGTTACATATCCTTGCAGTTAGTGTAACCTAGCAATTGGATGAAAGCGTCGCTTGCCTATAGACCATATACGATGCTTCGACAAATTTCAATCGGAGATCATTGACAAGACAATCTCAGACTTTGAGGTAATTGTAAGGAAAGTGTGTGCTAATCATGGCTTACATTTACATTGTAATTGATATCACATACAAGAATATTAGATGTGCCATGGAAATTTCTGCAAAGAAGTCTCGTTCCATCCTAAGGAATGCACCTATTGCGGTGTCGAAGGGTTTGTGAAAGCAATATCGCGTCTTCAGAAGACCTTGATATATGTCAAGATGGAAGATCAATCAAATGAATAATCCAATGTCAGAGATTAAACTCATCATCAAACTGGTTCTAGCATTCAACTCTGAGTCATATATTTTTAATAGCCATACAACAATTCCAGAATTCAATCAATAAATTCTGCTTAGGCTTTAACATGTCGTACAGGTAGAGTGCACCAATAACATTCATGTAGTCCACTGAAAGTAGATTCCTCTCTTCTACAGTGAGCTCAATATCAAGTTTTCAGGGCTAATCCTAGCAGAATAGGATGAGTAGGTGGCAATATGTTGTTATGATGTGATGTTTCTATAAACCTCCCTTCAAATGTAGAGTCTCTGTCTGGTCAATATTTACTGTGGCATTTCCTTTTTACCTCTGCACTCTTTAGACGTCACATCTCAACTAGTGGTTGTTTCTTTTGACATGTCTTTCGAATGGTAGGCATTGTGACCTGTGAAAGTCTGAGGTACACTTGATAGCAGATGACACAGGATTGTCAAAGAATCATGCACAAATCAGATAACCAGTTCTGACAGACGAAGGATTACCTGTTACATATCACACATCCTCCATGATTAAAGAATCTAGATAACTTCAATACTAGTTTATGTCCATGTTGGGCAGGTATGTACAGATATACAGAATCTAGTATGAAGACATGATCATCTATGATGATGTCATGTAGTATTACAAAACGACTATAGAAAATCAGCTGTAGCCCATAGGCCCGTAACACATGGTTTACATCCTCAGAAGCCAATGCCCATAGAACGCATCAAAATAAGATTGCCAGAACTGGAAGGTGAAGGCGAGGGGAATAAGTTCAGGTGCAACTCCACAGTTTCTGTCCCCTGTTGGTTTACAGAGAAACGGATTTCCAGAAACATTAATAGTGACAGTACTTCTGTGATTATTATTTCACAAGTCCAGTTTGAGGAGGTTTGGGAGATTCACAAAAGATGAAGGGATGATTCCTTGAAAATTATCGTCATGTAGATTCCATGATCTGAAATTCACTCTGCAGACGTTGATATTTGCTCTGTAACAACTTTTAATGCCACTAAGAGTGTCACTGTCTCCACAGAATAATATCCTCGGTCTGACACCAATTGAAACCTTCCATGACCAACTGATGAGCTCGCGCAACCAAATTCAAACCATTTACATGGTTGAATTGTTCAGCAATGTCCTGACCAAATGTATAGCCAGCACCTCGTGGTGATATGCCCCATCCGCAGCGTTCATCAAGGTCTGATCATAGTAAATCACACATGGGTCCCTCATGTGGAACCTCTCGGAACCGTTCCAAATCTCTGGCTTTCAATAAGAACAATCAGAGGTAGATAGTCGAAAATATCAGTGAAATTTTTCCAGACATTTGCATTTCCATACTTTCTCAGGCACTCATCGTAAACCCATACACTTGTGTAATCTGCCTGCTTTCATGATTTTCCCCAGTCCTCTCCAGTAGAAGACTCCAGGTCAAAGAAGGCCACGTCCTGTCTCAGAATTTCTCATAAATAAAGGCTCTGAATCCTTGCTGCTACACTCTGAGAAGCATTCTCGTCGAAGGCATTAATGATCTGGGCGCCATAGCCTGAGATCTGATCAATAATAGCAGACCAGAGCAACCCGAAATCTGATGAGGAGAAGAAGAAAACGAAGAATCAGGGCCCCCAATTCCAATTCCTCCTTCCGACTAATAAAGCGATTCCCCCCAAATTGGCTTTTTGTTTTCCTTGCCGTTTACTGTTCACAATCCCCTTCCGCTTAATAAAGCGGCTGGCTTTTCTTTCAGCCATTGAGTGATGCATGTCAAAACTACTGCTGCAGCTCTATTTGGTATTGCTGCTATTCGACTTTGCACCGAACAGAGCCATCCACATTTCCAAAATTGGTTCCTTCAAGATTATGCTTATTGCCTTGTCAAACTGCCCTGTGAGAAGATCAACCATGCAAATGTGGTGCTCTTTTGTCGGGATGATGCAATACACAGCACTCATAGTATCAAAGTACATAAGCCCTCCTCCACTCGCCCTGCAAGACTGCAAGCAGTAAGCATAACAACAAATGTGACACTGTCTGGCTCTACATGTTCTACCAACATTTTCCAGAATGAGTTAACAACCCTTTCAGCATTGCCAAGGTCAGCATACCCAGAGATTAGGGCATTCCAAGAGACAACATTTGGTACTGCTAGCTTATCAAACACTTCTTCTGCTTTTGTGAATGCACCACACTTAGCATACATGCTCACCAATCCATTGCCTAGCACAATATCATGAGTTTCCATTAGCCCCAGCCTCCGAATCTCAGCATGTCAAACAAGTTCCAAAACAGTGTGAACCTTTAGTACCCTTCGCTTAATTTCCATAGCAATGATACCGAAAAGAAGTATTTGTACGGCTGAGCTAGTGGCATACCAAAAAGATCCACTTATTCCATATGTAAAAGTCTTATTTGCTGACTGTAATATAGTTAAAACCCATGTCCAATGGCTGACAACATCTTGACAGACACCCTCTAATTACATGTGATGATAAGAAGCAAGTGCCTTGACAAATGGTCCATGTTCAGCATAACCTTTTTGGTGGATTCCACATCTCGGATGCGCAGCAGTTCGACAGCGGCCCCTAAGAAGTATTTGTAAAGCATGCAATGGATGGAGTGCTTGATTTGATAAACCCATTGGAGGGCATATGGCTAACTCTGCCCTCAACACTAGAAGAAATTGTGGGCCTTAGCAACCTTTCACCAACCTTCAGCTTAGTCTTGCTATACATGGCATGAATCCATTTGGTCTCGGCTCAACTTCTTACAATGTTGTGTGGCCTATAGTCCTTGTAAATTATAACATCTTGCCATGTATTTCTACAAAGAAAGAACACTTAATCATTATCTTGCTCATTCCTAGGTGCTATAAAGTCAAGACATGAGCATCTATCTCCATCCATTAGTTGATGAGCTCAAGATTTTATGAAAGGAAGGGGTTTTTGTGGACGACATGAGCAAGTATGATGGTCGATAGTCCTCTAATACATGAGCCATTCTTATGTGGACTATGTATGACTTTTCAAGAATTGGGGAGTGCTTAGATAAGTGGGCACCTGTTCTTATTGGTGATATCTAACATGGCTCATTCATGTTTGTGTTGACTAGTTAGGGATATTGTGACATGTCTAGTTACCTCATGTTATCATGCATGTCTATTGTGTAGGTCACATCTAGACTTCCAAAGGTCATGAATCGTGAAGAAGATGGTATATAAGAGATATGCCACTCTTTTGTGAGAGGGCCATGAATTGAGAAAAGGTTTTCTTGAATGATCTCCAACACGAATAAATATCTACACATTAGGGCCAAAAACGCTTCAAAAATGGCACTTGTAAGAAAGTGATTAAGTTGCTAATTAGTTGAGGTTTAGGAAGAATAAAACCTCTAAATTTGGTTGTCCAGATGTGATTAATGAGAGAATATTTGGTTCATTGAAGAGGTCGGCCATTAATTGCCCTCATCTTTTAATCCAGGTCAGGGGTCACCTTTTCGGCCGTTTATTGTCTTGGAACTCGAGAGATTTTGTATTTTCGAGATTTTCGTACGAACTTCGCATTTGTTTGCTCCCGCGTTTTCTTTCTATACACTATTCTCTTTTACCATTCCTTTTGCTGCACTTGCTTTCTATTACTATGAGACTCTTGCTCGGTTCATTTGCTAGAATGTCTAGCAATACTACTTCAAATAACACAGGCGCAAGCACACGTAAATACAAGCTATCTATTCAGCTAGATCCGACTTACACATCTTGGAGAAGTATACATCATCGAGTATTGATAGATGAGATTGAAGCCAACAGGTTGCGAACATAAGGAATGAAGCATATAGATTTGTGGGTGGATGGAAATATCTATCCGAGGGATCCTTCTACAGGTAAACCACCTCCTTTTTTGAATGTCCATGACTATATAAGATATGCTGGAGAAGGTTACAATGGAATGCTTGGCTACTGTATGAGGTTATACTCTGCATCTTACACATATATAGCTCAAGTGCACGAAATGAAAAAAGCACTAGAAACTACACAAACAAAAATTTTAGAGTTGACAAGTCAGATTGATATTTTGAAAAATGTTAACAATTCATTGCAGAATAAGCTAATACGCTTGAGAGAAACTCCAGTAGGATTTAGAGAGAGGAAGAGACCATTAAAAAATATAACCAGCTTGTGTGAGAGAGCAAAGAAAAGGAGACTAAATCTTACAAAGAAATATGTCTCTTACATACTAGGCATAAATATCCGAGAGAATGAGGAAATAATCAAACTTTTGAAGGAAACCATGAATAAGAAAGACATTTTGAGGATTCTTAAGTCACCAGAAAATGTGGATTTGAGAGGTCCAACTCTGAGAGAGTTAGTGAAGGATTTAAAAGGCACAGTGAAAGCAAATGAAATCGTAGAGACATGTGATACTGTGGGTATAAGTCGAAAAGGTTACCGTGCTATCTCTGGATTATGGTTTAAAAATCTTAAACGCAATAGGGTAACTATATTTGGATTGCCCCGAGCCCTTGCAGTTTCCACTGCAAGAATTTCCATGAATCGCAAGATTCCACATGTTTTTGGAGATTACTTTCACATCGAAAGGTCTATGTCCTATGAAAAACAAAAAAAACAGGCAATTTTTTATTACAATGAGTTTAACAATATATGGGTTGATCTAAAAAAGGTGCAAACAATGGTTCACATGTATAAAATCACAGTAGAAGAAAGTTATGGTGTTCTAAAGTTTGCCTTGAAGTTGGATGAAGCACAGATTCAAAAGGGACAGAAGATGGAAAGAATTAGCATTTGCCTCATGAACATGGCATTGGACCATGGCAATGGCGAGGGCAAAGCTCCATTGCATAAGATCCAATCCGAGATGGAGATTTGGTGGATTGGTGCAGCCCAGGTACCAATTGAAAATCATCAAACGTTGAAATGGTTGTTCAACCATACAAGTATTCCAAATATCATTAAGTCTCAAAGTGAAGGCGAAATGTTGGTAGTTGATGGGGTTGGTAAATTTAATGTGGAATGGCATATGAGTGCTGATTTGAAAACTATCAAATGTATGCTTGGAATATGTAATGGTGCAAATGCAAAATATCCTTGCATTCATTGCATGGAAAGTATTGGATCCAAAGATTGGAGTAGTTTGTGACCAGTAAGAAGAGCCCCAAATAGAGACTCTATAGATTTGAGTAAATTTAAAAACATAGAAGACATCTGGGATCCCATTCTTTCCATCTCTCTTAAGAATGTTCATATTTGTACTTTGCATGCAGAGATTAGAAAAATCGATAAGCTTCTCAGGTTGCATCTTGACTACGCATATTCCATTAAGCCATTATCTTTATCAGATGAGTGTATTGATAAATGCGAGGCATTGCTATCGAAAATGGGATTTCATGGGGGCCAAGTTCACTTGAGAAAGGATCCAATACTTTCAGGAAAAACAAGAGATATCTTGGCCGATGTCTCTATGGGAGGCTCAAAAGCTAGACGATTCTTAGGAAACCATTCAGGAAGGCAGGTGAATGCAGCTTGGGAGTGTTGGAGAGAGCTATGTGAGATCACAACAAATGTTGCAAGCACGCCGAGGCTTGCGTTTCTTAGAATGGAGGTCTGGATACACCTTGATGTTTTTCTGAAACTCCTCAGGCAACATAAGACAACATATACATATGCAGAAGAGTTCAAAAGATCAATCACAAAGCTTGTTCAGGCGATAAAAGAGGCATGGGGAGAAAAAGATATCACTTTTTATTTGGTAAAGTAATAATTATTTAATATCGGCTTATTTTGATAGGTTTTTCAATTGGTATAAAATTTGTGTTACTTTGTATTGCAGCATATTCTTCATATTCATGGATCTTTCTTTGTGGAGGAGCATGGCCCCTTAGCAACTTATAGCAACCAAGGCATGGAAAAATCCCACTATCAAGCACGCACAAGTTATTTTCGAAGCACAAGGCATGGGGGAGGAGTTACAAAAAGCAATGCTTTGGAGGAGCTATTCAACTGGTTTTTTCGACGACAACTTCAAAGAATGTAAATAAAAGACGGCAATTACACATGAGCAATCGCACTTTTATATATAAGAAAGAATATATACAAAGCTAGTTTTCCAAAACTCTCACATTCTCTTCCTCCTCAGGAATCTTTCCTCTATAACGTAGAAATTTTTTTCTCTTGTAGCCAGCTATAGATTTTACATCAGTTCTGTCTGCAGCTAAGGCATAGGATGAAAACGCCAAAAAGTATCCTGCTCTAGAAGCAGAGTAACCTGGACTGTAGCCAAAAAACCTAATTGCTGCAGTCTTTCCAAAAACATTATTTTGTGGGCATTATATTGTAATCCTGAGAAACCTAGAAGCCTTGTAAGAGCTTTAATACAAAGTATCGGCCATGCTGCGTCCTCTGAGAAACTACTATGAAGTACAAAAAAGGATTCAGGGTCAATCCTAGCCAAGTAGTGGCCGAGTGCAATGTCTTTGGTGGTGTTACTAGCAGCTCTCGATCCTTTGCCACGCCCCAAGAAGTTATCTGTATCAGCAATCTCCAACTGCAAATAAAACCCATACTGAATGAGCATGAAATGTAAACCTACCAATGTGTAAAAGCAAATTCAAAATTATCTTACCACTTGATTTTCATCGTACTCCAATTTAAACGGATTCCATAAATTAATTGATGATGCTGTCTCATTGGTGTTAGTCAATTCTTTAACATATTCAGACTCCTCTCTTCCAAAATTGGAAATGTCGAGCTCGCTTTGAA